>NC_091388.1:4492991-4572991 GCF_038502225.1 Cherax quadricarinatus | reverse complement strand
GTGTGTGTATGTATGTATGTGCAACATCTGGGTATCTTTATTGTAGACGTTTCGCCATCCAGTGGCTTTATCAATATAAATTCCAGGACATAACTTGAAGCCAATAGAACTATGTACAGAAGACAAGGTTCTACTGTCTTCAAGTTATGTCCTGGAATTTATATTGATAAAGCCACTGGATGGCGAAACGTCTACAATAAAGATTCCCAGATGTTGCACATGTGTCTTAATTTCATCTTGTTGGTATTGTATACCTTTCTTGCACAACATGCATGTATATGTTTGAAGACTTTCTTGTCCTTATATATATAGAGACTTTTTGGGCCTTTTTTGATGTTAGGACGGTTATTTTGTGCACAGGAATCATGGCGTCATGGGAAAGTTTCATAGCGGCAACCACATCCGGTGCCCCCGCCCACACCAGTGTGGTGCCTGCACCTGCTGCGCCTGCTGTACCCCCTACACTGCCTGCTGTGCCCCAGCAGGGCTACTCTCCAGCGGACACCCAACAGCATCAATCTCCACTGCCCTCTCTCTCTCCGTTCCAGTACCAGTCGCAGCCTACCCCTAGTCAACCTTCTTACCAGGGCATTAGGGTCACTATACCCCAGCAGGTCAGTGACTGGCTTGATGATCCTCACTAAATATCTCTATATACAGTTACTTCCCTTATGAACCCCTCTACCATCACTTCTCTTATAAACCCCTCTACAGTTGCTTCTCTTATAAACCCTCTACAGTCACTTCTCTTATGAACCCCTCTATATACAATCAGTTCTCTTATGAAGGTCCTCTATACACAGTCAGTTCTCTGTATAATTGGCAGGTGGTTTACTGTATTTCCTATTGTATAATCCTGTATTTGTCTGACAGGGTTGTATTCTGTATTTCCTTTGTATAGCACTGTATTTGTCTGACAGGGTAGTATAGTGAATTTCCTGTTGTATAATGCTGTATTTGTATAACACTATGTAACACTATACAATGGACCCTCGGTTATCGGCCATAATCCATTCCAGAAGCTCGGCCTAAAACTGAAATGGCCAAAAACCGAAATATTTCCCATAAGAATTAATGTAATTACAATTAATCCATTTCAGACAAAAAATATTCACCAAAAAATATTTTTTTTTAATGATTAAATCAGTAATACATACCTTTATTGAAGACTAATGTTGGCTTCTGGAATGTCTGCTACACTTCCTGCATGCCTGCTACACTACCTGCATGCCTGCTACACTTCCTGCATTCCTGCTACACTTCCTGCATGCCTGCTACACTTCCTGCATGCCTGCTACACTTCCTGCATGCCTGCTACACTTCCTGCATGCCTGCTACACTTCCTGCATGCCTGCTACACTTCCTGCATGCCTGCTACACTTCCTGCATGTCTGCTACACTTCCTGCATGCCTGCTACACTTCACACTTAAATTGCATGGTGTTTCTCATTTTCTTTACCACAGGAGCTTTACTACGAACTTTCTTTGGAGCCATGGTTACTTATTTCGCAGTTGCACTGCAAAAATCCTACAAAAAAAAAAAAGATGGAAAACAAGCGAAATGATTGAATGTATGAGCAGAAGCTTCTTCACACACCGAAAGACACAGCCAAACTGATGCGCAAGTGGCCCCAGCTGGCGGACGGACGCGTTCCAAATGGCCGATAACTGGGCACCGAAAAACCGGCTGATCACCGAGTTGGCTGATAACAGAAGCGGCCGATAACCAGGGGTCCACTGTATGTGTATAACACTTTGTATAACACGTTGTATAATACTTTGTGTAACACTATTTAGTTGTCTGTGTAACTGACAGGGCAGTATAAGTAGCAGCGGCCCCACAACCCCAACACCCCAGACCCCAGTGAGTGGTGTCCCGGGCACAGGTACCCCCATACAAGAGACGGATCTGCCCCCGGAGATGCTGGTGGCTGGGTGGCGCAAATTCTGGAGCAAACGAGAGCAGCGCGTTTATTTCTGGAATCGTGCCACTGGTGAGAGTCTCTGGGACATGCCTGTGGGGCATAATGCCCACACTTCCCTGCCTCCTGGGGTAAGTGCTCCTCCATGATGTATGAAATTATAGTAATGCAAGTACAGCCTCTCCTCACTTAACGACGGAGTTCTGTTCCTAAGACCACGTCATTAAACGAATTCGTTGCTAAGTGAGGAGCATACTGTAACCCGTAAACGGTCCAAACGTATATATACGTTTTTTCAACATTTGAAAGTATGTAAAAAATGTAGATCTTCTTTTTGTTTTTTTACATTTGAAAATGTGTAAAAAAACTTTGATATTCTTTTTTTTTTGTTATATTTGAAAATATGTAAACAAAACGTAGGTAGTAGGTTGGTAGACAGCAACCACCCAGGGAAGTACTACCGTCCTGCCAGATGACTGTGAAACAAAAACCTGTAACTGTTTTGCATGATGGTAGGATTGCTGGCTTCTTTTTCTGTCTCATAAACACGCTAAGATAACAGGGATATCTTGCTACTCCTACTTACACTTTGGTCACACTTCACAGACACGCACATGCATATATATATATACATACATCTAGGTTTTTCTCCTTTTTCTAAATAGCTCTTGTTCTTTTTTATTTCTTCTATTGTCCATGGGGAAGTGGAAAAGAATCTTTCCTCCGTAAGCCATGCGTGTCGTATGAGGCGACTAAAATGCCGGGAGCAATGGGCTAGTAACCCCTTCTCCTGTATACAATTACTAAAAAAGAGAAGAAGAAAAACTTTATAAAACTGGGTTGCTTAAATGTGCGTGGATGTAGTGCGGATGACAAGAAACAGATGATTGCTGATGTTATGAATGAAAAGAAGTTGGATGTCCTGGCCCTAAGCGAAACAAAGCTGAAGGGGGTAGGAGAGTTTCAGTGGGGGGAAATAAATGGGATTAAATCTGGAGTATCTGAGAGAGTTAGAGCAAAGGAAGGGGTAGCAGTAATGTTAAATGATCAGTTATGGAAGGAGAAAAGAGAATATGAATGTGTAAATTCAAGAATTATGTGGATTAAAGTAAAGGTTGGATGCGAGAAGTGGGTCATAATAAGCGTGTATGCACCTGGAGAAGAGAGGAATGCAGAGGAGAGAGAGAGATTTTGGGAGATGTTAAGTGAATGTATAGGAGCCTTTGAACCAAGTGAGAGAGTAATTGTGGTAGGGGACTTGAATGCTAAAGTAGGAGAAACTTTTAGAGAGGGTGTGGTAGGTAAGTTTGGGGTGCCAGGTGTAAATGATAATGGGAGCCCTTTGATTGAACTTTGTATAGAAAGGGGTTTAGTTATAGGTAATACATATTTTAAGAAAAAGAGGATAAATAAGTATACACGATATGATGTAGGGCGAAATGACAGTAGTTTGTTGGATTATGTATTGGTAGATAAAAGACTGTTGAGTAGACTTCAGGATGTACATGTTTATAGAGGGGCCACAGATATATCAGATCACTTTCTAGTTGTAGCTACACTGAGAGTAAAAGGTAGATGGGATACAAGGAGAATAGAAGCATCAGGGAAGAGAGAGGTGAAGGTTTATAAACTAAAAGAGGAGGCAGTTAGGGTAAGATATAAACAGCTATTGGAGGATAGATGGGCTAATGAGAGCATAGGCAATGGGGTCGAAGAGGTATGGGGTAGGTTTAAAAATGTAGTGTTAGAGTGTTCAGCAGAAGTTTGTGGTTACAGGAAAGTGGGTGCAGGAGGGAAGAGGAGCGATTGGTGGAATGATGATGTAAAGAGAGTAGTAAGGGAGAAAAAGTTAGCATATGAGAAGTTTTTACAAAGTAGAAGTGATGCAAGGAGGGAAGAGTATATGGAGAAAAAGAGAGAAGTTAAGAGAGTGGTGAAGCAATGTAAAAAGAGAGCAAATGAGAGAGTGGGTGAGATGTTATCAACAAATTTTGTTGAAAATAAGAAAAAGTTTTGGAGTGAGATTAACAAGTTAAGAAAGCCTAGAGAACAAATGGATTTGTCAGTTAAAAATAGGAGAGGAGAGTTATTAAATGGAGAGTTAGAGGTATTGGGAAGATGGAAGGAATATTTTGAGGAATTGTTAAATGTTGATGAAGATAGGGAAGCTGTGATTTCGTGTATAGGGCAAGGAGGAATAACATCTTGTAGGAGTGAGGAAGAGCCAGTTGTGAGTGTGGGGGAAGTTCGTGAGGCAGTAGGTAAAATGAAAGGGGGTAAGGCAGCCGGGATTGATGGGATAAAGATAGAAATGTTAAAAGCAGGTGGGGATATAGTTTTGGAGTGGTTGGTGCAATTATTTAATAAATGTATGGAAGAAGGTAAGGTACCTAGGGATTGGCAGAGAGCATGCATAGTTCCTTTGTATAAAGGCAAAGGGGATAAAAGAGAGTGCAAAAATTATAGGGGGATAAGTCTGTTGAGTGTACCTGGTAAAGTGTATGGTAGAGTTATAATTGAAAGAATTAAGAGTAAGACGGAGAATAGGATAGCAGATGAACAAGGAGGCTTTAGGAAAGGTAGGGGGTGTGTGGACCAGGTGTTTACAGTGAAACATATAAGTGAACAGTATTTAGATAAGGCTAAAGAGGTCTTTGTGGCATTTATGGATTTGGAAAAGGCGTATGACAGGGTGGATAGGGGGGCAATGTGGCAGATGTTGCAAGTGTATGGTGTAGGAGGTAGGTTACTGAAAGCAGTGAAGAGTTTTTACGAGGATAGTGAGGCTCAAGTTAGAGTATGTAGGAAAGAGGGAAATTTTTTCCCAGTAAAAGTAGGCCTTAGACAAGGATGTGTGATGTCACCGTGGTTGTTTAATATATTTATAGATGGGGTTGTAAGAGAAGTAAATGCGAGGGTCTTGGCAAGAGGCGTGGAGTTAAAAGATAAAGAATCACACACAAAGTGGGAGTTGTCACAGCTGCTCTTTGCTGATGACACTGTGCTCTTGGGAGATTCTGAAGAGAAGTTGCAGAGATTGGTGGATGAATTTGGTAGGGTGTGCAAAAGAAGAAAATTAAAAGTGAATACAGGAAAGAGTAAGGTTATGAGGATAACAAAAAGATTAGGTGATGAAAGATTGAATATCAGATTGGAGGGAGAGAGTATGGAGGAGGTGAACGTATTCAGATATTTGGGAGTGGACGTGTCAGCAGATGGGTCTATGAAAGATGAGGTGAATCATAGAATTGATGAGGGAAAAAGAGTGAGTGGTGCACTTAGGAGTCTGTGGAGACAAAGAACTTTGTCCTTGGAGGCAAAGAGGGGAATGTATGAGAGTATAGTTTTACCAACGCTCTTATATGGGTGTGAAGCGTGGGTGATGAATGTTGCAGCGAGGAGAAGGCTGGAGGCAGTGGAGATGTCATGTCTGAGGGCAATGTGTGGTGTGAATATAATGCAGAGAATTCGTAGTTTGGAAGTTAGGAGGAGGTGCGGGATTACCAAAACTGTTGTCCAGAGGGCTGATGAAGGGTTGTTGAGGTGGTTCGGACATGTAGAGAGAATGGAGCGAAACAGAATGACTTCAAGAGTGTATCAGTCTGTAGTGGAAGGAAGGCGGGGTAGGGGTCGGCCTAGGAAGGGTTGGAGGGAGGGGGTAAAGGAGGTTTTGTGTGCGAGGGGCTTGGACTTCCAGCAGGCATGCGTGAGCGTGTTTGATAGGAGTGAATGGAGACAAATGGTTTTTAATACTTGACGTGCTGTTGGAGTGTGAGCAAAGTAACATTTATGAAGGGATTCAGGGAAACCGGCAGGCCGGACTTGAGTCCTGGAGATGGGAAGTACAGTGCCTGCACTCTGAAGGAGGGGTGTTAATGTTGCAGTTTAAAAACTGTAGTGTAAAGCACCCTTCTGGCAAGACAGTGATGGAGTGAATGATGGTGAAAGTTTTTCTTTTTCGGGCCACCCTGCCTTGGTGGGAATCGGCCGGTGTGATAATAAAAAAAAAAAAAAAAAAAAAAAAACGTAGATCTACTTTTGTAGCACTACACATGTGAATGTAGATCTGCTTGGACCGTTTACGGGTTAATGGTAGTGGGTTTGTGTCACCCATCTTTGATATTGTTTTAATGTCACCTTTGTACCATTTATAACATTTCTGGTACATGTATATTTTTAATTGTTTATACAGTAGTGTACTGTATATTGAAATAAATAGAATAGAGGAAATCATCTGTAATATACATTATTTAGGAATAAATACTGGTCAGAGAGCCTGTCGTAAGTTCGAGGTGTCGGTAAATGAGTACGTCGCTAAGTGAAGAGAGGCTATACTATAAATGCTTTGTAACTTCAGAAATTGTAGTAATGGGATTGCAGTAAGTGCTTCTTTAATCAAATATAAGGTTGATGGACTGATGTAATCAGTCCATCAACCTTGGAGAAAAAGTATTTGAGTAGGTCAGTCCCTCAACCTGGAGAAGAGTGCAGCTGAACATTTTCCAGGCTGAGGGACTGACCACCTCAAATACTTTTTCTCCAAGGCTGATGGACTGATAACATCTTATACTGCTTCACCTGCTGCCACTATTTGACTGAAGAAACCTTCTGTGTAGGTGAAATATTTCATCAACAAAGATACCCAACTGTTGCACATGTGTCCTAATCTTCAAATTGAAATTTGCACTGAACTATGGCCTCATGTATATAGTTGGATGAATCTTGTTAGTGGCAGCTGGTAAAGTTGTTAATGCACTGGACTGTGAATTTTCAACCCTCTTATAGCCCCAAACTTCTGCCCCACATTCTAATACTGCATTTTTAAAACTATTCCAACCCTCTTCAACCTTTTCCCCCCAACACTACTCATACCTGCACCAGCCCACCTTTCAGCCAATAGTTACTTATATCTCACCCTAGCTTCCTCCTCCATTAGTGTATACACTTTCACCTCTCTCTTACTTGTTGTTGCCATTTTCCTCTTGTCCCATCTACCTCTTACTCTAACTGTAGCTACAACTAAATATTTTTTTTTTTATTATTATCACACTGGCCGATTCCCACCAAGGCAGGGTGGCCCGAAAAAGAAAAACTTTCACCATTATTCACTCCATCACTGCCTTGCCAGAAGGGTGCTTTACACTACAGTTTTTAAACTGCAACATTAACACCCCTCCTTCAGAGTGCAGGCACTGTACTTCCCATCTCCAGGACAAAGAGGGGAATGTATGAGAGTATAGTTTTACCAACGCTCTTATATGGGTGTGAAGCATGGGTGATGAATGTTGCAGCGAGGAGAAGGCTGGAGGCAGTGGAGATGTCATGTCTGAGGGCAATGTGTGGTGTGAATATAATGCAGAGAATTCGTAGTTTGGAAGTTAGGAGGAGGTGCGGGATTACCAAAACTGTTGTCCAGAGGGCTGAGGAAGGGTTGTTGAGGTGGTTCGGACATGTAGAGAGAATGGAGCGAAACAGAATGACTTCAAGAGTGTATCAGTCTGTAGTGGAAGGAAGGCGGGGTAGGGGTCGGCCTAGGAAGGGTTGGAGGGAGGGGGTAAAGGAGGTTTTGTGTGCGAGGGGCTTGGACTTCCAGCAGGCATGCGTGAGCGTGTTTGATAGGAGTGAATGGAGACAAATGGTTTTTAATACTTGACGTGCTGTTGGAGTGTGAGCAAAGTAACATTTATGAAGGGATTCAGGGAAACCGGCAGGCCGGACAACTAAATAATGATCCGATATATCAGTTGCCCCTCTATAAACGTGTACATCCTGAAGCCTACCCATCAACCTTTTATCCACCAATATATAATCTAACAAACTACTTTCATTACATACTATATCATATCTTGTATACTTATTTATCTTCTTCTTCATAAAATATGTATTACTTATTACCAAACCTCTTTCTACACTGTTCAATTAAAGGCTCCCCATTTACATTTACCCCCGGCACCCCAAATTTACCTACTACTCCCTCCACAACATTTTTACCCACTTTAGCATTGAGATCCCCAACCACAAGTACTCTCACATTTGGTTCAAAACTCCCTGCGCACTCAACATTTCCCAAAATCTCTCTCCCTCTCTCTACACTTCTGTCTTCTCCAGGTGCATACACACTTACTATAACCCACTTTTCACATCCAACCCTTATTTTACTCCACATAATCCTTGAATTTATACATTTATATTCCTTCTTTTCCTGCCATAACTTATTCTTCAACATTATTGCTACTCCTTCCTTAGCTCTAACTCTATTAGAAACCCCTGACCTAATCCCATTTATTTCTCCCCACTGAAACTCTCCCACCCCCTTCAGCTTTGTTTCACTTAGAGCCAGGACATCCAACTTCTTCTCATTCATAACATCCACAATCATCTACTTCTTATCATTTGCACAACATCTATGCACATTCAAACATCTCACTTTGAAAGTTTCCTTCTTTTTCAATTTATTAGGCTATACGGGAAAAAGGGGTTACTAGCCCATTACTCCCGGCATTTTAGTTGACTTTTGCAACATGCATGGCTTATGGAGGAAAGATTCTTATTCTGTTCCCCATGGATATAAAAGGAAAAGTAATAAGAGCAAGAACTATTAAGATAAAATCAAAGAAAACTCGGATGAATGTGTATACATAAACGTACTCGTGTATTTGTAGTGTGACCTAAGTGTAAGAAGTAGCAAGATGTACCTGAAATCTTGCATGTTTTTTTTTATTTATTATTTTATTATCACACTGGCCGATTCCCACCAAGGCAGGGTGGCCTGAAAAAGAAAAACTTTCACCATCATTCACTCCATCACTGTCTTGCCAGAAGGGTGCTTTGCACTACAGTTTTTAAACTGCAACATTAACACCCCTCCTTCAGAGTGCAGGCACTGTACTTCCCATCTCCAGGACTCAAGTCCGGCCTGCCGGTTTCCCTGAATCCCTTCATAAATGTTACTTTGCTCACACTCCAACAGCACGTCAATTATTAAAAACCATTTGTCTCCATTCACTCCTATCAAACACGCTCATGCATGCCTGCTGGAAGTCCAAGCCCCTTGCACACAAAACCTCCTTTACCCCCTCCCTCCAACCTTTCCTAGGCCGACCCCTACCCCGCCTTCCTTCCACTACAGACGGATACACTATTGAAGTCATTCTGTTTCGCTCCATTCTCTCTACATGTCCGAACCACCTCAACAACCCTTCCTCAGCCCTCTGGACAACAGTTTTGGTAATCCCGCACCTCCTCCTAACTTCCAAACTACGAATTCTCTGCATTATATTCACACCACACATTGCCCTCAGACATGACATCTCCACTGCCTCCAGCCTTCTCCTCGCTGCAACATTCATCACCCATGCTTCACACCCATATAAGAGCGTTGGTAAAACTATACTCTCATACATTCCCCTCTTTGCCTCCAAGGACAAAGTTCTTTGTCTCCACAGACTCCTAAGTGCACCACTCACTCTTTTTCCCTCATCAATTCTATGATTCACCTCATCCTTCATAGACCCATCCGCTGACACGTCCACTCCCAAATATCTGAATACGTTCACCTCCTCCATACTCTCTCCCTCCAATCTGATATTCAATCTTTCATCACCTAATCTTTTTGTTATCCTCATAACCTTACTCTTTCCTGTATTCACCTTTAATTTTCTTCTTTTGCACACCCTACCAAATTCATCCACCAATCTCTGCAACTTCTCTTCAGAATCTCCCAAGAGCACAGTGTCATCAGCAAAGAGCAGCTGTGACAACTCCCACTTTGTGTGTGATTCTTTATCTTTTAACTCTACGCCTCTTGCCAAGACCCTCGCATTTACTTCCCTTACAACCCCATCTATAAATATATTAAACAACCACGGTGACATCACACATCCTTGTCTAAGGCCTACTTTTACTGGGAAATAATTTCCCTCTTTCCTACATACTCTAACTTGAGCCTCACTATCCTCGTAAAAACTCTTCACTGCTTTCAGTAACCTACCTCCTACACCATACACTTGCAACATCTGCCACATTGCCCCCCTATCCACCCTGTCATACACCTTTTCCAAATCCATAAATGCCACAAAGACCTCTTTAGCCTTATCTAAATACTGTTCACTTATATGTTTCACTGTAAACACCTGGTCCACACACCCCCTACCTTTCCTAAAGCCTCCTTGTTCATCTGCTGTCCTATTCTCCGTCTTACTCTTAATTCTTTCAATTATAACTCTACCATACACTTTACCAGGTACACTCAACAGACTTATCCCCCTATAATTTTTGCACTCTCTTTTATCCCCTTTGCCTTTATACAAAGGAACTATGCATGCTCTCTGCCAATCCCTAGGTACCTTACCCTCTTCCATACATTTATTAAATAATTGCACCAACCACTCCAAAACTATATCCCCACCTGCTTTTAACATTTCTATCTTTATCCCATCAATCCCGGCTGCCTTACCCCCTTTCATTTTACCTACTGCCTCACGAACTTCCCCCACACTCACAACTGGCTCTTCCTCACTCCTACAAGATGTTATTCCTCCTTGCCCTATACACGAAATCACAGCTTCCCTATCTTCATCAACATTTAACAATTCCTCAAAATATTCCCTCCATCTTCCCAATACCTCTAACTCTCCATTTAATAACTCTCCTCTCCTATTTTTAACTGACAAATCCATTTGTTCTCTAGGCTTTCTTAACTTGTTAATCTCACTCCAAAACTTTTTCTTATTTTCAACAAAATTTGTTGATAACATCTCACCCACTCTCTCATTTGCTCTCTTTTTACATTGCTTCACCACTCTCTTAACCTCTCTCTTTTTCTCCATATACTCTTCCCTCCTTGCATCACTTCTACTTTGTAAAAACTTCTCATATGCTAACTTTTTCTCCCTTACTACTCTCTTTACATCATCATACCACCAATCGCTCCTCTTCCCTCCTGCACCCACTTTCCTGTAACCACAAACTTCTGCTGAACACTACATTTTTAAACCTACCCCATACCTCTTCGACCCCATTGCCTATGCTCTCATTAGCCCATCTATCCTCCAATAGCTGTTTATATCTTACCCTAACTGCCTCCTCTTTTAGTTTATAAACCTTCACCTCTCTCTTCCCTGATGCTTCTATTCTCCTTGTATCCCATCTACCTTTTACTCTCAGTGTAGCTACAACTAGAAAGTGATCTGATATATCTGTGGCCCCTCTATAAACATGCACATCCTGAAGTCTACTCAACAGTCTTTTATCTACCAATACATAATCCAACAAACTACTGTCATTTCGCCCTACATCATATCTTGTATACTTATTTATTCTCTTTTTCTTAGAATATGTATTACCTATAACTAAACCCATTTCTATACAAAGTTCAATCAAAGGGCTCCCATTATCATTTACACCTGGCACCCCAAACTTACCTACCACACCCTCTCTAAAAGTTTCTCCTACTTTAGCATTCAGGTCCCCTACCACAATTACTCTCTCACTTGGTTCAAAGGCTCCTATACATTCACTTAACATCTCCCAAAATCTCTCTCTCTCCTCTGCATTCCTCTCTTCTCCAGGTGCATACATGCTTATTATGACCCACTTCTCGCGTCCAACCTTTACTTTAATCCACATAATTCTTGAATTTACACATTCATATTCTCTTTTCTCCTTCCATAACTGATCATTTAACATTACTGCTACCCCTTCCTTTGCTCTAACTCTCTCAGATACTCCAGATTTAATCCCATTTATTTCCCCCCACTGAAACTCTCCTACCCCCTTCAGCTTTGTTTCGCTTAGGGCCAGGACATCCAACTTCTTTTCATTCATAACATCAGCAATCATCTGTTTCTTGTCATCCGCACTACATCCACGCACATTTAAGCATCCCAGTTTTATAAAGTTTTTCTTCTTCTCTTTTTTAGTAAATGTCTACAGGAGAAGGGGTTACTAGCCCATTGCTCCCGGCATTTTAGTCGTCTCATACGACACGCATGGCTTACGGAGGAAAGATTCTTTTCCACTTCCCCATGGACAATAGAAGAAATAAAGAAGAACAAGAGCTATTTAGAAAAAGGAGAAAAACCTCGATGTATGTATATACATATGCATGTGCATGTCTGTGAAGTGTGACCAAAGTGTAAGTAGGAGTAGCAAGATATCCCTGTTATCTAGCGTGTTTATGAGACAGAAAAAAAGACCAGTAATCCTACCATCATGTAAAACAAATACAGGCTTCCGTTTTACACTCGCCTGGCAGGACGGTAGTACCTCCCTGGGCGGTTGCTGTCTACCACCCTACTACTATTTACACACACACACACACACACACACACACACACACACACACACACACACACACACACACACACACACACACACACACACACAGTGTAGTGGGTCACAGGCGCCAGGCTCCGAGGATCTTAGTGCTTTTAGGGCGTGTTTTAGCAGCTAGAAGCAACCAGTGTTAGTGACAACGTCACTGAACAACCCTACAAGTGATAACCAGTGTATTAGCAAACATAAATAAAGTGAAGGCGAGAGAAAGCCTGAAATTATACAACAAAAT
Organism: Cherax quadricarinatus; assembly: GCF_038502225.1. Classification (NCBI taxonomy): domain Eukaryota; kingdom Metazoa; phylum Arthropoda; class Malacostraca; order Decapoda; family Parastacidae; genus Cherax; species Cherax quadricarinatus. Next base: position 4,560,502 of record NC_091388.1, on the reverse strand, counting down.
TTCAAAGCGCCAGTCGTTGAGGCCTAGTTGGCACCTGTTGCCACATTGTTACACATATACAAAGTACAAATCGAGTGACTAAAGAGAAAAGACCAAATAGAATTAAGAGAGGGTGGCTAACGACAAAATGTGATGTAGCACACAGAGTGAACAAGCTAGCCAGAAAGGGGATATATATATATATATACATACATATACATATATATAAGCAGAGGTGGTGGCAGCAGTAGGCCTGAGGGAGTAGCGCCGCCATAACAGGCTGGGTGTCATCACAAATAAGTAGTGTACTTACCCAAAGTGAAGTGTAAATTATAAAAGTAGCAGTATGCAAGTGATAAGTGTGGTAAATGAGGACTCAAAAGGGCAACGAGATAAGTATAGCGAAGAAGCCAGCGGCGGAAGGGCGAGGTGCACGAGTCATCGTACAGCAAGCATCGTACAGCGAGCATCGTACATCAGGCATCTGGATGGACGTCCCCTCTGACCAGTAACGTACAAATCACCTGTTTGTGGTTGGGGGAAGTCTGAGTGGTAGAGCCGGCCCAGCGGTCACTGGTAGCTCGATATCTAAACCCTGCTCCAGAGCGATTATCATACACACAACACCTAGCAGTAGTAGGAAGATAAACTTTGTAGGAGTAAGGATTAAGCAGGAGGATTAAGTCGTGGCTAATGGGACTACAGCTCTGACAACAGTTTCGAGAGATAATGGTCTAGGACACAAAGACAGTACAATCTGAGAAGCAAGTACTGGGTACACATGTAACTACTTTCAGTGTTAATGGTATCTCATTAGTATTACAGATACACAGAAGTGAATTGTATTTCTGGGACATATAAACAACTGATGTGCTCACACACACACACGCGCGCGCACACACATACACACTCGGGGCCAGGAGCTGGGTCTCGACCCCTGAAACCACAACTAGGTGAGTACACACAGCTGATCCTTGGAATTTGACCGCCTCCCCCACAGACCTCTTACCTTTCCCCTCCCTCGCGTTTCTCCCTCTCAATACCCTCTTTCCCTCCTTTCTCCCTCTTTCTCTCCCTCTCCCTCTCTTTCTCCCTCTCCCTCTCTTTCTCCCTCTCTCTACCCTTTCTCTCCCCCTCACATTTCTCTCTCTCCCCCTTGGTCTTATCCCTCACCCCCATACTCTCTCCTCTTTCTACCCTTTCTCTCTCCTCTCTCTCCCTCTTTCTACCCTTTCTCTCTCCTCTCTCTCCCTCTTTCTACCCTTTCTCTCTCCTCTCTCTCCCTCTTTCTACCCTTTCTCTCTCTCCCCCACACCCTCTCCCTCCTCTACACATGTAGTAAAAGGTAGTACATAACTGGGTGAAAGAATGACTTGTTAACACACGCTAGTATTATAATTATTAGAACTACTCTCAGGGTTAGTGGTATCTCATTAGTATTACGGATACACAGAAGTGAATTGTATTTCTGGGACATATAAACAACTGACGTGCTCACACACACACACACGCGTGCACACACACACACACTCGGGGCCAGGAGCTGGGTCTTGACCCCGAAACCACAACTAGGTGAGTACACACAGCTGATCCTTGGAATTTGACTGCCTCCCCCACAGACCTCTTACCTTTTCCCTCCCTCGCGTTTCTCTCTCTCATAGCCTTCTTCCCTCCTTTCTCCCTCTCTCTCTCTCTTTCTCTCCCTCTCTTTCTCCCTCTCTCTACCCTTTCTCTCCCCCCTCACATTTCTCTCCCTCCCCCTTGGTCTTATCCCTCACCCCCATACTCTCTCCTCTCTCTCCCTCTTTCTACCCTTTCTCTCTCCTCTCTCTCCCTCTTTCTACCCTCTCTCTCTCTCCCCCACACCCTCTCCCTCCTCTAGCCTTCTGTCTGTGGTAATAAGAAGTAAAAAAAAAAAAAAAATGGGTGGCCTTAGAGGACGGAAACCCAGAGATCTGGTGGACGAACCAGGGAGGAAAGACTGGGAGCTAGAGCTCCAAAAAAGGGAGGAAGAGTGGGGAAGGAAGATAGTAGAGCTTGGTAAGAAAATGGAGGAGCGGATAGCTGAAGAGTGCAGGAAGTGGGAAGTACAGGTCTTAGCAGCAGAAGCTAGGATACAGTGCTTAGAAGAGAAACTGCAAAGCCTGAAACAGATTAGAGAGACAAATGACAATTCAGGTGTGACATCAGGAAATTCAAAGTCAGGCGCAGACAAGGGGATGGTAAGCAACAACGGAGACATGCCGAGCATGAAGGCCCTATCAGACCCACGTGGGGCCAGGGAAAAGACGACGAGCACACTAAGATCAAACGACAGGTCCGAAAACAATGAAGGTATGCTATATGCAGAGATTCTAACAGCCAACTGCAGTAGCAAGGGACAGCTGGTCAGGAAAGACAGTTCACTGAGAATAGAAGTTTCAGATATGACAGGGACTGAAGGCAAGAACATGTCAATGGAAGGAAATAAAATGCCTCAGAGGACGCAGATGGAGACTCAGTGGGAGGAGGAAAGGGCGAGGTCAGTTTTTGTGTACGGGCTCCAAGAAGCCAAGGGGGCCAACTTTGAAGAAATAAAACAGGAGGAGAAAAAAATGATTGAAGGCATCATGAAAACAATAGGGGAGGGCAATATGACCCAGGTGACAAATTTTCAGAGAATTGGGTGGTTTGCGAGTGGAAGGATACGGCCTGTCAGAGTAACTTTCAAGGAAGAAACAGTTCGAACCAGGATTCTGCAAGAGAAAGCAAGACTGAGGGACAAAGAGGGGTACCAGAGAGTATACCTCGACCGCGACAGAACACAAGAAAGGACTACACTGAAAGAGAGGGTACAGAGACGCAAGGAGGAACGAGAAGCAATGAAAATGAGCAGGACCCAGCCACAGGAGGAAGGGCAAACACACCCCACAGAATCTCCCACCAAAAGACTCCACCCGCGACATTCCCAACGCAACTGAGCAACCTATACTACAACCCACTCACTGTTCCCTCTGCCACCACTCCCCATATCACAAACCTCACCCCAACAGCTGTCCCTTATGGGCATTCTGACCCCACCCCCATCAACACAAACCCCACCTACACCACAGCCCCATATAGGCCCCCACCAAGGCTCTCGCTCCCCCAACCCCAATATTCTTGCATGACCACAATGATAGAAAAGAAACTAAAGGTTTGGTACACAAACGCGGATGGAATAATGAATAAACATGAGGAGTGGAATGAAAGAATCAGTGAAAAATCCCCAGACATCATAGCAGTCACAGAAACAAAACTCGCTGAGACAATAACAGACACAATCTTCCCAACAGGATATCAGATCCTGAGGAAAGATAGAAGGAGTAGAGGGGGAGGAGGGGTTGCACTGCTCATAAAACACCGATGGGGATTTGAGGAAATGGAAGGCATGGACATGATTGGAGAAAGAGACTACATTGTAGGTACAATTCAGTCCGGAGAACATAAAGTAGTCATTGGAGTGATGTATAACCCACCACAGAACTGCAGGAGGCCAAGAGAGGAGTACGAAGTAAACAACAGGGTGATGGTGGACACACTGGCTGAGGTGGCAAGAAGAGCTCACTCGAGCAGAGCAAAGTTACTGGTAATGGGCGATTTCAACCACAGGGAGATCGACTGGGAAAACCTGGAGCCACATGGGGGTCCCGAAACATGGAGAGCCAAGATGATGGATGTGGTACTTGAAAACCTCATGCATCAACATGTCAGGGACACAACCAGAGAGAGAGGGGAGGATGAGCCAGCAAGACTGGATCTTGTGTTCACATTGAGCAGTTCAGACATTGAGGACATCACTTATGAGAGGCCCCTTGGAGCTGGCGATCATGTGGTTCTGAGTTTTGACTATATAGTAGAGTTACAAGTGGAGAAGGTAACAGGAACTGAAGGGGAAAGGCCAAACTATAAAAGGGGGGACTACACAGGTATGAGAAACTTCCTGCAGGAGGTTCAGTGGGACAGAGAAATGGTAGGAAAATCAGTAAACGAGATGATGGAATATGTGGCATCAAAGTGCAAGGAGGCAGAGGAAAGTTTTGTTCCCAAGGGAAACGGAAATAATAGGAAGACCAAAACGAGTCCTTGGTTTACCCGAAGGTGTAGGGAGGCAAAAACTAAGTGCAACAGAGAATGGAAAAGGTACAGGAGGCATAGGACCCAGGAAAACAAGGAGATTAGTAGAAGAGCCAGAAACGAGTATGCACAGATAAGGAGGGAGGCCCAGCGACAGTATGAAAACGACATAGCATCGAAAGTCAAATCTGACCCGAAACTGCTGTATAGCCACATTAGGAGGAAGACAACAGTCAAGGACCAGGTGATAAGGCTGAGGAAAGAAGGTGGAGAACTCACAAGAAACGATCAAGAGGTATGTGAGGAGCTCAACATGAGATTTAAGGAAGTATTTACAGTAGAGACAGGAAGGACTCTGGGGGGACAGACCAGATGGGGACACCAGCAAGGAATACACCAACAAGTGTTGGACGACATACATACAGATGAGGAGGAGGTGAAGAAACTGCTAAGGGACATCGATACCTCAAAGGCAATGGGACCAGACAACATCTCCCCGTGGGTCCTTAGAGAGGGAGCAGATATGTTGTGCGTGCCACTTACCACAATCTTCAACACATCCCTGGAAACTGGGCAACTACCTGAGGTATGGAAGACGGCAAATGTAGTTCCCATTTTTAAAAAAGGAGACAGAAAAGAGGCACTAAACTATAGACCTGTGTCATTGATGTGTATAGTATGCAAAATTATGGAGAAGATTATCAGGAGGAGAGTGGTGGAGCACCTGGAACGGAACAGGAGTATAAATGCCAACCAGCACGGATTCACGGAAGGCAAATCCTGTGTCACAAACCTTCTGGAGTTTTATGATAAAATAACAGAAGTAAGACAAGAGAGAGAGGGGTGGGTTGATTGCATCTTCTTGGACTGCAAGAAGGCCTTTGACACAGTTCCTCACAAGAGATTAGTGCAGAAGCTAGAGCATCAGGCGCATATAACAGGAAGGGCACTGCAATGGATCAGAGAATACCTGACAGGGAGGCAACAACGAGTCATGGTACGTAATGATGTATCACAGTGGGCACCTGTGACGAGCGGGGTCCCACAGGGGTCGGTCCTAGGACCAGTGCTATTTTTGGTATATGTGAACGACATGACGGAAGGGTTAGACTCAGAAGTGTCCCTGTTTGCAGATGATGTGAAGTTAATGAGGAGAATTAAATCTGATGAGGACCAGGAAGGACTTCAAAGAGACCTGGACAGACTGGACACCTGGTCCAGCAAATGGCTTCTCGAATTTAATCCTGCCAAATGCAAAGTCATGAAGATGGGGGAGGGGCACAGAAGACCACAGACAGAGTATAGGCTAGGTGGCCAAAGACTGCAAACCTCACTCAAGGAGAAAGATATTGGGGTGAGTATCACACCAAGCATGTCTCCGGAAGCACACATCAATCAGATAACTGCTGCAGCATATGGGCGCCTGGCAAACCTGAGAACAGCATTCCGATACCTTAGTAAGGAATCATTCAAGACACTGTACACCGTGTATGTCAGGCCCATACTGGAGTATGCAGCACCTGTTTGGAACCCGCACTTGATAAAGCACGTCAAGAAACTAGAGAAAGTACAAAGGTTTGCGACAAGGTTAGTTCCAGAGCTAAGGGGAATGTCCTATGAGGAAAGATTAAGGGAAATCGGCCTGACCACACTGGAATACAGGAGGGTCAGGGGAGACATGATAACGACATATAAAATATTGCGTGGAATAGACAAGGTGGACAAAGACAGGATGTTCCAGGGAGGGGACACAGAAACAAGAGGCCACAATTAGAAGTTGAAGACACAAATGAGTCAGAGAGATAGTAGGAAGTATTTCTTCAGTCATAGAGTTGTAAGGCAGTGGAATAGCCTAGAAAATGACGTAGTGGAGGCAGGAACCATACACAGTTTTAAGACGAGGTTTGATAAAGCTCATGGAGCGGGGAGAGAGAGGGCCTAGTAGCAACCGGTGAAGAGGCGGGGCCAGGAGCTAGGACTCGACCCCTGCAACCACAAATAGGTGAGTTCAAATAGGTGAGTACACAGAGGAGCTCGGACTCGACCCCCGCAACCTCAACTAAGTGAGTACACTCACTCACTCTTGAGTCCTGGAGATGGGAAGTACAATGTCTACACTCTGAAGGAGGGGTGTTAATGTTGCAGTTTTATAACTGTAGTATAAAGTGCCCCTTTGGCAAGACAGTGATGGAGTGAATGGTGAAAGTTTTTCTTTTTCAGGCCACCCTGCCTTGGTGGGAATCGGCTGATGTGTTAATAACAAAATAATATATATATGTGTGTGTGGAGGTATCTGCAGCAGCTCCTAGGATTGTATCCCCCACTGATATGGGGGTGTCCTACTGTATACAGTAGGACACGCCCATATCCTCGGGGGATACGTTCCAAGGACCTGCCGTGGATACTGAAACTGTAGAGAGTAGCAAACACTATATATAAGTGCTATACATACCTATTATAAAGTTTAATTGATAAACTATACACAGTAAGTGGAGAATTATCACTTTTTCACTGATGGGAAGAACTTGGCAACTTCTCTTAGACGAACAACTGTCACCATGTAAAGTAAAAGGACACAAGTGCAACTAATGTGACATTTATTGTGGCAACGTTTCGCTCTCCAGGAACTTTATCAAGCCATTATCAAGTAATTCTACCAACTTTATTACAACTGTCACCATCACTACTTTTGTGCTTTGTCTCCATTATTATTATATAAAATTAAGAGGTGTTTTTGAACTACAGTAAACCATGGATAACTGAACCCGTGGATACCAAACCCGCAGATATGGGGGACCTACTGTTTACTTATTTACTTACTTATTTTACCTAACAGCAACACCCACCACTACCACCGCAGCAGCAACAGCAGCAATACGACCCCATAAGTGACCCTCTGGGCATCCAGAATCCCACCAATGGTAGCACTTCGAGTGCCAGCGCCAGCCAGAGGTATGAAATCTCTTCGTTTTGTGACGAAATGTCCCTCTTAGAGGACACGAATGTATGATACCACAACTGGAATGATAAACAAACAACACGCATGTAGCACAGAGGACATTATGATGACACTTCTGTCCGATTTGGACCATTTGGACCAAATGGTCCAAATGCATAAAAGTCCCACTTAATTCTAACCCCTCTCATACAAGTCCCACTTAATTCTAACCCCTCTCATACAAGTCCCACTTAATTCTAACCCCTCTCATACAAGTCCCACTTAATTCTAACCCCTCTCATACAAGTCCTACTTAATTCTAACCCCTCTCATACAAGTCCCACTTAATTCTAACCCCTCTCATACAAGTCCCACTTAATTCTAACCCCTCTCATACAAGTCCCACTTAATTCTAACCCCTCTCATACAAGTCCCACTTAATTCTAACCCCTCTCATACAAGTCCCACTTAATTCTAACCCCTCTCATACAAGTCCCACTTAATTCTAACCCCTCTCATACAAGTCCCACTTAATTCTAACCCCTCTCATACAAGTCCCACTTAATTCTAACCCCTCTCATACAAGTCCCACTTAATTCTAACCCCTCTCATACAAGTCCCACTTAATTCTAACCCCTCTCATACAAGTCCCACTTAATTCTAACCCCTCTCATACAAGTCCCACTTAATTCTAACCCCTCTCATACAAGTCCCACTTAATTCTAACCCCTCTCATACAAGTCCCACTTAATTCTAACCCCTCTCATACAAGTCCCACTTAATTCTAACCCCTCTCATACAAGTCCCACTTAATTCTAACCCCTCTCATACAAGTCCCACTTAATTCTAACCCCTCTCATACAAGTCCCACTTAATTCTAACCCCTCTCATACAAGTCCCACTTAATTCTAACCCCTCTCATACAAGTCCTACTTAATTCTAACCCCTCTCATACAAGTCCCACTTAATTCTAACCCCTCTCATACAAGTCCTACTTAATTCTAACCCCTCTCATACAAGTCCCACTTAATTCTAACCCCTCTCATACAAGTCCTACTTAATTCTAACCCCTCTCATACAAGTCCCACTTAATTCTAACCCCTCTCATACAAGTCCTACTTAATTCTAACCCCTCTCATACAAGTCCCACTTAATTCTAACCCCTCTCATACAAGTCCCACTTAATTCTAACCCCTCTCATACAAGTCCCACTTAATTCTAACCCCTCTCATACAAGTCCCACTTAATTCTAACCCCTCTCATACAAGTCCTACTTAATTCTAACCCCTCTCATACAAGTCCCACTTAATTCTAACCCCTCTCATACAAGTCCCACTTAATTCTAACCCCTCTCATACAAGTCCCACTTAATTCTAACCCCTCTCATACAAGTCCCACTTAATTCTAACCCCTCTCATACAAGTCCCACTTAATTCTAACCCCTCTCATACAAGTCCCACTTAATTCTAACCCCTCTCATACAAGTCCCACTTAATTCTAACCCCTCTCATACAAGTCCCACTTAATTCTAACCCCTCTCATACAAGTCCCACTTAATTCTAACCCCTCTCATACAAGTCCCACTTAATTCTAACCCCTCTCATACAAGTCCCACTTAATTCTAACCCCTCTCATACAAGTCCTACTTAATTCTAACCCCTCTCATACAAGTCCCACTTAATTCTAACCCCTCTCATACAAGTCCTACTTAATTCTAACCCCTCTCATACAAGTCCCACTTAATTCTAACCCCTCTCATACAAGTAATACTTAATTCTAACCCCTCTCATACAAGTCCCACTTAATTCTAACCCCTCTCATACAAGTCCCACTTAATTCTAACCCCTCTCATACAAGTCCCACTTAATTCTAACCCCTCTCATACAAGTCCTACTTAATTCTAACCCCTCTCATACAAGTCCTACTTAATTCTAACCCCTCTCATACAAGTCCCACTTAATTCTAACCCCTCTCATACAAGTCCCACTTAATTCTAACCCCTCTCATACAAGTCCTACTTAATTCTAACCCCTCTCATACAAGTCCCACTTAATTCTAACCCCTCTCATACAAGTCCCACTTAATTCTAACCCCTCTCATACAAGTCCCACTTAATTCTAACCCCTCTCATACAAGTCCCACTTAATTCTAACCCCTCTCATACAAGTCCCACTTAATTCTAACCCCTCTCATACAAGTCCCACTTAATTCTAACCCCTCTCATACAAGTCCCACTTAATTCTAACCCCTCTCATACAAGTCCTACTTAATTCTAACCCCTCTCATACAAGTCCTACTTAATTCTAACCCCTCTCATACAAGTCCCACTTAATTCTAACCCCTCTCGTACAAGTCCTACTTAATTCTAACCCCTCTCATACAAGTCCTACTTAATTCTAACCCCTCTCATACAAGTCCTACTTAATTCTAACCCCTCTCATACAAGTCCTACTTAATTCTAACCCCTCTCATACAAGTCCTACTTAATTCTAACCCCTCTCATACAAGTCCTACTTAATTCTAACCCCTCTCATACAAGTCCTACTTAATTCTAACCCCTCTCATACAAGTCCCACTTAATTCTAACCCCTCTCATACAAGTCCCACTTAATTCTAACCCCTCTCATACAAGTCCTACTTAATTCTAACCCCTCTCATACAAGTCCCACTTAATTCTAACCCCTCTCATACAAGTCCCACTTAATTCTAACCCCTCTCATACAAGTCCCACTTAATTCTAACCCCTCTCATACAAGTCCCACTTAATTCTAACCCCTCTCATACAAGTCCCACTTAATTCTAACCCCTCTCATACAAGTCCCACTTAATTCTAACCCCTCTCATACAAGTCCCACTTAATTCTAACCCCTCTCATACAAGTCCCACTTAATTCTAACCCCTCTCATACAAGTCCTACTTAATTCTAACCCCTCTCATACAAGTCCTACTTAATTCTAACCCCTCTCATACAAGTCCCACTTAATTCTAACCCCTCTCATACAAGTCCTACTTAATTCTAACCCCTCTCATACAAGTCCTACTTAATTCTAACCCCTCTCATACAAGTCCCACTTAATTCTAACCCCTCTCATACAAGTCCTACTTAATTCTAACCCCTCTCATACAAGTCCTACTTAATTCTAACCCCTCTCATACAAGTCCCACTTAATTCTAACCCCTCTCATACAAGTCCTACTTAATTCTAACCCCTCTCATACAAGTCCTACTTAATTCTAACCCCTCTCATACAAGTCCTACTTAATTCTAACCCCTCTCATACAAGTCCTACTTAATTCTAACCCCTCTCATACAAGTCCCACTTAATTCTAACCCCTCTCATACAAGTCCTACTTAATTCTAACCCCTCTCATACAAGTCCCACTTAATTCTAACCCCTCTCATACAAGTCCTACTTAATTCTAACCCCTCTCATACAAGTCCTACTTAATTCTAACCCCTCTCATACAAGTCCCACTTAATTCTAACCCCTCTCATACAAGTCCTACTTAATTCTAACCCCTCTCATACAAGTCCTACTTAATTCTAACCCCTCTCATACAAGTCCTACTTAATTCTAACCCCTCTCATACAAGTCCTACTTAATTCTAACCCCTCTCATACAAGTCCCACTTAATTCTAACCCCTCTCATACAAGTCCTACTTAATTCTAACCCCTCTCATACAAGTCCCATTTAATTCTAACCCCTCTCATACAAGTCCTACTTAATTCTAACCCCTCTCATACAAGTCCTACTTAATTCTAACCCCTCTCATACAAGTCCCACTTAATTCTAACCCCTCTCATACAAGTCCTACTTAATTCTAACCCCTCTCATACAAGTCCCACTTAATTCTAACCCCTCTCATACAAGTCCTACTTAATTCTAACCCCTCTCATACAAGTCCTACTTAATTCTAACCCCTCTCATACAAGTCCCACTTAATTCTAACCCCTCTCATACAAGTCCTACTTAATTCTAACCCCTCTCATACAAGTCCCACTTAATTCTAACCCCTCTCATACAAGTCCTACTTAATTCTAACCCCTCTCATACAAGTCCTACTTAATTCTAACCCCTCTCATACAAGTCCTACTTAATTCTAACCCCTCTCATACAAGTCCTACTTAATTCTAACCCCTCTCATACAAGTCCTACTTAATTCTAACCCCTCTCATACAAGTCCCACTTAATTCTAACCCCTCTCATACAAGTCCTACTTAATTCTAACCCCTCTCATACAAGTCCCACTTAATTCTAACCCCTCTCATACAAGTCCCACTTAATTCTAACCCCTCTCATACAAGTCCTACTTAATTCTAACCCCTCTCATACAAGTCCTACTTAATTCTAACCCCTCTCATACAAGTCCCACTTAATTCTAACCCCTCTCATACAAGTCCTACTTAATTCTAACCCCTCTCATACAAGTCCTACTTAATTCTAACCCCTCTCATACAAGTCCCACTTAATTCTAACCCCTCTCATACAAGTCCTACTTAATTCTAACCCCTCTCATACAAGTCCCACTTAATTCTAACCCCTCTCATACAAGTCCTACTTAATTCTAACCCCTCTCATACAAGTCCCACTTAATTCTAACCCCTCTCATACAAGTCCCACTTAATTCTAACCCCTCTCATACAAGTCCCACTTAATTCTAACCCCTCTCATACAAGTCCCACTTAATTCTAACCCCTCTCATACAAGTCCCACTTAATTCTAACCCCTCTCATACAAGTCCCACTTAATTCTAACCCCTCTCATACAAGTCCTACTTAATTCTAACCCCTCTCATACAAGTCCCACTTAATTCTAACCCCTCTTGTGTAGAAGATGATGAGACATATGTACAATGGTCAGGTACCTAGAGTCAGAACACTTCACCCACACAGTAGAGTTCTTCAGTCACAAACAGAGGCATTAGGAGTAGTAGAGACAGACAATGCAATTAGTCCATCACAATAATAAAAATAATAATAATAATAATAATAATGAGTAGTAGGTTGGTAGACAACCACCCAGGGAGGTGCTACCATCCTACCGTCCTGTGGTAGTAGGTTGGTAGACAACCACCCAGGGAGGTGCTACCATCCTACCGTCCTGTGGTAGTAGGTTGGTAGACAACCACCCAGGGAGGTGCTACCATCCTACCGTCCTGTGGTAGTAGGTTGGTAGACAACCACCCAGGGAGGTGCTACCATCCTACCGTCCTGTGGTAGTAGGCTGGTAGTCAACAACCACCCAGGGAGATACTACCATCCTACTGTCCTGTGGTAGTAGGCTGGTAGACAACAACCACCCAGGGAGGTACTACCATCCTACTGTCCTGTGGTAGTAAGTTGGTAGACAACAACCACCCAGGGAGATACTACCATCCTACTGTCCTGTGGTAGTAGGCTGGTAGTCAACAACCACCCAGGGAGATACTACCATCCTACCGTCCTGTGGTAGTAGGCTGGTAGTCAACAACCACCCAGGGAGATAATACCATCCTACTGTCCTGTGGTAGTAAGTTGGTAGACAACAACCACCCAGGGAGATACTACCATCCTACTGTCCTGTGGTAGTAGGCTGGTAGTCAACAACCACCCAGGGAGGTACTACCATCCTACTGTCCTGTGGTAGTAAGTTGGTAGACAACAACCACCCAGGGAGATACTACCATCCTACTGTCCTGTGGTAGTAAGTTGGTAGACAACAACCACCCAGGGAGATACTACCATCCTACTGTCCTGTGGTAGTAGGCTGGTAGACAACAACCACCCAGGGAGGTACTACCATCCTACTGTCCTGTGGTAGTAAGTTGGTAGACAACAACCACCCAGGGAGATACTACCATCGTACTGTCCTGTGGTAGTAAGTTGGTAGACAACAACCACCCAGGGAGGTACTACCATCCTGTGGTAGTAGGTTGGTAGACAACAACCACCCAGGGAGGTACTACCATCCTACTGTCCTGTGGTAGTAAGTTGGTAGACAACAACCACCCAGGGAGATACTACCATCCTACTGTCCTGTGGTAGTAGGCTGGTAGTCAACAACCACCCAGGGAGGTACTACCATCCTACTGTCCTGTGGTAGTAAGTTGGTAGACAACAACCACCCAGGGAGATACTACCATCCTACTGTCCTGTGGTAGTAAGTTGGTAGACAACAACCACCCAGGGAGATACTACCATCCTACTGTCCTGTGGTAGTAGGCTGGTAGACAACAACCACCCAGGGAGGTACTACCATCCTACTGTCCTGTGGTAGTAAGTTGGTAGACAACAACCACCCAGGGAGATACTACCATCGTACTGTCCTGTGGTAGTAGGCTGGTAGTCAACAACCACCCAGGGAGATACTACCATCCTACTGTCCTTTGGTAGTAGGCTGGTAGTCAACAACCACCCAGGGAGATACTACCATCCTACTGTCCTGTGGTAGTAGGCTGGTAGTCAACAACCACCCAGGGAGATACTACCATCCTACTGTCCTGTGGTAGTAAGTTGGTAGACAACAACCACCCAGGGAGATACTACCATCCTACTGTCCTGTGGTAGTAGGCTGGTAGTCAACAACCACCCAGGGAGATACTACCATCCTACTGTCCTGTGGTAGTAGGCTGGTAGTCAACAACCACCCAGGGAGATACTACCATCCTACTGTCCTGTGGTAGTAAGTTGGTAGACAACAACCACCCAGGGAGGTACTACCATCCTGTGGTAGTAGGTTGGTAGACAACAACCACCCAGGGAGATACTACCATCCTACTGTCCTGTGGTAGTAGGCTGGTAGTCAACAACCACCCAGGGAGATACTACCATCCTACTGTCCTGTGGTAGTAGGCTGGTAGTCAACAACCACCCAGGGAGATACTACCATCCTACTGTCTTGTGGTAGTAAGTTGGTAGACAACAACCACCCAGGGAGATACTACCATCCTACTGTCCTGTGGTAGTAGGCTGGTAGTCAACAACCACCCAGGGAGATACTACCATCCTACTGTCCTGTGGTAGTAAGTTGGTAGACAACAACCACCCAGGGAGGTACTACCATCCTGTGGTAGTAGGTTGGTAGACAACAACCACCCAGGGAGGTACTACCATCCTGTGGTAGTAGGTTGGTAGACAACAACCACCCAGGGAGGTACTACCATCCTGTGGTAGTAGGTTGGTAGACAACAACCACCCAGGGAGATACTACCATCCTACTTTCCTGTGGTAGTAGGCTGGTAGTCAACAACCACCCAGGGAGATACTACCATCCTACTGTCCTGTGGTAGTAAGTTGGTAGACAACAACCACCCAGGGAGATACTACCATCCTACTGTCCTGTGGTAGTAGGCTGGTAGTCAACAACCACCCAGGGAGATACTACCATCCTACTGTACTGTGGTAGTAGGCTGGTAGTCAACAACCACCCAGGGAGATACTACCATCCTACTGTCCTGTGGTAGTAAGTTGGTAGACAACAACCACCCAGGGAGGTACTACCATCCTGTGGTAGTAGGTTGGTAGACAACAACCACCCAGGGAGGTACTACCATCTTGTGGTAGTAAGTTGGTAGACAACAACCACCCAGGGAGGTACTACCATCTTGTGGTAGTAAGTTGGTAGACAACAACCACCCAGGGAGGTACTACCATCTTGTGGTAGTAAGTTGGTAGACAGCAACCACACAGAGAGGTATTACCACCCTAGGGTAGTAGGTTGGTAGAAGGCAACCACCCAGGGAGGTACTACCATCCTGTTGTAGTAGGTTGGTAGACAACAACCACCCAGGGAGGTACTACTGTCCTGTGGTAGTAGGTTTACCTGGAGAGGGTTTCGGGGGTCAATGCCGCGTCGGCTCGGTCTGAGACCAGGCCTGATGGTGGATCAGGGTCTGATGAACCAGGCTGTACTGTTGGCTGCACGCAAGCTGACGTACGAACCACAGCCTGGCTAGTCAGGTACTGACTTTAGGTACCTGTCCAGTGCCTTCTTAAAGACAGGTTGGTTGACAATAACCACCTAGTGATGTACTACCATCCTGTGGTAGTAGGTTGGTAAACAACAACCACCCAGGGAGGTACTACTATCCTGTTATAGTAGGTTGGTAGACAACAACCACCCAGGGAGGTACTACCATCCTGTGGTAGTAGGCTGGTAGACAACAACCACCCAGGGAGGTACTACCATCCTGTGGTAGTAGGTTGGTAGACAACCACCCAGGGAGGTACTACTGTCTTGTGGTAGTAGGTTGGTAGACATCAACCACCCAGGGATGTACTGCTATCCTGTGGTAGTTGGTTGGTAGATATCAACCACCCAGGGATATACTGCCATCCTGTGGTAGTAGGTTGTAGACATCAACCACCCAGGGATGCACTGCCATCCTGTGGTAGTAGGTTGGTAGACATCAACCACCCAGGGATGTACTGCCATCCTGTGGTAGTAGGTTGATAGACATCAACTGCCCAGGGATGTACTGCCATCCTGTGGTGGTAGGTTGGTAGACATCTACCACCCAGGGATGTACTACCATCCTGTGGTAGTAGATTGGTAGACATCAACCACCCAGGGAGGTACTACCATCCTGTGGTAATAGGTTGGTAGACATCAACCACCCAGGGAGGTACTACCATCCTGTGGTAGTAGGTTGGTAGACATAAACCACCCAGGGAGGTAATACTGTCCTGTGGTAGTAGGTTGGTAGACATCAACCACCCAGGGAGGTACTACCATTCTGTGGTCTGTGGTAGTAGGTCGGTAGACATCAACCTCCCAGGGAGGTACTACCATCCTGTGGTAGTAGGTTGGTAGACAGCAACCACCCAAGGAGGTACTACCATCCAGTGGTAGTAGGTTGGTAGACATCAACCACCCAGGGAAGTACTACCGTCCTGCCAAGTGAGTGTAAAATGGAAGCCTGTAATTGTTTTACATGATGGTAGGATTGCTGGTGTCTTTTTTCTGTCTCATAAACATGCAAGGTTTCAGGTACGTCTTGCTACTTCTACTTACACTTAGGTCACACTACACATAATTGTACAAACATATATATACACACCCCTCTGGGTTTTCTTCTATTTTCTTACTAGTTCTTGTTCTTGTTTATTTCCTCGTATCTGTATGAGGAAGTGGAACAGAATTCTTCCTCTGTAAGCCATGCACGTCATAAGAGGCAACTAACATGCTGGGAGCGAGGGGCTAGTAACCTCTTCTCCTGTATACATTACTTAAGTTAAAAAGAGAAACTTTTTTTCTTTTTGGGTCACCCTGCCTTGGTGGGATATGGCCAGTTTGTTGAAAGAGTAATAATAATTATCTTTATTTCTACAATTACAGGGTATGCAGGTCTATCTGACAATCTTGTAGGTGTAGTTTTGAGACGGTCTGTGTAGGCTTAATGGGAATACAGAGCATCAGAATGAAAAATTTGATTACTTTGCGTAGTGTACAATGTGTGATTTACATGTTAGATAATATTGTCAGACACACAGACAGCCACTAACATACCTGAGCATTTCCAACAGACTAGGCCTAAGGCCTAAGCCTACTCAAAACTAGGCATGGGTTATTACAAAAAAAAGGGAGGTAGCAAAAAGTCCTCAATTTAATGAGTTAAAATCTGTGAATTCTGCTATTTAATGAGCTAAATCTAAAATTTTTTATCTTAAAACTGCCAGATTTGAGGTAAATCTATAAATCTTGCCCTTAAAACTACTAAAAAATGTAGATGTTCTTAAAACTGCCAGATTTGAGGTAAATCTGTAAATCTGTCAGTTCACTGATTTCCGTTTAACACGTGTCCCTCTTTGGCAGATCTGAATGCATAACTCTGACCGCTAAGCCGCCGCCGGCTGAGACTTTCCCGGCCGCCGCTGCTCTGCGGGGCCCCAAGAGGTAGGCCTGGGTAGGCCTAGCCTGGGATGCCTCCCCTACCCCATAGACTTGATTTCACCCTCTCCCCAGCTTTAGTCCTCTATCACCCTCCCTGCACTTTTTTTTTTGATTGCAATCCTGTGACAAACTGCACAATAATTACAATCATAATAATAGCCATATTAATAATAATAATAATAATAGCAATAATAATAATAATAATAATAATAATAATAATAATAATAATAATAATACAAAAACAAGAATAATATATCTCAACACCATGTATATTTTGACTTGACTTTTTTACCGAAAAACCCATTATTCTCTTGTACATCTAATGTATAAGTCTAGTTTTTGAGGGCCTTTCAAAGGGCATTAAATGGTTGTTGTGTGAGTTGTATTCTAGCTTAGACTGGAGGAAGTACTGGGGGTCCTTGACTAACTATGGGGTCATATTCCAACAAACCCATCGTAAGTTGAAATATTGTAAGTTGATCCATTGTAAAGTTGAAATATTGTAAGCTGAACCATCGTAAAGTTGAAATACAGTAGGGTCCCGCTTTAAAGCGTTCCGCTAATATGGTCATTAAAAATTCTGACCAAAACTCACTATATGGCTCCCCCCACCTGACTTTCTAATACGGTCACCATGCCCCACCAGGTTTACATTCTCTGTGAGATTGGTAAGCACTAAGTCTTTCCATTATGTCTGGAAACTCCAAAATTTCAAGTGTTTTTAAAAGTTATTTCATATTCTATATATACTCTGATAATTATACAGTGGTCCCTCATTGTTTGTAATTAATCCGTTCTTGGAGCCGTTACTATAAACGAAATTTACGATTTACGAATCAATTTTCCCCATAAGAAATAATGTAAATACAATTAATCTGTTCCTGACACCCAGAAGTATTAAAACAAAAAAATTTTTTACATGAAATATACATGTAGTACATAAACAATACAATGGGAAATGATGAATGAAACATTAACAGCATAACACTTACCTTTATTGGAGATTCTTCTTAGTGTATGGGAGACTGGAGGAGGAGAGAGAGTGGATTGTTTAGAGTTTGGAAGGGGAATCCCCTTCCAGCAACACCTCAGGTACCATTTGCTTTTCTGGGGTTGCTTGTCTTCTCTGTTTCTTAATGCCACTAGGACCACCTTGAGAGTCACTGGAGTCCTGTCTCACAAAATAACTGTGGAGAGAGCTCTGTTTCTGGTGTCTCTCTAACACTTCCCTAAAATGGCCCAAGACTTTGCCACTGTACATGTTGCCAACCTGGCTTGCAACAACCTTGTTAGGGTGATGTTTCTCCATAAAGCTTTCCATCTTACCCCACATAGTAAAAATCTCTTTAATTTCTGAAGAAGGCACCTTCTTCCATCTCTCTTCCTCCTCCTCTGCAGCAAGATTCTGAGCTGCGATGTGTTGCTCTTCCTGCTGAAGCTCTTGCAGCTCCTCAGTGGTGAGCTCTTCATTGTGGTCTTCCACCAATTCTTCCACATCCTCCAAACTCACATCCAACCCCATGAAACTCCCCAGTGCCACAATTGACTTTACAGCAGACATAGGCTCATTACGGTCAGTCCCAAATCCTTCAAAATCCCTCTTGCCGACACAATCTGGTCACAATTTTCTCCAGGCAGAGTTCAAAGTCCTGGTAGTCACTCCCTCCCAAGCCATACCTATAAGGGTTATGCAGTGGAGGATGCTGAAGTGTTCTCTCCAAAATTCCCTTAGGGTCAAGTGAGTGTCTGTGGTCACAGTCAAGCACCTGTGAAACATTGCTTTTGTGTAGAGTTTTTTAAAGTTTGCAATAACCTGCTGGTCCATGGATTGGAGGAGAGGAGTGGTATTCGGGGGCAAGAACCTTACTGTGATGAACCCAAACTCCTCAAAAATTAGGTCATCCAAGTTTGGAGGATGAGCAGGTGTATTGTCCACTACTAGCAGGCACTTGAGATCCAATTTCTTTTCCAGGAGATACTCCTTCACACTAGGGCCAAACACTTCATTGAACCACTCGACGAAAATTTCCCTCGTGACCCATGCCTTACTATTAGATTTCCAAAACACACACAATTTACTCTTCATAGCATTGTTTTTCCTGAACACTCTGGGATTTTCTGAATGGTACACTAGTAAGGCTTCACTTTGAAATCCCCACTAGCATTAGCGCAGAACATTAGTGTCAGCCTGTCTTTCATAGGCTTATGTTCTGGCATTGCCTTTTCCTCTTGTGTAATGAAGGTCCTCTTTGGCATTTTCTTCGAAAAGAGGCCTGTTTCGTCACAATTGAACACTTGTTCAGGTTTCAGTCCTTCAGCCCTATGTACTCCTGGAATTCATGCACATATTTTTCAGCCGCCTTGTGGTCCGAACTGGCAGCTTCACCATGCCTTATCACACTGTGTATGCCAGTACGGTTCTTAAATCTCTCAAACCAGCCTTTGCTGGCCTTAAATCCACTCACTTCACCACTATTTGCAGGCAATTTCTTTACCAAATCTTCATGCAACTGCCTAGCCTTTTCACAAATAATCGAAGTCATAAGAGTATCTCCTGCTAATTGTTTCTCATTTATCCACACCAATAATAACTTCTCAACCTCTTCAGTACTGGTGATCTCATTTTTGTCAGCATAGTTACTCCCTTTGCAACAACAGCATCCTTTATTTCATTTTTCTTGGCCACTATGGAACATAAGGTTGTGTAGGGTTTCTTATACATCCTGGACAGTTCGGCCACACTTGTACCACTTTCATGTTGTTCAATGATGGTTTTCTTAAATTCAATCGTATTTCTCACCTTCTTTACCACAGGCTTGGCACTAGGAGCTTTCTTTGGAGCCATGGTAGCTTATTTAGTACTTGCAAGCACTAAAATAAATGGAATCTTATGAAATATTTCGCTGGAGCACGCGAGGGGATCTTCGCTCACTGGTAAACAATGCCAGACTGGCTGCCGCCCTGGCCCACGCTGTGCGTATGTGTCCCGGACGAACTACGACTCGCGAGTCAACCTATGAAAAGTGAGTCCATGTTTATACGAAAATACCCCTATGATTGGCGAATTTTACGATTGCCGCGAACTACGAAAAGCAGGGGACCACTGTACTTATGTATACCTGTACCTAAATAAACTTACATACTGTGCTGGCGTGCAGGTACACATTAAAATCAGTAAGAGTGTCTTATGTCTCCAGACGCCATATTACTAATGATGATGATAATCACCGAGTCTCATTTAAATGTCGTATAATACGTTAATATACGCATTTTCATTAATCCATTTCATTAATCCCCTCTGTAATTAGTATTTTATTATATATAAACCACACAATAACCAAAATCTGTAAACCCCGCATTGTAATCCTTATAGAGAATAAACTTTGATTTGATATTTTTTCAAAAATATATAATAAACACGGTGCATAACATATAAAGAAAATAAATACACCCCACAATAGAATAAATGAATATAAATATGAGATGTGGTAGCCAGACGACTTGCACAAATGACGTCATATTAGAAATAATAATAATAATAATACACCTACCATCCGACTTATGACCGAGTTCGGTTCAGAGAAACCGGTCGTAAGTCGAACTTTACTACTGAATATCAACAAAACATTTTTGTAATGACTTTATTTTTTTTTATTATCACACTGGCCGATTCCCACCAAGGCAGGGTGGCCCGAAAAAGAAAAACTTTCACCATCATTCACTCCATCACTGTCTTGCCAGAAGGGTGCTTTACACTACAGTTTTTAAACTGCAACATTAACACCCCTCCTTCAGAGTGCAGGCACTGTACTTCCCATCTCCAGGACTCAAGTCCGGCCTGCCGGTTTCCCTGAATCCCTTCATAAATGTTACTTTGCTCACACTCCAACAGCACGTCAAGTATTAAAAACCATTTGTCTCCATTCACTCCTATCAAACACGCTCATGCATGCTTGCTGGAAGTCCAAGCCCCTCGCACACAAAACCTCCTTTACCCCCTCCCTCCAACCTTTCCTAGGCCGACCCCTACCCCGCCTTCCTTCCACTACAGACTGATACACTCTTGCAGTCATTCTGTTTCGCTCCATTCTCTCTACATGTCCAAACCACCTCAACAACCCTTCCTCAGCCCTCTGGACAACAGTTTTGGTAATCCCGCACCTCCTCCTAACTTCCAAACTACGAATTCTCTGCATTATATTCACACCACACATTGCCCTCAGACATGACATCTCCACTGCCTCCAGCCTTCTCCTTGCTGCAACATTCATCACCCACGCTTCACACCCATATAAGAGCGTTGGTAAAACTATACTCTCATACATTCCCCTCTTTGCCTCCAAGGACAAAGTTCTTTGTCTCCACAGACTCCTAAGTGCACCACTCTTTTTCCCTCATCAATTCTATGATTCACCTCATCTTTCATAGACCCATCCGCTGACACGTCCACTCCCAAATATCTGAATACGTTCACCTCCTCCATACTCTCTCCCTCCAATCTGATATTCAATCTTTCATCACCTAATCTTTTTGTTATCCTCATAACCTTACTCTTTCCTGTATTCACCTTTAATTTTCTTCTTTTGCACACCCTACCAAATTCATCCACCAATCTCTGCAGCTTCTCTTCAGAATCTCCCAAGAGCACAGTGTCATCAGCAAAGAGCAGCTGTGACAACTCCCACTTTGTGTGTGATTCTTTATCTTTTAACTCCACGCCTCTTGCCAAGACCCTCGCATTTACTTCTCTTACAACCCCATCTATAAATATATTAAACAACCACGGTGACATCACACATCCTTGTCTAAGGCCTACTTTTACTGGGAAAAAATTTCCCTCTTTCCTACATACTCTAACTTGAGCCTCACTATCCTCGTAAAAACTCTTCACTGCTTTCAGTAACCTACCTCCTACACCATACACTTGCAACATCTGCCACATTGCCCCCCTATCCACCCTGTCATACGCCTTTTCCAAATCCATAAATGCCACAAAGACCTCTTTAGCCTTATCTAAATATTGTTCACTTATATGTTTCACTGTAAACACCTGGTCCACACACCCCCTACCTTTCCTAAAGCCTCCTTGTTCATCTGCTATCCTATTCTCCGTCTTACTCTTAATTCTTTCAATTATAACTCTACCATACACTTTACCAGGTACACTCAACAGACTTATCCCCCTATAATTTTTGCACTCTCTTTTATCCCCTTTGCCTTTATACAAAGGAACTATGCATGCTCTCTGCCAATCCCTAGGTACCTTACCCTCTTCCATACATTTATTAAATAATTGCACCAACCACTCCAAAACTATATCCCCACCTGCTTTTAACATTTCTATCTTTATCCCATCAATCCCGGCTGCCTTACCCCCTTTCATTTTACCTACTGCCTCACGAACTTCCCCCACACTCACAACTGGCTCTTTCTCACTCCTATAAGATGTTATTCCTCCTTGCCCTATACACGAAATCACAGCTTCCCTATCTTCATCAACATTTAACAATTTCTCAAAATATTCCCTCCATCTTCCCAATACCTCTAACTCTCCATTTAATAACTCTCCTCTCCTATTTTTAACTGACAAATCCATTTGTTCTCTAGGCTTTCTTAACTTGTTAATCTCACTCCAAAACTTTTTCTTATTTTCAACAAAATTTGTTGATAACATCTCACCCACTCACTGAACATATTCTGAACATATTCAGATATTTGGGAGTGGACGTGTCAGCGGATGGGTCTATGAAAGATGAGGTGAATCATAGAATTGATGAGGGAAAAAGAGTGAGTGGTGCACTTAGGAGTCTGTGGAGACAAAGAACTTTGTCCTTGGAGGCAAAGAGGGGAATGTATGAAAGTATAGTTTTACCAACGCTCTTATATGGGTGTGAAGCGTGGGTGATGAATGTTGCAGCGAGGAGAAGGCTGGAGGCAGTGGAGATGTCATGTCTGAGGGCAATGTGTGGTGTGAATATAATGCAGAGAATTCGTAGTTTGGAAGTTAGGAGGAGGTGCGGGATTACCAAAACTGTTGTCCAGAGGGCTGAGGAAGGGTTGTTGAGGTGGTTCGGACATGTAGAGAGAATGGAGCGAAACAGAATGACTTCAAGAGTGTATCAGTCTGTGGTGGAAGGAAGGCGGGGTAGGGGTCGGCCTAGGAAGGGTTGGAGGGAGGGGGTAAAGGAGGTTTTGTGTGCGAGGGGCTTGGACTTCCAGCAGGCATGCGTGAGCGTGTTTGATAGGAGTAAATGGAGACAAATGGTTTTTAGTACTTGACGTGCTGTTGGAGTGTGAGCAAAGTAACATTTATGAAGGGATTCAGGGAAACCGGCAGGCCGGACTTGAGTCCTGGAGATGGGAAGTACAGTGCCTGCACTCTGAAGGAGGGGTGTTAATGTTGCAGTTTAAAAACTGTAGTGTAAAGCACCCTTCTGGCAAGACAGTGATGGAGTGAATGATGATGAAAGTTTTTCTTTTTCGGGCCACCCTGCCTTGGTGGGAATCGGCCAGTGTGATAATAAAAAAAAAAAAATAATAATTCAGTCTCCTATGTGCAGGTTATTTGTGTATTGTTCTGGTCACGATATTGTGAATTTGCATTTATCAACAGTGGTGGACCTGATTTTTTGGGGCCCCTGAAGGTTGAACTGTTATGGGGGCCCCTTGTACACTAGACCCAAAATTAAGCAGTGTGGACTAAAGTCGCTTCTGGGCCCTCTGGGATTAGGGACCCTGAAGCTTAAAGTGTTATGAGGCTCCTTCTTATACAGTAGACCCAAAATTTTGAAGCAATGTGGACTAAAGTCACTTTTGGGGCTTCCTGGGATTAGGGGCTCTGAAGCTTAACCTTCATTAGTTACATAGTAGATCCAGGCCCCTAACTATTAGTGATATGAAAGCTGTGGTTAATTCTGTTGTAAATTCTATGGTTAATGCTGTTTATTGCCTGATGAGCCAGGCTGTTGGTACCATGTGTGTACAATTTAATTTTCTTTGGTTTTAACTGCAGCACGGCAAACAGCAGTGGATTGAGTAGCGGATTAACCAGTGGTTTGGTCAGTGGATTGAGCGGCGGAGTAAGTGTGCCTCCTACTGCACTACCTGTCACTCCTCCCGGCCCTGGCGGAGGCGGAATCGGAAGTGCCACCACTCCCACTAGTAGCACGCCACTATCCCCGTCTGCTCCACCAATCATAGCAGGGATCAAGAGGAGGGCATCAGAGGAGGCCTCTGGAGCACCCGCATCCAAGAAATTTGTCTTGGCGTAGGTAGCGTTCTTGTACTTCAATGTTAAGCATTATTCCAATTATTCAGTGTTCCTCGTTGAATACAATAACTAAACACTGTGTAATCTTACTCTCATATTCTTTCAGTAGTAGTTTTAAGGCTTTCTAAAGGGGTCCTCGACTTACTGTGGGGTTTCGTTCTGACAAAGTTATTCTAAGTTGAAGATATCGTAAGTTGACGATATTGTAAGTTGAAGATGTCGTAAGTTGAGGATATTGTAAGTTGAAGATATCGTAAGTTGAAGATATCGTAAGTTGAAGATATCGTAAGTTGAAGATATTGTGAGCTGAAGGTATCGTAAGTTGAGGATATCGTAAGTTGAAGATATCGTAAGTTGAAGATATCGTATGTTGAAGATATCGCAAGTTGAAGATATCATAAGTTGAAGATATTGTAAGTTGAAGATGTCGTAAATTGTAAATGTCGTAAGTTGTAAATATCGTAACTCAAATCTGATATGCTAAATCAGTGTCAGTAAATAACTACTTTCACAGAATAAGGCAATAAACAAATAATTACTAACTAAATACCAATACTGAAAAGTCATTAAATGAATACAAGTTTATCCTATCAATAATTGTACACTACTGTACAATACACAAAAAAAGTTTTACAGTACACTGACTTGATTACTCAAGGATGAAGCAGTTACAGTACATGTGCTGCATTGTACATATACTCAAGGATGAAGCAGTTACAGTACATGTGCTGCATTATACATATACTCAAGGATGAAGCAGTTACAGTACATGTGCTGCGTTGTACATATACTCAAGGATGAAGCAGTTACAGTACATGTGCTGCGTTGTACATATACTCACCATTAATTGCTATTGAATCATCATAAAATTGAAATATAAGTCGATCCATTGTGAAGCTGAAATATGGTAAGTTGAACCATGGTTACAGGAGGAGCACCAGTACATTATATTATAATTTATTTGAGTATGGTACAGTGGGGATGAATGACACACTTTGGAGGCTATGTTACTTTTTTTGGGTTCTTGGTACACAGGCAGTGCTTTTAACCCGTAAACGGTCCAAACGTATATATACGTTTTTTCAGCATTTGAAAGTATGTAAAAAAAGTAATCTTTTTGTTTTTCTACATTTGAAAATGTGTAAAAAAAACTTAGATCAACTTTTGTAGCGCTACACATGTGAACGTAGATCTGCTTGGACCGTTTACGGGTTAAGTGCCCAGGCCCAGAATGTCCATGCCTGGGAGAGAATGATAGAGTAGACCTTGTTGACTGAGTGAGCTCGGCTGCCAGAATGAAATAGGGTAAACGTGGTGCAGGCTGAGATTGGTAGGCCTATAGATGGCAGCACCAGTGTGGTGCGGAATATGAACCCAGCTGAGCATACAAGTAGTGTGTACTTACAGGGGACCATGGGACTTGGAGCTAGCCACCAACGTCATCATGTTCGAGCGACCTCCCATAACATTGCCGCAGCCACACCCCAGCGTCGAGGTGTTGAGGGGTCAGCTGGTTGCTAAGTTGCGACTGGGTTACCAGGAGATGTGCCAGGCTAGGGAAGGTACTGTGTTTGTTTTTGTTGTTTATACTTAGTTCCTTGTTTTTTTGTTTTTGTGGTGGTTGTGGTAAAACAGGGTGACCCCCATATCTAAGGAAATGCATTGGCCATCATTTGTTTGGCTGCTTTCTTAAGAATGAGTGGTGATGTTGCAGTTAAGATGACCCTCTGAACTGTAACATCCTCACTCATCCTTCAGAGTACAGACGCTGTACTTCCCACCTCCAGAACTGTAACATCCTCACTCATCCTTCAGCGTACAGACGCTGTACTTCCCACCTCCAGAACTGTAACATCCTCACTCATCCTTCAGAGTACAGACGCTGTACTTCCCACCTCCAGAACTGTAACATCCTCACTCATCCTTCAGCATACAGACGCTGTACTTCCCACCTCCAGAACTGTAACATCCTCACTCATCCTTCAGAGTACAGACGCTGTACTTCCCACCTCCAGAACTGTAACATCCTCACTCATCCTTCAGCGTACAGACGCTGTACTTCCCACCTCCAGAACTGTAACATCCTCACTCATCCTTCAGCGTACAGACGCTGTACTTCCCACCTCCAGAACTGTAACATCCTCACTCATCCTTCAGCGTACAGACGCTGTACTTCCCACCTCCAGAACTGCAACATCCTCACTCATCCTTCAGCGTACAGACGCTGTACTTCCCACCTCCAGAACTGCAACATCCTCACTCATCCTTCAGCGTACAGACGCTGTACTTCCCACCTCCAGAACTGCAACATCCTCACTCATCCTTCAGCGTACAGACGCTGTACTTCCCACCTCCAGAACTGCAACATCCTCACTCATCCTTCAGCGTACAGACGCTGTACTTCCCACCTCCAGAACTGCAACATCCTCACTCATCCTTCAGCGTACAGACGCTGTACTTCCCACCTCCAGAACTGCAACATCCTCACTCATCCTTCAGCGTACAGACGCTGTACTTCCCACCTCCAGAACTGTAACATCTTCACTCATCCTTCAGCGTACAGACGCTGTACTTCTCACCTCCAGAACTGTAACATTCTCACTCATCCTGAAGGATGAGTGAGGATGTTACAGTTCTGAGGAAGTTTAATACATACTCTTTAGTGCTTCCCTTAAGGAGAGGTATAACCCTTCCTCTTTAGGAAAGGTTCTTGTGGTATAACCCATGGTATACCCCCAGGTATACCCCATAACCTTCACTTACCAACATTCAACATCTCACAACAGGAATTGATGCTCCAAGAGACTCATTCAGCCGCTGGTTGATGGAACGGAAGGTAGTGGATCATGGATGGGATCCGCTGTTACCAAGCCAGTGTTTCCCCGAAGTAAGCCAGTCCATGTACCGGGAAATCATGAACGACATCCCAATTAAACTACAGCGACCCAAGTTCACCGGGGAAGCCAGGAAGCAACTGTCCAAATATGCTGAAGCGGCCAAGAGAATGATTGAAACAAGGTAATGTTGGAGCCTAACAACAGTAGTGGGTGGTGTTGGAGCCTAACAGCAGTGGTGGGTAGTGCTGGAGCCTAACAACAGTAGTGGGTGGTGTTGGAGCCTAACAACAGTAGTGAGTGGTGTTGGAGCGTAGCAACAGTGGTGGGTGGTGTTGGAGCCTAACAACAGTAGTGGGTGGTGTTGGAGCCTAACAATAGTAGTGGGTGGTGTTGGAGCCTAACAACAGTGTTGGGTGGTGTTGGAGCCTAACAGCAGTGGTGGGTAGTGTTGGAGCCTAACAACAGTGATGGGTGGTGTTGGAGCCTAAAAGCAGTGGTGGGTAGTGCTGGAGCCTAACAACAGTAGTGGGTGGTGTTGGAGCCTAACAGCAGTAGTGGGTGGTGTTGGAGCCTAACAACAGTGGTGGGTGGTGTTGGAGCCTAACAACAGGGTTGGGTGAAGTTGCACCTTGGCAGCAACAGCAGTAGATAAAATTGAACACTAGACAACAGTACAAGTTGAAATTGAACACCTGACAACATCCGCTAGTAGCGTACTGACCTTGTTTTGCCTTTTTCAAGTCGCAACGCCAGCCAGGAAAGTCGAAAAATTGTGAAGTGGAACGTGGAAGATACCTTCCAGTGGCTTCGAAGAACCGTGGGTGCGACCTTTGATGACTACATGGACCGATTAGCACACCTTAAGGTCAGTGTTGTATTGTGACCTGTGTGTGTGTTTCAAGGTTCATATTGTGACCTATGATGACTATATGGACAGATTGTCACACCTGAAGGTCAGTGTTGTGACCTCTGTGTGTGACCCTTTTGTGAAACTGATGTTTGTTGAGGTTCATAGTGCGACCCAGTCATAATTGATAACCAGGCATTATTGATGTTATATATAACTGGTAAGCAGTCATTGATGACCTTATGTATCATCAACAGCGTCAATGCCAGCCGCACCTCACCGAGGCTGCCAAGCAGAGCGTCGAGGGAATTTGTACCAAAATATTCAATTTATCCGTTGAGCATGCAAAAAAAATTCGTGAGAAGCATTTGCAGATTCTGGAGGAGAATAATATTAGAGGTGAGTATGATTTGTGTGTGTTTATACACTTTGTGTATGATTTGTGTGTTTATATGCTTTGTGTATGATTTGTGTGTTTATATGCTTTGTGTTTGATTTGTGTGTTTCTTTATGCTTTGTGTATGATTTAGTGTGTTTTATGCTTTGTGTATGATTTGTATTTTTATATGTTTTGTGTATGTTTTATGCTTTGTGTATGATTATGTGATTTTATACAGTTTGTGTATAATTTGTGTATTTTTAGATATCAGTCCTTCTCAGGGCTCCAAAAATCCCCCCCCCCCCAAAAAAAAAAAAAAAAAAAACATGAAATGACAGAGAATCTTTTTCCGAAGGTACTGACACCATAAGTATGAAATTTGATGGAAAACTTAGGGAATTATGCTGGCACAAAGTTAGCAGTCTGGGCGAAATTTATGCATCAGGGATTTTGTTCACTTTGAGGCCTAATTTAGGCTAGTTCTATTGTTCCAGTTGACCAAATTCTGAGCTATTTCACTAGTATTCCTTCCATTCTATTGATTGAGTGCAAGAAACTGCCCAATCAACTATTTTTAACTATCCAATTAAGTCATCAGAATTCAGTAATTGTCAATTTTGCACAACTAAAGAATTACTGATTTAAAAATAGGGTCCTGCTGGCACTAAGACAACATATCTTCTGTTCATTAGTCATGTCCCCAGGCCTCTTCAGGTTTCCCCAGGTCTCCCCAGGCCTCTACAGGTTTCTCCAGGCCCCCAGGTCTCCCCAGGTTCTTCATGCCTCCCCAGGTCTCTCCAGGCCTCCCTAGGTCTCCCCAGGCCTCTACAGGTTTCTCCAGGCCCCCCAGGCCTCCCCAGGTTCTTCATGCCTCCCCAGGTCTCTCCAGGCCTCCCTAGGCCTCTACGGGTTTCTCCAGGCCCCCAGGTCTCCCCAGGTTCTTCATGCCTCCCCAGGTCTCCCCAGGCCTCTACAGGTTTCTCCAGGCCCCCCAGGTCTCCCCAGGTTCTTCATGGCTCCCCAGGTCTCTCCAGGCCTCCCTAGGTCTCTCCAGGCCTTTCTAGGTCCCTCTTATATTTTTATTCACACAAAAATAGATTTACTGTTATGTAGACTACTGCATTACTGTAATAATTGTATAAGTAATGTCAGCATGTTCATGAATAAATATTAGATTGATTGGTTGGATGCGTATTGGACAGGTGACATAATTAGTGTCCTCTAGAATATTGACAAAAATCATAAATTTCCACCACTTTGAGCTAACTTTCAAGCTATT
Organism: Cherax quadricarinatus; assembly: GCF_038502225.1. Taxonomy (NCBI): domain Eukaryota; kingdom Metazoa; phylum Arthropoda; class Malacostraca; order Decapoda; family Parastacidae; genus Cherax; species Cherax quadricarinatus. The sequence goes on along the minus strand of NC_091388.1, from coordinate 4,531,006 downwards.
TTCAGTCCTGAAACCAGTCAAAATTACCTCTATTTCAGTAATATATCTTTCACTCTATCAAATGAGACCAAGAAACTGAGAATACAATCATAAAAAACAATATAAAAATGCACCACAAATTCACCGTTTTAAAGCAAACGCACAATCACAGTTTTTTCTTCATTGTGCACTGTGTGCTGCAGGATTTTTTTTATATGGTGCACACTTATAACACAGACCCATTCTCTCATCTCTAGGTCAAAATTTACTGCTCACAGCTTATCTGAGTGAGCTGAGCTCAGAACTGTAGTATTACAGCACAGACCCTAAGCTCAAAACAGTAGTAGTATGGCACAGACCCTAAGCTCAAAACTGTAGTACTATGGCACAGACCTTAAGCTCAAAACTGTAGTACTATGGCACAGACCCTCAGCTCAAAACAGTAGTACTATGGCACAGACCCTAAGCTCAAAACTGTAGTACTACGGCACACATCCTCAGCTCAAAACCATAGTACTACGGCACAGACCCTCAGCTCAAAACCATAGTACTACGGCACAGACCCTCAGCTCAAAACCATAGTGCTACGGCACAGACCTCGAAAAGGTTAATACATAATAAGCATGGGATATGCCATATCCCACTGAGGCGGGGTGACCTGAAAAGATATACAATAGTTTCTCTTTTTAACTTAATAATGCATACAGGAGAAGGGGTTACTAGCCCCTTGTTCCAGGCATTTTAGTTGTCTCTTATGACACGCATGGCTTACGAAGGAAGAATTCTGTTCTTCTTTCCCATGAAGATAAGGGGAAATAAACAAGAACTAGTAAGAAAATAGAAGAAACCCTAGAGGGATGTGTATATATATGCTTGTACATGCATGTGTAGTGTGACCTAAGTGTAAGGAGAAGTAGCAAGACGTACCTGAAACCTTGCATACTTGGAGTATACCTGGAGAGGGTTTCGGGGATCAACGCCCCCACGGCTCGATCTGAGACCAGGCCTCGTGTGTATAAGACAGAAAAATACATCACAAATATGCATTAATATTATCATGGTTGACAGAGGTTGGCGTTCCGGCTGTCAGCGGGTTGAGAAAAGTGTGGTGTTATCCTGTGCAGTTCACCACTCCTAGCCCCCGACCGCCACCCATTGATTTTATGCAAGACAAGGACACAACGTGTTTACGATATAACGGAGAATCTCTCAGAATCAACACACCGTACTTCTATAAACTGGTGAGTTACTTGTTTAAGATGGAAGAGAATCAACACTACTATCTTAAGATCCTTGTTTAAGATACTAGAAAATCAACACTGTACCATCACAAACTACTAAGTTCCTTGCTTGTGTTGCATCAGAGCTATGCAACATCTACAAGGTATTGCATTAGATGTGCAACACATCTACCTTTGTGTTACTTATTGTTTATAGTTATTTTCTCAGGTTACTTAAGGAGGATCAAGCCTATTCTGTCTAGTTGGAGGATAAATGGCGGTAATTGAGCAAGTTGACTCTATTCCAGCACCAGCTATATCACTGTAACTGCTATGAGGATTGACTAATCAATCCCCTTGCAGAAACATCTGCTACGAGGATTGACCAGTCAATTCATTTGCAGGAACAACTGCAGTGAAGATGGACCAATCAGTTCTCTTGCAGGAAAAACTGCAATGAAGGTTGCAGGAACAATTATAATGAGGATTGACCAATCAATTCCCTTGCAGAAACAGTGTTATGACTACTACAATTGATGATTAACCAATCAATTCTCTTGCAGGAGCAACTCTATCGATATAACTGCTTCGACGACCGCAAGTTTGAACTCTTTCTACCCAGAGTTTGGTGTTTACTGAAGCGCTATCAGACTCTACTGGGCACCAACCCTAATGAGGTAGGTCAGCGGAATGCCCTTCAATTTTCTGCTGCAGTGACAACAAGCCCACAATATTGTGGCTGGAACAATTCACATCTAACCCACAGTATAACTGGAACAATTCACAAACCCACAGTATTACTGGAACAATTCACAAACCCACAGTATGGTAGAATTCACAACTAACCCACAATACCGTGATTGGAACAATTGATGCTGAACAACTGACCCATGAGTTGTGACATGAAAATTATCCTGGATGGAACGACAGGACTTAATAAGGTTTGTCTGAGTGCTTGTTCAGTGGGACAACTTTGTTCATTTGTTCATTCAGACAGTGGATGAGTCCTGGTTTGTCTTAATAATAATAATAATAGTAATATAATAATAGTAATACAGTGGTACCTCGACTTACAAGTTTAACCCTTAAACTGTCCAAACGTAGATCTATGTTCACGTGCGTAGCGCTCTGACCTTGATTTTCCCCATTTGAAAGCATGTAAAAAAAAAAAACGTAGATCTACGTTCGGAGCCTGCCACACGTCAACATATATCTACGTTTGGACAGTTTAAGGGTTAATTCGTTCAGTGACTGAGCTCGTAACTCAATTTGCACATACGTATATCAAATCAGTTTTCCCCATTGAAATTAATTGAAATGCCATTAATCCGTTCCAGCGCCCAAAAACCACCTCATTTTTATTTTGTTACGGATTTTTAAATAAATATGTGTTTTTTTCTTCTTTCAAAGCACCAGCCGTATCCCACCGAGGCGGGGTGGCCCAAAAGAAAAAACTAAAGTTTCTCCTTTTAAATTTAGTAATATATACAGGAGAAGGGGTTACTAGCCCCTTGCTCCCGGCATTTTAGTCGCCTCTTACACATGGCTTACGGAGGAAGAATTCTGTTTCACTTCCCCATGGAGATAAGAGGAAATAAACAAGAACAAGAATTGGGAAGAAAATAGAAAACCCAGAGGAGTGTGTATATATATGCTTGTACATGTATGTGTAGTGTGACCTAAGTGTAAGTAGAAGTAGCAAGACATACCTGTAATCCTGCGTATTTATGAGACAGATAAAAGACACCAGCAATCCTACCATCATGTAAAACAATTACAGGCTTTCGTTTTACACTCACTTGGCAGGACGGTAGTACCTCCCTGGGCGGTTGATGTTTACCAACCTACTACCTACAAAATATGTATTTATGAATAAGAAATATTGTATACTCCACCCACCACCATCACTACTCCACCCACCACCATCACTACTCCACCCACTGCCATCACTACTCCACCCACTGCCATCACTACTCCACCCACTGCCATCACTACTCCACCCACCGCCATCACTACTCCACCCACCGCCATCACTACTCCACCCACTGCCATCACTACTCCACCCACCACCATCACTACTCCACCCACTGCCATCACTACTCCACCCACTGCCATCACTACTCCACCCACTGCCATCACTACTCCACCCACTGCCATCACTACTCCGCCCACTGCCATCAATACTCCACCCACCACCATCAATACTCCACCCACCACCATCACTACTCCACCCACCACCATCACTACTCCACCCACCACTATCAGTACTCCACCCACCACCATCACTACTCCACCCACCACCATCACTACTCCACCCACCACCATCACTACTCCACCCACCACCATCACTACTCCACCCACCACCATCACTACTCCACCCACCACCATCACTACTCCACCCACCACTATCAGTACTCCACCCACCACTATCAGTACTCCACCCACCACCATCAATACTCCACCCACCACCATCACTACTCCACCCACTACCATCACTACTCCACCCACCACCATCACTACTCCACCCACTACCATCACTACTCCACCCACCACCATCACTACTCCACCCACCACTATCAGTACTCCACCCACCACTATCAGTACTCCACCCACCACTATCAGTACTCCATCCGCCACTATCAGTACTTCACCCACCTTAATTAATATTTCTGGAAAAACTCTGAGTGCTAAAATGGAGATTACCTCTTCCCTAGATTTATACGAGAACTAAACGAGGGATGAGGTACCTCACTTCAATCTGGGATTAGTGTGGGAGCATTATCCTTCCCACATGATTTTGGATGACCATGTAGGATGGGAGGAAGTATGTACCTGGGTACAGAGTTGGATTTGACTTCAGATACTTTGTCAGTTAGTGGCGGTGTATCTGAAGCTCACTCATAACTCGGATTTTGGCTTGTAACGCAAAGCAAAAAATCGACCGAGCGATGGCTCCTAACTCGGAAAACTCGTAAGTTGGGGCACTCGTAAATCGAGGTACCACTGTACTAGTAATAAATATATAATAATAATAACAATAATAGTAATACTAATAATAATAATAATAGTAATAATAATAGCATAAATTACTAGCAACATTGTGCTAGTAATGCCTTCTGTGTAAATTTCTAAATGTAAAACGAAAAAAACTTTGGTTTCTGCATTTTCTGGTCATCTGCCTCGGTGGGAGTCGACTACAACCTTAAAAATTACAAGAATAATAGCGGTAATAATATACAGGTGGTCCTCAACTTTACGATCGTTCGACTTATGATGTTACAACTTTACGATGGTTCAACTTACAATATTGCAACTTTACGATGGTTCAACTTACAATATTGCAACCTTATGATGGTTCAGCTTACAATATAGCAACTTTACAATGGTTCATCTTAGGATATTTGAACTTTGCTATGGTTCAACTTAAAACTTTTTCAACGTGCGATGGGTTCGTTAGAACATAACCTCATATTAAGTCAAGGGCCTCCTGTAGTGTTGACCTAGTGCCAGTTGCTGCTGTTACTACCCTTGCTGTTACTACCCTTGATGTTACTACCCTTGATGTTACTACCCTTGATGTTACTACCCTTGCTGTTACTGCCCTTGGTGTTACTACCCTTGCTGTTACTGCCCTGCTGTTACTGCCCTTGCTGTTACTACCCTTGCTGTTACTACCCTTGCTGTTACTGCCCTTGCTGTTACTGCCCTTGCTGTTACTACCCTTGCTGTTACTCCCCTTGCTGTTACTCCCCTTGCTGTTACTCCCCTTGCTATTACTGCCCTTGCTGTTACTACCCTTGTTGTTACTACCCTTGCTGTTACTGCCCTTGCTGTTACTACCCTTGTTGTTACTACCCTTGCTGTTACTACCCTTGCTGTTACTACCCTCGCTGTTACTACCCTTGCTGTTACTACCCTTGCTGTTACTCCCCTTGCTATTACTCCCCTTGCTATTACTGCCCTTGCTGTTACTACCCTTGTTGTTACTACCCTTGCTGTTACTACCCTTGCTGTTACTACCCTTGCTATCACTGCCCTTGCTGTTACTACCCTTGCTATCACTGCCCTTGCTGTTACTACCCTTGCTATCACTGCCCTTGCTGTTACTACCCTTGCTATCACTGCCCTTGCTGTTACTACCCTTGCTATCACTGCCCTTGCTGTTACTACCCTTGCTATCACTGCCCTTGCTGTTACTACCCTTGCTATCACTGCCCTTGCTGTTACTCCCCTTGCTATTACTGCCCTTGCTGTTACTACCCTTGTTGTTACTACCCTTGCTGTTACTACCCTTGCTCTTACTGCCCTTGCTGTTACTACCCTTGCTGTTACTACCCTCGCTGTTACTACCCTCGCTGTTACTACCCTTGCTGTTACTACCCTTGCTATCACTGCCCTTGCTGTTACTACCCTTGCTATCACTGCCCTTGCTGTTACTACCCTTGCTATCACTGCCCTTGCTGTTACTGCCCTGCTGTTACTGCCCTTGCTGTTACTACCCTTGCTGTTACTACCCTTGCTGTTACTACCCTCGCTGTTACTACCCTTGCTGTTACTACCCTTGCTGTTACTACCCTTGCTGTTACTACCCTTGCTGTTACTACCCTCGCTGTTACTGCCCTTGCTGTTACTACCCTTGCTGTTACTACCCTTGCTGTTACTACCCTTGCTGTTACTACCCTTGCTGTTACTACCCTTGCTGTTACTACCCTCGCTGTTACTACCCTTGCTGTTACTACCCTTGCTATCACTGCCCTTGCTGTTACTACCCTTGCTATCACTGCCCTTGCTGTTACTACCCTTGCTATCACTGCCCTTGCTGTTACTACCCTTGCTATCACTGCCCTTGCTGTTACTACCCTTGCTATCACTGCCCTTGCTGTTACTACCCTTGCTATCACTGCCCTTGCTGTTACTACCCTTGCTATCACTGCCCTTGCTGTTACTACCCTTGCTATCACTGCCCTTGCTGTTACTACCCTTGCTATCACTGCCCTTGCTGTTACTACCCTTGTTGTGTTTCAGGGTCACGGAACACAAGGAGGGCTGCCGGTGACAGTACTGGAGTGCTTACACAAACATTTCAGCGTGACCTTTGAATGCTTCGCGTCGCCGCTCAACTGCTACTTCAGGCAGTACTGTTCAGCGTTCCCCGACACCGACTCCTACTTTGGCTCCAGAGGGTGAGGACCTCGACCATGTCATCTGTGCTACTCTGGGTTTGCACTGACTTTTTCATTATTAGACTGTTAACCAAAAACAGTACTTTATATACACAATACACAAATAACCCGCACATAAAAGAGAGAAGCTTACGACGACGTTTCGGTCCGACTTGGACCATTTACAAAGTCACACTAACCAAAAGTGGAGCAGGATGGCTATATATAGGAAGGAAGAGGTGGTGGTAGTAATAATAGTAGTAGTACAAGAATGGTATATAATACCGACAAGATGAAATTAAGACACATGCGCAACACCCGGGCATCTCTATCGAAGACGTTTCGCCATCCAGCCAGCCACTTTATATAAAAAGAAGTAAGCATAACAACTACACACAAGGTCATGTCTTCAGGTTATCAAACTACTGTAAGAGATGGTGAAGAAGCAGCAAGTTGAGTAGACTTTTGTAGAATTAAAATGGAACAAGTTGAGTGAACGATTTTTATGGAAGTTGAGGGAAGAATGGAAGAACAGTGATAGATTGTTGTGTTGTAAATGTGTGTTGTGCCTGTGTTTTGTGTTGTAAATGTGTGTTGTGCCTGTGTTTTGTGTTGTAAATGTGTGTTGTGCCTGTGTTTTGTGTTGTAAATGTGTGTTGTGCCTGTGTGTTGTGTTGTAAATGTGTGTTGTGCCTGTGTGTTGTGTTGTAAATGTGTGTTGTGCCTGTGTGTTGTGTTGTAAATGTGTGTTGTGCCTGTGTGTTGTGTTGTAAATGTGTGTTGTGCCTGTGTGTTGTGTTGTAAATGTGTGTTGTGCCTGTGTGTTGTATTGTGCCTGTGTGTTGTGTTGTAAATGTGTGTTGTGCCTGTGTGTTGTATTGTGCCTGTGTGTTGTGTTGTAAATGTGTTGTGTTGTAAATGTGTGTTGTGTTGTAAATGTGTGTTGTGTTGTAAATGTGTGTTGTGTTGTAAATGTGTGTTGTGCCTGTGTGTTGTATTGTGCCTGTGTGTTGTGTTGTGCCGGTGTGTTGTATTGTGCCTGTGTGTTGTGTTGTGCCTGTGTTGTGTTGTGTCTGTGTGTTGTGTTGTGCCTGTGTTGTGTTGTGCCTGTGTGTTGTGTTGTGCCTGTGTGTTGTATTGTGCCTGTGTGTTGTGTTGTGTCTGTTTTGTATTGTGCCTGTGTGTTGTGTTGTGCCTGTGTGTTATGTTGTGCCTGTGTGTTGTGTTGTGCCTGTGTGTTGTGTTGTGCCTGTGTGTTGTATTGTGCCTGTGTGTTGTGTTGTGTCTGTGTGTTGTGTTGTGCCTGTGTGTTGTATTATGCCTGTGTGTTGTATTGTGCCTGTGTGTTGTATTGTATTGTGTCTGTGTGTTGTGTTGTGTTGTGCCTGTGTGTTGTATTGTGCCTGTGTGTTGTATTGTGCCTGTGTGTTGAGTTGTGCCTGTGTGTTGTATTGTGCCTGTGTGTTGTGTTGTGCCTGTGTGTTATGTTGTGCCTGTGTGTTATGTTGTGCCTGTGTGTTGTGTTGTGCCTGTGTGTTGTATTGTGCCTGTGTGCTATGTTGTGCCTGTGTGTTATGTTGTGCCTGTGTGTTATGTTGTGCCTGTGTGTTGTGTTGTGTCTGTGTGTTGTGTTGTGCCTGTGTGTTATGTTGTGCCTGTGTGTTGTGTTGTGCCTGTGTGTTGTATTGTGCCTGTGTGTTGTATTGTGCCTGTGTGTTGTATTGTGTCTGTGTTGTATTGTGCCTGTGTGTTGTGTTGTGCCTGTGTGTTATGTTGTGCCTGTGTGTTGTGTTGTGCCTGTGTTTTGTGTTGTGCCTGTGTGTTATGTTGTGCCTGTGTGTTATGTTGTGCCTGTGTGATATGTTGTGCCTGTGTGTTGTGTTGTGCCTGTGTGTTGTGTTGTGCCTGTGTGTTATGTTGTGCCAGAGTGTTGTGTTGTGCCTGTGTGTTGTGTTGTGCCTGTGTGTTGTGTTGTGCCTGTGTGTTGTGTTGTGCCTGTGTGTTGTGTTGTGCCTGTGTGTTGTGTTGTGCCTGTGTGTTATGTTTTGCCTGTGTGTTGTATTGTGCCTGTGTGTTGTGTTGTGCCTGTGTTGTATTGTGCCTGTGTGTTATGTTGTGCCTGTGTGTTGTGTCTTTGTGTTGTGTTGTGCCTGTGTGTTATGTTGTGCCTGTGTGTTATGTTGTGCCTGTGTGTTATGTTGTGCCTGTGTGTTATGTTGTGCCTGTGTGTTATGTTGTGCCTGTGTGTTATGCTGTGCCTGTGTGTTATGTTGTGCCTGTGTGTTATGTTGTGCCTGTGTGTTATGTTGTGCCTGTGTGTTATGTTGTGCCTGTGTGTTATGTTGTGCCTGTGTGTTGTGTTGTGCCTGTGTGTTGTGCCTGTGTGTTGTGTTGTGTCTGTGTGTTGTGTTGTGTCTGTGTGTTGTGTTGTGTCTGTGTGTTATGTTGTGCCTGTGGGTTGTGTTGTGCCTGTGTGTTATGTTGTGTGTTGTGTTGTGCCTGTGTGTTATGTTGTGCCTGTGTTGTATTGTGCCTGTGTGTTGTGTTGTGCCTGTGTTGTATTGTGCCTGTGGGTTGTGTTGTGCCTGTGTGTTGTATTTTGCCTGTGTGTTATGTTGTGCCTGTGTGTTGTGTTGTGCCTGTGTGTTGTGTTGTGCCTGTGTGTTGTGTTGTGTCTGTGTGTTATGTTGTGCCTGTGTGTTGTGTTGTGCCTGTGTGTTGTGTTGTGTCTGTGTGTTATGTTGTGCCTGTGTGTTGTGTTGTGCCTGTGTGTTGTGTTGTGCCTGTGTGTTGTATTGTGCCTGTGGGTTGTGTTGTGCCTGTGTGTTGTATTGTGCCTGTGGGTTGTGTTGTGTGTTGTGTTGTGCCTGTGTGTTATGTTGTGCCTGTGTTGTATTGTGCCTGTGTGTTGTGTTGTGCCTGTGTTGTATTGTGCCTGTGTGTTGTGTTGTGCCTGTGTGTTGTATTTTGCCTGTGTGTTATGTTGTGCCTGTGTGTTGTATTGTGCCTGTGTGTTGTGTTGTGCCTGTGTTGTGTTGTGCCTGTATGTTGTGTTTGCCTGTGTTGTGTTGTGCCTGTGTGTTGAGTTGTGCCTGTGTGTTGTGTTGTGCCTGTGTTGTGTTGTGCCTGTATGTTGTGTTGTGCCTGTGTTGTGTTGTGCCTGTGTGTTGTGTTGTGCCTGTGTTGTGTTGTGCCTATGTGTTGTGTTGTGTCTGTTTTGTATTTTGCCTGTGTTGTGTTGTGCCTGTGTGTTGTATTGTGCCTGTGTGTTGTGTTGTGCCTGTGTGTTGTGTTGTGCCTGTGTGTTGTGTTGTGCCTGTGTGTTATGTTGTGCCTGTGTGTTGTGTTATGTCTGTGTGTTGTATTGTGCCTGTGTGTTGTGTCTGTGTGTTGTGTTGTGCCTGTGTGTTGTGTCTGTGTGTTGTATTGTGCCTGTGTGTTGTGTTGTGCCTGTGTGTTGTGTCTGTGTGTTGTGTTGTGCCTGTGTGTTGTGTTGTGCCTATGTGTTGTGTTGTGTCTATGTGTTGTATTGTGCCTGTGTGTTGTGTTGTGCCTGTGTGTTGTGTTGTGTCTGTGTGTTGTATTGTGCCTGTGTGTTGTGTTGTGCCTGTGTGTTGTGTTGTGCCTGTGTGCTGTGTCTGTGTGTTGTATTGTGCCTGTGTGTTGTGTTGTTCCTGTGTGTTGTGTTGTGCCTGTGTGTTGTGTTGTGTCTGTGTGTTGTATTGTGCCTGTGTGTTGTGCCTGTGTGTTGTGTTGTGCCTGTGTGTTGTGTTGTGTCTGTGTGTTGTATTGTGCCTGTGTGTTGTGTTGTGCCTGTGTTGTATTGTGCCTGTGTGTTGTGTTGGGCGTTGTGTTGTGCCTGTGTGTTGTGTTGTGTCTGTGTGTTGTGCCTGTGTGTTGTGTTGTGCCTGTGTGTTGTATTGTGCCTGTGTGTTGTATTGTGCCTGTGTGTTGTGTTGTGCCTGTGTGTTGTGTTGTGCCTGTGTGTTGTGTTTTGCCTGTGTGTTGTATTGTGTCTGTGTGTTGTGTAGTTCCTGTGTGTTGTGTTGTGCCTGTGTGTTGTGTTGTGCCTGTGTGATGTGTTGTGCCTGTGTGTTGTATTGTGCCTGTGTGTTGTGTTGTGCCTGTGTGTTGTATTGTGCCTGTGTGTTGTGTTGTGCCTGTGTGTTGTGTTGTGCCTGTGTGTTGTGTTGTGCCTGTGTGTTGTGTTGTGCCTGTGTGATGTGTTGTGCCCGTGTGTTGTATTGTGCCTGTGTGTTGTGTTGTGCCTGTGTGTTGTGTTGTGCCTGTGTGATGTGTTGTGCCTGTGTGTTGTATTGTGCCTGTGTGTTGTGTTGTGCCTGTGTGTTGTATTGTGCCTGTGTGTTGTATTGTGCCTGTGTGTTGTGTTGTGCCTGTGTGTTGTGTTGTGTGTTGTGTTGTGTCTGTGTGTTGTGTTGTGTCTGTGTGTTGTATTGTGCCTGTGTGTTGTGTTGTGCCTGTGTGTTGTATTGTGCCTGTGTGTTGTATTGTGCCTGTGTGTTGTATTGTGCCTGTGTGTTGTGTTGTGCCTGTGTGTTGTGTTGTGCCTGTGTGTTGTGTTGTGCCTGTGTGTTGTGTTGTGCCTGTGTGTTGTGTTGTGTGTGTGTGTTGTGTTGTGCCTGTGTGTTGTGTTGTGCCTGTGTGTTGTGTTGTGCCTGTGTGTTGTGTGTGTGTGTTGTGTTGTGCCTGTGTGTTGTGTTGTGTTGTACCCATCAAGGCACAATTTTGAAAAATGGTTTATATTGGATTTAATACATAGTAGACACAGTAATACATATGTATATTTTGTATATTAAGTAGCTTCAAGCTTCTGAAGAGTGGAGGGGTGTGTTGTCTGGCACAGAAATGCATAATAAACCTCATGTCATCTTTTGTTTGGGTTATTGATGGTTAAACCATCAATATGTTGAAGATTGAGACACTTATGCAGCATATGGGAATCTTTATTCAGGAAACGTTTCGCCACACTGACTTCATCAGTCCAATACAAAGTAGAAATGCGTAAGGAGAGGAGGAGTTTGAGGTAATCAGTCCCTCAGCCTGGAGTCGATGTGTTCAGTCGATCAATCTTGTAGAATGTACAGCATAGGGTCGTAGACGTGGCTTATATACTGTAGTGAGGTGAGGTGAAGCAGGAGGAGGCGGGGTCATAGTGGTACCATCCACTAGTCGAAGTAGGTCTTCGTCCAAAGGTTGGACAAGTGTTGAAGAATTCTTTGTAACAAGATCCCATGATGCTGCAGTGTCTGACAGTTGTGATGAATGGTTTCAAACCATTCATCACATAAGCCATCAATAATTCGATTCCTAGGCACAAATACCCTAGGTGAGGTAAGAGTAGATTAGAGAGTGGTATAGTGTGAGTAGCGTTGTTTGTGGTACATAGTACTGTATCTTAGAGAGGAGATCTACTGTTTTGGAGACTTTGGCTGTGTCAGTGCCTCAGTCTTGATAAGAATGTTGTTGGTACCATAGTCATGATAGAAGGTAGTCAGTACCACAGTCATGATAGAAGGTAGTCAGTACCACAGTCATGATAGAAGGTAGTCAGCACCACAGTCATGATAGAAGGTAGTCAGCACCACAGTCATGATAGAAGGTAGTCAGTACCACAGTCATGATAGAAGGTAGTCAGTACCACAGTCATGAGAGAAGGTAGTCAGTATCACAGTCATGATAGAAGGTAGTCAGTGCCTCAGTCATGATAGAAGGTAGTCAGTGCCTCAGTCATGGTAGAAAGTAGTCAGTATCACAGTCATGATAGAAGGTAGTCAGTGCCTCAGTCATGGTAGAAAGTAGTCAGTATCACAGTCATGATAGAAGGTAGTCAGTGCCTCAGTCATGGTAGAAAGTAGTCAGTATCACAGTCATGATAGAAGGTAGTCAGTATCACAGTCATGATAGAAGGTAGTCAGTATCACAGTCATGATAGAAGGTAGTCAGTGCCTCAGTCATGGTAGAAAGTAGTCAGTATCACAGTCATGATAGAAGGTAGTCAGTATCACAGTCATGATAGAAGGTAGTCAGTATCACAGTCATGATAGAAGGTAGTCAGTGCCTCAGTCATTGTAGAAAGTAGTCAGTATCACAGTCATTGTAGAAAGTAGTCAGTATCACAGTCATGATAGAAGGTAGTCAGTATCACAGTCATGATAGAAGGTAGTCAGTATCACAGTCATGATAGAAGGTAGTCAGTGCCTCAGTCATGGTAGAAAGTAGTCAGTATCACAGTCATGATAGAAGGTAGTCAGTGCCTCAGTCATGGTAGAAAGTAGTCAGTATCACAGTCATGATAGAAGGTAGTCAGTATCCCAGTCATGATAGAAGGTAGTCAGTGCCTCAGTCATGATAGAAGGTAGTCAGTATCACAGTCATGATAGAAGGTAGTCAGTGCCTCAGTCATGGTAGAAAGTAGTCAGTATCACAGTCATGGTAGAAAGTAGTCAGTACCACAGTCATGATAGAAGGTAGTCAGTATCACAGTCATGATAGAAGGTAGTCAGTACCACAGTCATGATAGAAGGTAGTCAGTATCACAGTCATGATAGAAGGTAGTCAGTATCACAGTCATGATAGAAGGTAGTCAGTACCACAGTCATGATAGAAGGTAGTCAGTATCACAGTCATGATAGAAGGTAGTCAGTATCACAGTCATGATAGAAGGTAGTCAGTACCACAGTCATGATAGAAGGTAGTCAGTACCACAGTCATGATAGAAGGTAGTCAGTGCCTCAGTCATGGTAGAAAGTAGTCAGTATCAGTCATGATAGAAGGTAGTCAGTGCCTCAGTCATGATAGAAGGTAGTCAGTATCACAGTCATGATAGAAGGTAGTCAGTATCACAGTCATGATAGAAGGTAGTCAGTATCACAGTCATGATAGAAGGTAGTCAGTACCACAGTCATGATAGAAGGTAGTCAGTATCACAGTCATGATAGAAGGTAGTCAGTATCACAGTTATGATAGAAGGTAGTCAGTATCACAGTTATGATAGAAGGTAGTCAGTATCACAGTCATGATAGAAGGTAGTCAGTACCACAGTCATGATAGAAGGTAGTCAGTATCACAGTCATGATAGAAGGTAGTCAGTATCACAGTCATGATAGAAGGTAGTCAGTACCACAGTCATGATAGAAGGTAGTCAGTACCGCAGTCATGATAGAAGGTAGTCAGTGCCTCAGTCATGGTAGAAAGTAGTCAGTATCACAGTCATGATAGAAGGTAGTCAGTACCACAGTCATGATAGAAGGTAGTCAGTACCACAGTCATGATAGAAGGTAGTCAGTACCACAGTCATGATAGAAGGTAGTCAGTACCACAGTCATGATAGAAGGTAGTCAGTACCACAGTCATGATAGAAGGTAGTCAGTACCACAGTCATGATAGAAGGTAGTCAGTACCACAGTGATGATAGAAGGTAGTCAGTACCACAGTGATGATAGAAGGTAGTCAGTACCACAGTCATGATAGAAGGTAGTCAGTACCACAGTCATGATAGAAGGTAGTCAGTATCACAGTCATGGTAGAAAGTAGTCAGTATCACAGTACTGAGTCTCATTCACCAACCTGCCAATTTTACACACATTAAGATATTCATTCCATCCTCCACAGACCAATCCTAGACTTCAAGCCAGTGTGTGGATCATTTGAGGCCAACCCTCCGTTCTGCGAGGAATTGATGGAGGCCACTGTGCGCCATTTTGAGAAGCTCTTATCCGAATCGCATGAACCACTGTCTTTCATTGTCTTCATTCCAGAGTGGCGTGAACCAGCGCCCTCTGCCTTACTTCACTTGGAGGCCTCCAGGTGCGTCTTAGTGATTCAGGTCTTGCCACTTGTTGTATTTTCTAACCTAATAAATCTTGACTCACAAAACTGTAATAGAGTAAGTCCTCAACTTACAAATACAGTGGGGACTGCCTGAATTCTGTATAATACAGTCTCTCCTCACTTAACAACAGAGTTCTGTTCCTAAGACCACGTTGGTAAACGAATTCGTCGCTAAGCAGGGAGCATACTGTAATAGTAGTGGGTTTGTATCAACCATCTTTGATATTGTTTTAATGTCGCCATTGCATCATATATAACATATTTATTAAATTTTTTAATGTTTATACAGTAGTGTACTGTATATTGTAATAAACAGAATAGAGGAAATCCTCTCTAATATACTTTATTTAGGTATGCATACTGGTCAGAAAACCTGTCGTAAGTCTGAGTCGTCAATAAACGAATGTGTTGCTAAGTGAGGAGAGGCTGTATTCATAATGGTGCGACATACGATATTTCGGCTTGACAGTAGCGCGACTTACAATATTTAGACTTTACGATGGTTCATTTACAATATTTGGACTTTACAGTGGTTCGACTTACAATATTTCAACTTTACAATGGTGCAGCAACAATTGCTTTGGAGATGAAACTTAAGATAATTACCCAGCATGAAGGCAGCAAGTCCCTAACTTGTATTCAGTTATTGGCTTTTCAATACTGGTATTTAATTAGTTACAGTAATTATTTACTTACTGATTTAGCATATTGTATTCATTTTTGACTTTGGATGTTTTCAACTCGTGATATTTTTGACTTATGATGGGTTAATCACAAAAGACCCGTTCTAAGTCGAGAAGCACCTGTATTTGGGCAGAAATATTTACATTTGTGGCACTACCGTGCCTCATAGTGTGAGTGCCGCTGCCCATTAAACTCGCCCTCCAGAGCAAACTCTACGACAAAAATATGCGTAACTTGAGGAATATAAAACAATTTAATGTACCTGATGTGCTGTGGAATTTTATTATCATGTATAAACAAAGTGTTGCTATCTCTCACTGTTGTGATTTGTTACAGATTCAACAGAAAACAGATAGTTCTGTTGCCTTTCGAGCATGAGTATAGACACGGCTTCCAGCACTTCATGTCTAAGTAAGTACAAGTATCTTTGCTGATATACCTGATACATATATATCTTCCTTGGAAGATACATATATATCCTTATGGAGGACCTTCTATCATGACTGTGGTACTGACTACCTTCTATCATGACTGTGGTACTGACTACCTTCTATCATGGCTGCGGTACTGACTACCTTCTATCATGGCTGCGGTACTGACTACCTTCTATCATGGCTGCGGTACTGACTACCTTCTATCATGGCTGCGGTACTGACTACCTTCTATCATGGCTGCGGTACTGACTACCTTCTATCATGGCTGCGGTACTGACTACCTTCTATTATGACCAAGGTACTGATGGTCAGTGCCTCAATCCTGCTGTATGTTCATCTCCATACCTGAATGTAATCTCAAAATTTGTGTATTCTAGGCCAAAGGTTATTTAGCAACCTTGTACATTGCAGGTCAGAGGTCATACTTAAGAGTGGTCATGGTACAGTCGCTGTGTGGTTGCAGAATGATGCTGGATTCTCTCGCTGGGGTCCGACTCCTGATAAAGTCGATGCCCTTTTGGAAGCATTCCGACCAGGTCGAGAACGTGACCGCGACCGCCAGGAGATGCTGTCGCCACCTCGGAGGGACACCAACGCCGAGGCTCCTCCGCCATATGTTGACGTTAAGTCGGCGCCATCTCTCCTAGCCGGCAGTTCTCCGTTGGCCCCTCCAACCGCGCCATCTACCGTTGTTCCATCAGCAATCATGAGCGCCTCGCCATCTCCGGCCGTGCCCTCAGCCCCCGCTTCGACGAGCCCAGCCTCCACCACCACAATATAGAACACTCGGAGTGAACCAGCTTATATTGTGTATGGAACCTGTACAGCCTTCGTATTACTTATGTTCAAGACAATGTACGGTTCTGGTGAAGATTTTGTTCCCTTTCAAGAATTCCAATAAGTGTTCTGCAATCATTTGCAACATAAGTCACCTCTTGCAAACCTCCATGTATTGCAGTTTCTTTGCAAATGCCATGAAAATGGCATCCAAAATTAAACAGGGCGCTTTTTGAAGACCTACGCTGTGTTCAGTCTGCCATGAACGTTTTCAGGCACATTAGCAGAGAAAATGTGGCATATATGTTCACTAGAGTGACGACAATGAACAAAATTCATAATACGGCATTTTTTTAATAAAATACCTATAACAGGGTGACCCTCATAGCCTGGTAATGTGGAATTGGTCAAGTAATATACATATATACATACATATATCGTGCCAAATAGGTAAAACTGGTCAATTAGCAAGAATTCGTTTAAAATTAAGTCCTTTCTAAAGTTTTCTCTTATATGTTTAAAGATTCGGAGTGTGGAAATTAGGAGAAAGTGTGGAGTTAATAAAAGTATTAGTCAGAGGGCTGAAGAAGGGTTGTTGAGGTGGTTTGGTCATTTAGAGAGAATAGATCAAAGTAGAATGATATGGAGAGCATTTAAATCTGTAGGGGAAGGAAGGCGGGTTAGGGGTCATCCTCGAAAAGGTTGGAAGGAAGGGGTGAGGGAGGTTTTATGGGCGAGGGGCTTGGACTTCCAGCAGGCGTGCATGAGCGTGTTCGATAGGAGTGAATGGAGACGAATGGTATTTGGGACCTGACGATCTGTTGGAGTGTGAGCAGGGTAATATTTAGTGAAGGGATTCAGGAAAACCGATTATTTTTATATAGCCAGACTTGAGTCCTGGAAATGGGAAGTACAATGCCTACACTCTCAAGGAGGGGTTTCGGGATATTAGCAGTTTGGAGGGATATGTTGTGTATCTTTATACGTATATGCTTCTAAACTGTTGTGTTCTGAGCACTTCTGCAAAAACAGTGATGATGTGTGAGTGAGGTGAAAGTGTTGAATGATGATGAAAGTATTTTCTTTCTTTTCTGGTCACCCTGCCTCGGTGGGAGACGGCCGACTTGTTAAAAAAAAAAAGTTTAAAGATATATTTTTTCATTTATGTTAATGTAAAAATTAATAATTTTGTACCAAAAGAACCTTAGAAAGCTTACCTGACCTTATAATAACAAGCACAATTTAATTTAACCTAATCCAACTAAATATATTTTAGATAAGTTTACAATACTAGGTTTGGACTTCCAGCAAGCATGCGTGAGCGTGTTAGGAGTGAATAGAGACAAATGGTTTTTAGGATTTGACGTGCTGTTGGAGTGTGAGCAAGGTAACATTTATGAAGGGATTCAGGGAAACTGTCAGGTCGGACTTGAGTCCTGGAGATGGGAAGTACAGTGCCTGCACTCTGAAGGAGGGGTGTTAATGTTGCAGTTTTATAACTGTAGTGTAAATGCACCTCTGGCAAAACAGTGATGGAGTGAATGATGATGAAAGTTTTTCTTTTTCGGGCCACCCTTCCTTGGTGGGAGACGGCCAGTGCGTTAATAAAAATAAAAAAGTTTACAATAATTTAATAATAAACAAACACAATGAAATATATTTTTTTTTCGTTAGGTTCAGAATGATTTTTGCGAAATTATTGCATACACAAATTTAAGCTTGCCTTATTCGGCAAGAAGAACGTTGCTATTTAAGCCAAAATGACAAGTTTTACCTATTTGGCACGATGTGTGTGTATATATGTATATATATGTCGTACCCTAAGCTGAATTAAAATTTGTTTTTTCCATAAATCAGTGGAAATTGATCAGAGTATTATGAAAAAAATATGTATCATAGGGAGGGGTGTTAATGTTGCAGTTTAAAAACTGTAGTGTAAAGCTCCCTTCTGGAAAGACAGTGATGGAGTGAATGATGGTGAAAGTTTTTCTTTTTCGGGCCACCCTGCCTTGGTGGGAATCGGCCAGTGTGATGATAAAAAAAAATAATTAAATGTATCAAAATTAACCTATGTAGCAGAATTTAGGGAAAAAACTTCTGTTAGTTTTAGGCAGGTTAACTGAGGTTTCTATGTTAATTTTGGTCCAAAAATAAACATCATTATATCATTGGGAAAAAATTGCCTATCAATTTATAATTAACAAAATGGGAAAATTTTAATTTTTAATGGAGTTAGTCCTAATAGGCAAGATTGACCTATTTGGTACGATATATATATGTGTGTGTGTGTGTGCGCGTGTGCTACTGTTGTATGTGTGTGTATATATTATATATTATTTTTTATTTTACGAAAGATTTTATGGATATAAATCATTTTTGTGATATTTTTGTTTTTTATTTTAAGACGTTGAATAAAACGATGTTTAAAACACCTTTGTGTTTTGAACACGTGTTGTACGTGTGCCAGGTGTTTCATATGCGTGTTGTACGTGTCCAGGATGTTCAAAATGCGTGTTGTACACGTCCAAGGTGTTTCAGACTTGTTCTATACGCATCCAAGGTGTTTCAAACGCGTGTTGTATGCATCAAGGCATTTCAGACCTGTGTTGTACGTGTCCAGGGTGTTTCAAATGCATATACGTGACCAAGGCATTTCAAACATGAATTGTACACATCCAAGGCATTTCAAACGCATCCAAGATGTTTCAAACACATGTTGTATGCATCCAAAGCGTTTCAAACGCGTTCCACACGCATCTGAAACCCAGTTTACAATATTTTTACACAATTTACGCAGCAAATCCGTCTCACGCACCACCAAAATAGACTGTAATTCCTAGATAGATCATAATATAGAGAAATAGACAAAATTGTTGAAATATTTATTAATTTTAATTGAAAAATGTTTAATAGCAAGAAAACAGAATGTATTTTTATATATAGACGTATGATATATAGGAATGTTTGTATGAGTGTGTGTGTGTGTGTGTATAGAATTCCACATTACCAGGTGATGAATGGCTGGTGTATATACTGAGAGGTGTATATCATGGCAGAATGTATACACAGAGCGGTGTATATCATAGCAGATTGTATACACAGAGAGGTGTATATCATAGCAGAATGGATACACAGAGGTGTATATCTCATGGCAGGATATATATACACTGAGAGGTGTATATCATAATATATACCGAGTTGTATATCTCATGGCAGAATATACACTGAGAGGTGTATATCATGGCAGAATGTATACACAGAGGTATATATCATAGCAGATTGTATACACAGAAAGGCATATATCATAGCAGATTCTATACAGAGAGAGGTGTATATCATAGCAGAATGTATACACAGGTGTATATCTCATGGCAGAATATATACACTGAGAGGTGTGTATCATAATATATACTGAGTTGTATATCTCATGGCAGAATATACACTGAGAGGTGTATATCATGGCAGAATGTATACACAGAGGTGTATATCATAGCAGATTGTATACACAGAGAGGTGTATATCATAGAATGGATACACAGAGGTGTATATCTCATGGCAGGATATATACACTGAGAGGTGTGTATCATAATATATACTGAGTTGTATATCTCATGGCAGAATATACACTGAGAGGTGTATATCATGGCAGAATATACACTGAGAGGTGTTTATCATGGCAGAATATATACACAGGTGTATATCTCATAACGATGTATACACAGAGAGGTGTGTATCATAACAGAATATATACTAAGAGGTATATATCTCATGGCAGGATGTATACACGTGTATTTCTGGTACGGTGTATATATCATAGGATGTACACACTGAGAGGTGTATATATCATAGGATGTATACACTGAGAGGTGTATATATCATAGGATGTTTGTAGATGAATGGTTCAGAGAACCGACATGTTGATAAATTAGACACATGTGCAACTCTTGGGTATCTTTATTGAGGAAACGTTTCGCCACACAGTGGCTTCATCAGTCCATACACAGGAGAATCTTGAAGAACAGGAGGAGAATGAGGTAATCAGTCCCTCAACCTTGAGTCGATGTGGTCAGTCCATCAATCTTGATGGACTGACCACATCGACTCAAGGTTGAGGGACTGATTACCTCATTCTCCTCCTGTTCTTCAAGTTTCTCCTAGGTATGGACTGATGAAGCCACTGTGTGGCGAAACGTTTCCTCAATAAAGATACCCAAGAGTTGCACATGTGTCTAATTTATCATCATAGGATGTACACACTGAGAGGTGTATATCATAGCAGAATGTATACACAGATATACAAAGTAATACACCGGTTAATCACCCTAAATCAACCCAAATTCTTTACAGATACACTACGTATGTTGTATGATTTTTACTAGTATACAACGCTTGTATTATTTACGAACCGGAAGTGTAAATGATATGTAAATCATTGTGTATTTTTGTTTACATATTGTATTTTAGTGATGGCATTAAGGTACGCAAGTGTATGTGTGTATTAGATATACACACGTGTGTGTATGGCGATTTTCACGGTAATTTTATTATCCTTACATAACGGCATTTTTAAACTGCATTTAGAACCATTGGCAACAATGTTTGTCCAATATAACTAACAAAGTCCATTCTATCAAGCCAAGTTTAGGACCCCGGTCTTCTACATATCATCAGTGTCGGGGTTGGGAGACTACGCTCACCCCGTTTTGGCATCGGGCATGCATGTCTTACTCACGGGTATGTCATGGAGAGGCACCTTATTATACTCTGTGAGAATTGTAACTTGATACCTTCAGCCCTTTCTACCTCAATCTCTTGCTACCTTCTACCCCCGCACTATCCCCGGCCCCGCTGTTTTCTGTAACCTACTGATCATCCCTCCCCCCTTCTGCTACCCAATACCCTCGCTTCCTTCCCTACCCTGCAGCGTTGTATAGCCCTTGTGGCTTAGCGCTTCTTTTTGATTATAATAATAATAATACCTCAATCTCTTGCTACCCTCTACCCCCGCACTATCCCCTGCCCCGCTGTTTTCTGTAAATTACTGATCATCCCTCCTCCCTTCTGCCGCCCAATATCCTCGCTTCCTTCCCTGCCCTGCAGCGTTGTATAGCCCTTGTGGCTTAGCGCTTCTTTTTGATTATAATAATAATGTGAGAATTGTCAGGTTCCAGTTTGTTGGACTGTCCTGTCTACCAGTAAACACGCAGAATTTATCTTCGACCTTGTCATCGCTCTAACACTATCTTTCTTGAAAGTTAAGACATATGTGCAACATCTGGATATCTTTATTGTAGACATTTTGCCATCCAGTGGCTTTATCAATACAGGTTCTAGGACAATTAGAAGACAGTAGAACTATATACAAAAGATGAGGTAATCAGTCCCTCAACCTTCGAGTTAGTGTTCGGTATTTTATACCTTTCTTGCACAACTATCTTCCTTGCTGAGAGCCCCACATTTGACACAGCCCCACCTCTGACACAGACTCCCTCTGACACATTGTTGAGGGGCCCCACTTTTGACACATTGTTGAGGGGCCCCACTTTTGACACATTGTTGAGGGGCCCCACCTTTGACACAGATTCCCTCTTTGACACATTGTTGAGGGGCCCCACATTTGACACACATCCCTCTTGACACATTGTTGAGGGGCCCCACATTTGACACAGATTCCCTCTGACACATTGTTGAGGGGCCCCACATTTGACACAGATCCCTCTTGACACATTGTTGAGGGGCCCCACATTTGACACAGATTCCCTCTGACACATTGTTGAGGGGCCCCACATTTGACACAGATCCCTCTTGACACATTGTTGATGGGCCCCACATTTGACACAGATCCCTCTTGACACATTGTTGAGGGGCCCCACACTTGACAGATTCCCTCTTTGACACATTGTTGATGGGCCCCACATTTGACACACATCCCTCTTGACACATTGTTGAGGGGCCCCACATTTGACACAGATTCCCTCTTTGACACATTGTTGAGGGGCCCCACATTTGACACATCCCTCTTGACACATTGTTGATGGGCCCCACATTTGACACAGATTCCCTCTTTGACACATTGTTGAGGGGCCCCACATTTGACACACATCCCTCTTGACACATTGTTGATGGGCCCCATATTTGACAGATTCCCTCTTTGACACATTGTTGAGGGGCCCCACATTTGACACACATCCCTCTTGACACATTGTTGAGGGGCCCCACATTTGACACACATCCCTCTTGACACATTGTTGATGGGCCCCACATTTGACACAAATTCCCTCTTCGACACATTGTTGAGGGGCCCCACACCCCTCAAGGAAGGTTCCTTGATGTTGGTGAGGGGCTCTTGATTTAGGGAATTGGATCTGTGCTCCAGTTCCCCGAATTAAGCCTGAATGCCTTCCACATCCCCCCCCCCCAGGTGCTGTATAATCCTCCGGGTTTAGCGCTTCCCCCTTGATTATAATAATAATAATGAGGGGCCCCACATTTGACACAGATTCCCTCTTTGACACATTGTTGAGGGGCCCCACATTTGACACAGATTCCCTCTTTGACACATTGTTGAGGGGCCCCACATTTGACACAGATTCCCTCTTTGACACATTGTTGAGGGGCCCCACATTCCTCTTGACACATTGTTGAGGGGCCCCACATTTGACACACATCCCTCTTGACACATTGTTGATGGGCCCCACATTTGACACAGATTCCCTCTTTGACACATTGTTGAGGGGCCCCACATTTGACACACATCCCTCTTGACACATTGTTGATGGGCCCCACATTTGACACAGATTCCCTCTTTGACTATGACAGCAACTGATTTATTACACAAACTGCTGTATAGCCCTTGTGGCTTAGCGCTTCTTTTTGATAATAACAATAATACACAAACTGATAATTCTTTTAGCACTCCTCACAGCCCTTCCTAACTATACCTCTGTTCTCTCCACCCTGGCTATAAACTCCAGCAACACCCCCTTCCCTGTAGCCTTAAATGACCCTAGTGGGTTTAGCGCTTTTTATCATAATCAGTGTGGTCGAAATGTGTTGCCTGGGGCTAATATTGCTACCTTTGATATACATTTACCTTTGAAGAATTTCGAGAGTATATCTACTCTGAGCCCGGCCATGGGCCAGGCTCACCTGGTCAACCAGGCTGTTGCTGCTGGAGGCCCGCTCCAGTTCCCCGAATTAAGCCTGAATGCCTTCCACATCCCCCCCCCAGGCGCTGTATAATCCTCCGGGTTTAGCGCTTCCCCCTTGATTATAATAATAATAATAATGGAGGCCCGCTGCCCCACATATTCATCACAGCCTGGTTGATCTGGCACCTGGTGAAGATACTTTTCTAGTTTCCTCTTGAAGGCTTCAACACTTGTTCCAGCAGTGTTTCTAATATCTTCTGGTAAGATGTTGAAAGGTCTGGGACCCCGAATGTTGATACAGTGTTCCCTTATTATCCCCACTGCTCCCTTGCCCCTCACTGGGTTTATTTTACACTTCCTCCCATATCTCTCGCTCCAGTATGTTATGGCAGTGTGCAGATTTGGGATCAAGCCCTCGAGTATCTTCCAGGTATATATTATCATGTACCCCTCTCCCCTCCACTCCAACGAGTACATGTTCTAGACTTGCAGGCGTTCCCAGTAGTTTAGGTGCTTTACTGGCTCAATGTGAGCCGTAAACTATCTCTATTTGTTCCAGCTTCGATATTTCTCCTGCCCTGAACGGGGCTGTCAACACTGAGCAATATTCTAAGTGAGGGAGCACTAGCGATTTGAAGAGTGTCGCCATCGGCATTGTTTCCCTTCTGTATAATCCTCCGGGTTTGGCGCTTCCCCCTTGATTATAATAATAATAATAATTATGTTGGTTTAGAAAGACACGTAAGCAAACACTATAACATATTTATTAGAAAACGTTTCGGTCCTGGAACCTTGATCACTTCTAACATACAGAGGTAGAAAGACATTATATATATAGGCGGAGAGTGAGATGTGACGCACGTGACCTGAGGAATGTCATAAGAACATAAGAATGGAGGAACACTGTAGAAGGCCTACTGGCCCATGCAAGGCGAGGGTAGACGATGAAATCACGTGACTCCTGTGTTGTTGGGTTGGTGCTGCTTAAGTATCATGTATGCCAATGTTTTTGAAATTTTGTAGTTTCCAGTGTTGCGTTCTATAGTGTCGGTGACGGTGATTAGTGAGGCTTCTAGGCACCGTCGGCGTCTGAGGTCTGGTTCGGTGAGAACGAGTTGTGCCTCGTTCCAGTTCATCAAATGCCCCGTGGAGTCTCTGTGGAGGACACAGGCGTACCTTACATCGTCTCTGTTAGAGGCATTTCGATGCTCATTCAGGCGGACTGCAAGATCTCTGCCTGTCTCGCCTACATATTTCTTGGGACAGAACCCACAGGGGATAGTGTAGACGCCTGCTGTAGAAGTTAGAGGTGTGGGGCTGCGTTTAGTAGTGAGGTCTTTGATAGAGGATGTGTTTATGGTGGAAACGTTGATGTTACTCATAGCAAGTGCCCGGCGAGTATTCGTGGCAACATCGCCACATGGGAGTACTATGAACTGTTTAGGGGGCTGTTCCATGGGCGGTTTGTTGAGGATAGCTTGTGCCTTGAGTCTGCAATCTCGGATGAAGAAAGATGGGAACTGAAGACGTGTAAAGGCTTGTGTTATGTAAGCGCATTCTTCTTCTAGAAAACAAGGGCTGGAGATGCGAAGAGCTCTCAAGAAGAAGCCAATGAGGACTCCTCTCTTAGTGCGGGTATCTTGGTGTGAATAAAAGTGTATAAGATCGTCCTTGTTGGTAGGTTTTCTATACACTTTGAAGAGAAGTTTGTCACTGTCGGGAGATCTGCACAGTAGAACGTCGAGGAAAGGAAGTTTGCCATCATTTTCGAGTTCAAGTGTAAACTTTATTGATGGTTCAACTGCATTGATCTTGTTGAGAAGGGCCTGGATATTGAGACGTCTCGGATAGAAAACCAATATATCATCAACGTATCTTAGCCAGGTAACGGTGTTGGGAATGAGGGTGCTGAATTTCTCTGTCTCCAAGTTTTCCATGAAGAGGTTGGCAAGCACAGCACTGAGCGGGCTGCCCATTGCCATCCCAAAGCATTGTTTGTAACAGTTGTCCTGATACTTGAAGAAGTTGAAATTAACACACAGTTCCACTAGATTGATGAAATCTAGAAGAGGTAAAGGGAGGTCGTGGTTTTCAGTGAGCCTCTGTCTCAGAATGTTGATTGCAGCGTCAGTAGGAACGTTGGTAAAGAGGGCTGTGACATCGAAGGAAGCCATGCTTTTGTTTTTGACATTCAGGTTGGAAATTCGGGAGAGAAGGTCACCTGAGTGTTTGAGGTGGGCTTGACTGATAGTGCCCAGAAGCGCTGAAAGGTATTTGGCAAGGTGGCCGGCTAGTCTGTGTGGTGCACTCCCTATGCCCGAAGTGATAGGCCGTAGTGGGATGCCAGGTTTGTGTGTCTTAGGAAGGCCATACAGGCGTGCTGGTTTCGGTTGGCCTGGTAAAAGTTTAAGTAGTTTTTTGCCTTGTTCTGATTTTCGTAAGATGCTACGAGCCTTTTGAAGGAAAGTCTGGGTACTATGAAGTAGCACTGATTCCGATACAGGCTGGTATGTGTTGGCATCGTTGAGAAGATTTTAAGACTTTATTGTTGAAGTCGACAGTGTTGAGTAACACCACACCACCTCCTTTGTCAGCGGTTGTAATGACGATATCATCGTTGTTGGCCAAGTTCCTGAGTGCTTGGATGTATCTTCTGGGAATGACCGGTCTTGAAGGCTCAGTAGCTGCAGCAGTGATGATTCCTTGGACAAAGCCCTTTTGAAACTTTCCTTCAAAAGGCTCGTAGCATCTTACGAAAATCAGAACAAGGCAAAAAACTACTTAAACTTTTACCAGGTCAACCGAAACCAGCACGCCTGTATGGCCTTCCTAAGACACACAAACCTGGCATCCCACTACGGCCTATCACTTCGGGCATAGGGAGTGCACCACACAGACTAGCCGGCCACCTTGCCAAATACCTTTCAGCGCTTCTGGGCACTATCAGTCAAGCCCACCTCAAACACTCAGGTGACCTTCTCTCCCGAATTTCCAACCTGAATGTCAAAAACAAAAGCATGGCTTCCTTCGATGTCACAGCCCTCTTTACCAACGTTCCTACTGACGCTGCAATCAACATTCTGAGACAGAGGCTCACTGAAAACCACGACCTCCCTTTACCTCTTCTAGATTTCATCAATCTAGTGGAACTGTGTGTTAATTTCAACTTCTTCAAGTATCAGGACAACTGTTACAAACAATGCTTTGGGATGGCAATGGGCAGCCCGCTCAGTGCTGTGCTTGCCAACCTCTTCATGGAAAACTTGGAGACAGAGAAATTCAGCACCCTCATTCCCAACACCGTTACCTGGCTAAGATACGTTGATGATATATTGGTTTTCTATCCGAGACGTCTCAATATCCAGGCCCTTCTCAACAAGAACAATGCAGTTGAACCATCAATAAAGTTTACACTTGAACTCGAAAATGATGGCAAACTTCCTTTCCTCGACGTTCTACTGTGCAGATCTCCCGACAGTGACAAACTTCTCTTCAAAGTGTATAGAAAACCTACCAACAAGGACGATCTTATACACTTTTATTCACACCAAGATACCCGCACTAAGAGAGGAGTCCTCATTGGCTTCTTCTTGAGAGCTCTTCGCATCTCCAGCCCTTGTTTTCTAGAAGAAGAATGCGCTTACATAACACAAGCCTTTACACGTCTTCAGTTCCCATCTTTCTTCATCCGAGATTGCAGACTCAAGGCACAAGCTATCCTCAACAAACCGCCCATGGAACAGCCCCCTAAACAGTTCATAGTACTCCCATGTGGCGATGTTGCCACGAATACTCGCCGGGCACTTGCTATGAGTAACATCAACGTTTCCACCATAAACACATCCTCTATCAAAGACCTCACTACTAAACGCAGCCCCACACCTCTAACTTCTACAGCAGGCGTCTACACTATCCCCTGTGGGTTCTGTCCCAAGAAATATGTAGGCGAGACAGGCAGAGATCTTGCAGTCCGCCTGAATGAGCATCGAAATGCCTCTAACAGAGACGATGTAAGGTACGCCTGTGTCCTCCACAGAGACTCCACGGGGCATTTGATGAACTGGAACGAGGCACAACTCGTTCTCACCGAACCAGACCTCAGACGCCGACGGTGCCTAGAAGCCTCACTAATCACCGTCACCGACACTATAGAACGCAACACTGGAAACTACAAAATTTCAAAAACATTGGCATACATGATACTTAAGCAGCACCAACCCAACAACACAGGAGTCACGTGATTTCATCGTCTACCCTGGCTGTCATCTAGTAGCACCCGAAGTCTAGATAGCTGTCAACTGTGTTTCCCATTGGGTCACTAATGGGTTTAAATCTAATGGTACTAAAATCACTTCAAGGGAGGTTCCTTGATGCTGGAGAGGAGCTCTTGATCTAGAGAATTGGATCTGTGCTCCGGTTCCCTGAATTGAGCCTGAATGCCTTCCATCTCCCCACATGCACTATATAATCCTACGGGTTTAGTGCTCCCCCATGATAATACTTTTACTAGACATTGTTTAGTAAAATTGCTATACCTGTATGGTTCCTGTATCCCGGAATGTGATAGCCAGGTTTCTTGGCCTTGATAAATTAGACACATGTGCAACTCTTGGGTATCTTTATTGAGGAAACGTTTCGCCACACAGTGGCTTCATCAGTCCATACCTAGGAGAAACTTGAAGAACAGGAGGAGAATGAGGTAATCAGTCCCTCAACCTTGAGTCGATGTGTTCAGTCCATCAATCTTGAGTAGAATACGGCATATGAGCGGAGAAGCAGCTTATAAACCGTATGGCAGGAGAGGTGTAGCAGTCATAGGTAGTGTCACATTTGTTCAATGTGGAAGTAGGTTGTGCCCAAGAATTAGGCAAGCGAAGAATTCCTAAGTATTAAGATCCCAAGGAGTTGCAGTGTCTGACAGGTTTGTAGATGAATGGTTCATAGAACCGACATGTTGATAAATTAGACACATGTGCAACTCTTGGGTATCTTTATTGAGGAAACGTTTCGCCACACAGTGGCTTCATCAGTCCATACCTAGGAGAAACTTGAAGAACAGGAGGAGAATGAGGTAATCAGTCCCTCAACCTTGAGTCGATGTGTTCAGTCCATCAATCTTGAGTAGAATACGGCATATGAGCGGAGAAGCAGCTTATAAACCATATGGCAGGAGAGGTGCAGCAGTCATAGGTGGTGTCACATTTATCAACATGTCGGTTCTCTGAACCATTCATCTATATTTCTTGGCCTTATTGAGTCTCAGTGGGTCTTATTGCATCCTACTGGGTTCTACTGGGCCCTGCTAGGTCCTACTGGGTTCCTGGTCTGCTGCGAGGTCAACAGTACATGACGACCACATTCCCCACAGTGGTGTACCATTCTCAAGACTATTTTGCTGTAATAGTCACCTAAGGAATCACTGGACCTGCCGAGCATGGGCCATTAGGCCTTCAGTGCTGCTCCCTTAGCATCCCTAAACCTGTAGCTCTGTATGACCCGTCCCCTCAAGGAAGGTTCCTTGATGTTGGTGAGGGGCTCTTGATTTAGGGAATTGGATCTGTGCTCCAGTTCCCCGAATTAAGCCTGAATGCCTTCCACATCCCCCCCCCAGGCGCTGTATAATCCTCCGGGTTTAGCGCTTCCCCCTTGATTATAATAATAATGTATGACCCGTGCCATGTCAGTTTAGTGCTTTCTTTAATTATAATGTATGACCCATGTGAGTTTAGCGCTTGCTTATAGAGAGAGAGAGAGAGAGGGTACAATAACACTTTATTGGTACAACTTCACACCGCCAGGAAACTGCTCATTACTTTAACTGAAGTGGTAGCTGACACCCCCTTCCCCTCACCACATCCCCTCGAACCCCATTCCCCTCCCTTGGTAGAGATAAGATAAGATTTCGTTCGGATTTTTAACCCCGGAGGGTTAGCCACCCAGGATAACCCAAGAAAGTCAGTGCGTCATCGAGGACTGTCTAACTTATTTCCATTGGAGTCCTTAATCTTGTCCCCCAGGATGCGACCCACACCAGTCGACTAACACCCAGGTACCTATTTGCTGCTAGGTGAACAGGACAATAGGTGTAAGGAAACGTGTCGGAATTTCCACCCGCCGGGAATCGAACCCGGGCCCTCCGTGTGTGAAGCGGGAGCTTTACCCACCAGACCACCGGGCCAGGGGATGAATGAAAGAGGGAGCGGAGATGGGAGAATAATAGGGAAGGCAATGAGGGGAAAACCTGATGGTGAGACGAAAAGAGGATCCAATACTTCGTTAAAGAAGATCCAATACTTCGTTAAAGAGGATCCGATACCATGTTCAAGAGGATCTAATGCACAGAAGACAACACACACACAACACAACATGTAGCACAAAACATGCAACACACACAACATACACAGGATCAGGCAGGACTTCAAAGAGACCTGGACAGGCTGGACACCTGGTCCAGCAACTGGCTCCTCGAATTTAACCCCACCAAATACAAAGTCATGAAGATCGGGGAAGGGCAAAGAAGGCCGCAGACAAAGTATAGTCTAGGTGGCCAATGACTGCAAACTTCGCTCAAGGAGAAAGATCTGAGGGTGAGTATAACACCGCTAGGAGCACTTTCCTCCAGGACAATAGCACCCTCAGCACTGTCCTCCAGGACAGCACTAGCACCCTCAGGAGCACTTTCCTCCAGGACAACACTAGCACCCTCAGCACTGTCCTCCAGGACAGCACTAGCACCCTCAGGAGCACTTTCCTCCAGGACAACACTAGCACCCTCAGCACTGTCCTCCAGGACAGCACTAGCACCCTCAGGAGCACTTTCCTCCAGGACAACACTAGCACCCTCAGCACTGTCCTCCAGGACAGCACTAGCACCCTCAGGAGCACTTTCCTCCAGGACAACACTAGCACCCTCAGCACTGTCCTCCAGGACAGCACTAGCACCCTCAGCACTGTCCTCCAGGACAGCACTAGCACCCTCAGGAGCACTTTCCTCCAGGACAACACTAGCACCCTCAGCACTGTCCTCCAGGACAGCACTAGCACCCTCAGGAGCACTTTCCTCCAGGACAACACTAGCACCCTCAGCACTGTCCTCCAGGACAACACTAGCGCCCTCAGCACTGTCCTCCAGGACAGCACTAGCACCCTCAGGAGCACTTTCCTCCAGGACAGCACTAGCACCCTCAGGAGCACTTTCCTCCAGGACAGCACTAGCACCCTCAGCACTGTCCTCCAGGACAGCACTAGCACCCTCAGGAGCACTGTCCTCCAGAACAGCACTAGCACCCTCAGGAGCACTTTCCTCCAGGACAGCACTAGCACCCTCAGCACTGTCCTCCAGGACAGCACTAGCACCCTCAGCACTGTCCTCCAGGACAGCACTAGCACCCTCAGGAGCACTGTCCTCCAGAACAGCACTAGCACCCTCAGGAGCACTTTCCTCCAGGACAGCACTAGCACCCTCAGAAGCACTTTCCTCCATGACAGTACTAGCACCCTTAGGAGCACTTTCCTCCAGGACAGCACTAGCACCCTCAGGAGCACTTTCCTCCAGGACAGCACTAGCACCCTCAGGAGCACTGTCCAAGACAGCCCCGTCCCTATCACCCATCTTATTTTCCCAGCTGTCATACCATGCTGACATATCTTTCAAGAAGGATGTTTTATTGATGTTCTTGACTATTAATACAGATGTGATTTCCTCATACAGGTGTATCTCGTTTGGGCAGACCCAAAAAACACCTCTCTGAGTTTATGTCAAGTGTGGTCACTAGTTTAAAATCCCTGCATATACTATGGGACCACTGACCACACAGATGGCAAGCAATCCAGGCCTGTCTTCGTCCTTTACCCTTTCTGCAGACTACACAGATCTTCATGGTGGCGGTCATCTTACAATACTTGACAACTCTCCTAGCTAGCTAGTCTATAATTCCCCGAAGTATTTCATTTTTTTGTAACAGTTCTTCCGACCCTGATCCACCATGAGGCCTGGTCTCAGACCGAGTCACGGGGATGTTCACCCCCGAAACCATCTCCAGGTAAACTCCAGGTACTCCAGGAGCACATCTCCGGAGGCACACATCAACCAAATAACTGCTGCAGTATATGGGCGCCTGGCAAACCTGAGAATAGCATTCCGATACCTCAGTAAGGAATCGTTCAAGACTCTGTACACCGTGTACGTCAGGCCCATACTGGAGTATGCAGCACCAGTTTGGAACACACACCTGGTCAAGTACGTCAAGAAATTAGAGAAAGTGTAAAGGTTTGCAACAAGGCTGGTTCCAGAGCTAAGGGTTATGTCCTACGAAGAAAGGTTAAGGGTAATTCGTCTGACGGCACTGGAGGACAGGAGGGTCAGGGGTGACATGATAACGACATACAAAATACTGCATGAAATAGATAAGGTGGACAGAGACAGGATGTTCCAGAGAGGGGACACAGAAACAAAGGGTCACACTTGGAAGTTGAATACTCGGATGAGTCACAGGGATGTTACGAAGTATTTCTTCAGTCATAGAGTAGACAGGAAGTGGGATAGTCTAGCAAGTCATGTGACGGAGGCAGGAACCATACATAGCTTTAAGACGAGGTATGATAAAGCTCATGGAGCAGGGAGAAAGAGGACTTAGTAGCGATCAGTGAAGAGGCAGGGCCAGGAGCTGAGTCTGGACTCCTGCAATCACTATTAGGTGAGTACACACAACACGCAACACACACACCACAACACAACACACAATACATCAGGGCACACTATGGCACCTGGAACGGAACAAGATTATAAACGACAACCAGCACGGATTCATGGAAGGCAAATCCTGTGTCACAAACCTTCTAGAGTTTTATGACAAGGTAACAGATGTACGACACGAGAGAGAGAGGGGTGGGTTAATTGCATTTTCTTGGACTGCAAGAAGGCCTTCGATACAGTTCCTCACAAGGAATTAGTACAGAAGCTGGAGGATCAGTCACCTATAACAGGAAGGGCACTGCAATGGATCAGAGAATACCTGACAGGGAGGCAACAACGAGTCATGGCACGTGGCGAGGTATCACAGTGGGCACCTGTGACGAGCAGGGTCCCACAGGGGTCAGTCCTAGGACCAGTGATATTTTTGATATATGTGAATGACATGATGGAAGGGATAGACTCAGAAGTGTCCTTACTTGCAGATGATGTGAAGTTAATAAGGAGAATTAAATCAGATGAGGATCAGGTAGGACTTCAAAGAGACCTGGACAGGCTGGACGCGTGGTCCAGCAACTGGATCCTCGAATTTAACCCCGCAAAATGCAAAGTCATGAAGATCGGGGAAGGGTAAAGAAGACCGCAGACAGAGTATAGTCTAGGTGGCCAAAGACTGCAAACCTCACTCAAGGAGAAAGATCTTGGGGTGAGTATAACACCGAGCACGTCTCCGGAGGCACACATCAACCAGATAACTGCTGCAGCATATGGGCGCCTGGCAAACCTGAGAATAGCGTTCCGATACCTTAGTAAGGAATCGTTCAAAACACTGTACACCGTGTACGTCAGGCCCATACTGGAGTATGCAGCACCAGTTTGGAACCCGCACCTGGTCAAGCACGTCAAGAAATTAGAGAAAGTGCAGAGGTTTGCGACAAGGTTAGTTCCAGAGCTAAGGGGTATGTCCTACGAAGAAAGGTTGTGGGAAATCGGCCTGATGACACTTGAGGACAGGAGGGTTATGGGAGACATGATAACGACATACAAAGTACTGCAAGGAATAGTTGAGGTGGACAAAGACAGGATGTTCCAGAGATGGGGTATAGATACAAGGGGTCACAACTGGAAGTTGAAGACTCAAATGAATCACAGGAATGTTAGGAAGTATTTCTTCGGTCACAGAGTTGTTAGGAAGTGGAATAGTATGACAAGCGATGTAGTTTACCTGGAGGGAGTTCCGGGGGTCAACGCCCCCGCGGCCCTGTCTGCGACCAGGCCTCATGGTAGATCAGGGCCTGATCAACCAGGCTGTTACTGCTGGCTGCACGCAATCCAACGTACGAGCCACAGCCCAGTTGGTCAGGTACCGAGTTTAGGTGCTTGTCCAGTGCCTGCTTGAAGACAGCCAGGGGTCTACTGGTAATCCCCCTTATGTATGCTGGGAGACAGTTGAACAGTCTTGGGCCCCTGACACTTACTGTGTTGTCTCTTAACGTGCTAGTGGCACACCTGCTTTTCATTGGGGGGATGTTGCAACGTCTGCCGAGTCTTTTGCTTTCGTAGGGAGCGATTTTCGTGTGCAAGTTCGGTACTAGTCCCTCTAGGATTTTCCAGGTGTATATAATCATGTATCTCCCGCCTGCATTCCAGGGAATACAGGTTCAGGAACTTCAAGTCACTCTGTCTGACTTTTTTGGGTTATCCTAGGTTCTCTACACATATGCTACTCTGTATAATAATCTATGTAACTGTATTTGTGTATACCTGAATAAACTTACTTATTCCCAGTAACTGAGGTGTTTTATCGCAGTTATGCGCGCCGTGAAGGTTCTCGGTACATTTTCTCCGTCAGCAATTTCACCTGCCTTGAAAGGTGCTGTTAGAGTGCAGCAATACTCCAGCCTAGATAGAACAAGTGACCTGAAGAGAGTCATCATGGGCTTGGCATCCCTAGTTTTGAAGGTTCTCATTATCCATCCTGTCATTTTTCTAGCAGATGCGATTGATACAATGTTATGGTCCTTGAAGGTGAGATACTCCGACATGATCACCCCCAGGTCTTTGACGTTGGTTTTTCGCTCTGTTGTGTGGTTGGAATTTGTTTTATACTCTGATGAAGTTTTAATTTCCTCACGTAGTGGAGGCAGAAACCATACATAGTTTTAAGACGAAGTATGATAAAGCTCATGGAGCAGGGAGAGAGAGGACCCAGTAGCGATCAGTGAAGATGCGTGGCCAGGAGCCAAGTCTCGACCCCTGCAACCACAATTAGGTGAGCACACACAGACACATACAACACACCACACACACAAAACACACATACGCACACACACACAACACACACATACACACACAAAAAACACACATACACAACATAACACACAACACAAGACACATAGGTCAACTACCTATCTCAATCTTGCCCCGATACCCACAGATCCAGCTGGGCACACCTCTCACATTCCAGCCTTCTTATAAGGATACCAGGCGTGTCCAGTGTACCCTGGTGTACCTGAGTGTACCTTGGTGTACCCTGGTGTACTCCAGTGTTCTATAGTGTACCCTGGTTTACCCTAGTGTACCTTGCTGTACCCGAGTGTACCTTGGTGTACCCTGGTGTACTCGAGTGTACCCTGGTGTACCCTGGTATACCCCAGTGTTCTCTAGTGTACCCTGGTTTACCCTATGGTACCCTGGTGTACCTGAGTGTACCCCGGTGTAACCTGGTGTATCCGAGTGTGCCTTGGTGCACCCTAGTGTGTCCGAGTGTACCCTGGTATACTCCAGTGTTCTAAAGTGTACCCTGGTTTACCTTATGGTACCCTGATGTACCCAAGAGTACCCTGGAGTTTACCTGGAGTACCCCGATGTACCCTTGTGTACCCCGGTGTTCCTTGGTGTACCCTAGAGTTCTCCAGTGTACCCTGGTGTACCTCAGTGTTTTCCAGTGAACCCTGGTGTGCCTCATTATTTTCCAGTGTACCCTAGTGTACCTCAGTGTTCTCCAGTGTACCCTGGTTTACCTCAGTGCTCGCCAGTGTACCCTAGTGTACCTCAGTGTTCTCCAGTGTACCCTGGTGTACCTCAGTGTTCTCCAGTGTACCCTGGTTTACCTCAGTGTTCTCCAGTGTACCCTAGTGTACCTCACTGTTCGCCAGTGTACCCTGGTGTACCTCAGTGTTTTCCAGTGTACCCTGGTGTACCTCAGTGCTTTCCAGTGTACCCTGGTGTGCCTCGGTGTTCTCCAGTGCACCCTGGTGTACCTCGGTGTTCTCTAGTGTAACCTGGTGTACCTCAGTGTTCACCAGTATACCCTGGTGTACCTCAATATTCTCCAATGTACCCTGGTGTACCTCAGTGTTCTTCAGTGTACCCTGGTGTACATCAGTGTTCTCCAGTGTACCCTGGTGTACCTCAGTATTCTCAAGTGTACCCTGATGTACCTCAGTGTTCTTCAGTGTACCCTGGTGTACCTCAGTGTTCTCCAGTGTGCCCTGGTGTACCTCAGTATTCTCCAGTGTACCCTCGTGTACCTCGGTATTCTCCAGTGTACCCTGGTGTACCTCAGTATTCTCCAGTGTACCCTGGTGTACCTCAGTGTTCTCCAGTGTACCCTGATGTACCTCAGTGTTCTCCAGTGTACACTGGTGTACCTCAGTGTTCTCCAGTATACCCTGGTGTACCTCAGTATTCTCCAGTGTACCCTGATGTACCTCAGTGTTCTCCAGTGTACCCTGGTGTACCTCAGTGTTCTCCAATGTACCCTAGTGTAACTCAGGGTTCTCTACTGTACCCTGGTGTACCTCAGTCTTCTCCAGTATACCCTGGTGTACCTCAGTGTTCTTCAGTGTACCCTGGTGTACGTCAGTGTTCTTCAGTGTACCCTGGTGTACCTCAGTATTCTCCAGTGTACCCTGGTGTACCTCAGTGTTCTCCAGTGTACCCTGATGTACCTCAGTGTTCTCCAGTGTACCCTGGTGTACCTCAGTGTTCTCCAGTGCACCCTGGTGTACCTCGGTATTCTCCAGTGTACCCTGGTGTACCTCAATATTCTCCAGTGTACCTTGGTGTACCTCAGTGTTCTCCAGTGTACCCTGGTGTACCTCAGTGTTCTCCAGTGTACCCTGGTGTACCTCAGTATTCTCCAGTGTACCCTGGTGTACCTCGGTATTCTCCAGTGTATCCTGCTGTACCTCAGTATTCTCCAGTGTACCCTGGTGTATCTCAATGTTCTCCAGTGTACCCTGATGTACCTCAGTGTTCTCTAGTGTACCCAGGTGTATCTCAGTGTTCTCCAGTATACCCTGGTGTACCTAAGTATTCTCCAGTGTACCCTGATGTACCTCAGTGTTCTCCAATGTACCCTGGTGTACCTCAGTGTTCTCCAGTGTACCCTAGTGTAACTCAGAGTTCTCTAGTGTACCCTGGTGTACCTCAGTGTTCTCCAGTGTACCCTGGTGTACCTCAGTGTTCTTCAGTAAACCCTGGTGTACGTCAGTGTTCTTCAGTGTACCCTGGTGTACTTCAGTGTTCTCCAGTGTACCTTGGTGTACCTCAGTGTTCTCCAGTGTACCCTGGTATACCTCAGTCTTCTCCAGTGTACCTTGGTATACCTCAGTGTTCTTCAGTGTACCCTGGTGTACCTCAGTGTTCTCCAATGTACCCTGGTGTACCTCAGAGTTCTCCATTGCACCATGATATACCTCAGTGTTCTTCAGTGTACCCTGGTGTACCTCAGTGTTCTACAATGTACCCTGGTGTACCTCAGAGTTCTCCATTGCACCATGATATACCTCAGAGTTCTCTAGTGTACCCTGGTGTACCTCAGAGTTCTCCATTGTGCCATGGTATACTTCAGTGTTCTCCAGTGTACCCTGGTGTACCTGTGTTCTCTAGTGTATCCTGGTGTACCTCCTGGAGTTTACCTGGAGAGGGTTTCGGGGGTCAACGCCCCCGCGGCCAGGTCTGAGACCAGGCCTGATGCTGGATCAGGGTCTGATCAACCAGGCTGTTATTGCTGGCCGCACGCAAGCTGACGTACGAACCGCAGCCTGGTTGGTCAGCTACTGACTTTAGGTGCCTGTCCAGTGCCTTCTTAAAGAGAGCCAGGGGTCTTGAAGACAGCCAGGTGTCTTGAAGACAGCCAGGGGTCTTGAAAACAGCCAGGGGTCTCGAAGACAACCAGGGGTCTTGAAGACAACCAGGGGTCTTGAAGACAGCCAGGGGTCTTGAAGACAGCCAGTGATCCTGAGGACAGCCAGGGGTCTTGAAGGCACCCAAAGGTCTTGAAGACAGCCAGGGGTCTTGAAGACAGTCAGAGATCTTGAAGACAGCCAGGGGTCAATTGTAATCTCCCTTGTGTATGCTGGGAGGCAGTTGAACAGTCTTGGGCCACTGACACTTACTGTGTTGTCTCTCAGTGTACTTGTGGCGCCCCTGCTTGTCATCGGGGGAATGTTACATCTCCTGCCGAGTCTTATGCTTTCATAGGGAGTGATTTTCGTGTGCAAGTTTGGTACTAATCCCTTCAAGACCTTCCAAGTGAATATTATCATGTATCTCTCTCGCCAGAGTTCCAGGGAATACAGATCAAGGACCTTCAACAGTTTCTAGTAGTTTAGGTTACTTATCTCACTTATGTGTGCCGTGAAAGTTATATGTACACTCTCCAGGTCTGCAATGTCGCCAGCCTTGAAGGGGACCGTCAGTGTACAGCAGTATTCCAGCCCAGAGAGAACAAGCGATTTGAAGAGAATCATCATGGGCTTGGCATCCCTAGTTTTGAAGGTTCTCATTATCCATCCTATCACTAACCTAGCAGTTGAGGTAGATATTTTGTTGTGGTATTTGAAGGTGAGATCATCTGACATTATCACTCAAAGATCCTTCACATTACTTTTCCGCTCTATTCTATGGCTACAATTTGTGGTATACCCTGTCACATCTTTAACTTCTTCAAGTTTTCCATATCTAAGTAGTTGAAATATCTCCTCATTGAACGTCATATTGCTTTGTGTGACCCATTTGAAGATATGGTTAATGTCCGCTAGGAGGAGGTCACTGTC
>NC_091388.1:4253862-4492891 GCF_038502225.1 Cherax quadricarinatus | reverse complement strand
GGATGTGTAGTGAAGATGTGGAGGGTTGTGTAGTGAAGATGTGGTGGGTTGTGTAGTGAAGATGTGGAGGATTGTGTAGTGAAGATGTGGATGGATGTGTAGTGAAGATGTGGATGGATGTGTAGTGAAGATGTGGAGGATTGTGTAGTGAAGATGTGGTGGGTTGTGTAGTGAAGATGTGGTGGGTTGTGTAGTGAAGATGTGGATGGATGTGTAGTGAAGATGTGGATGGATGTGTAGTGAAGATGTGGAGGGATGTGTAGTGAAGATGTGGATGGATGTGTAGTGAAGATGTGGAGGATTGTGTAGTGAAGATGTGGAGGGATGTGTAGTGAAGATGTGGATGGATGTGTAGTAAAGATGTGGAGGAATGTGTAGTGAAGATGTGGATGGATGTGTAGTGAAGATGTGGAGGGTTGTGTAGTGAAGATGTGGATGGATGTGTAGTGAAGATGTGGAGGGATGTGTAGTGAAGATGTGGAGGGATGTGTAGTGAAGATGTGGAGGATTGTGTAGTGAAGATGTGGATGGATGTGTAGTGAAGATGTGGATGGATGTGTAGTGAAGATGTGGATGGATGTGTAGTGAAGATGTGGAGGGATGTGTAGTGAAGATGTGGATGGATGTGTAGTGAAGATGTGGAGGATTGTGTAGTGAAGATGTGGAGGGATGTGTAGTGAAGATGTGGATGGATGTGTAGTGAAGATGTGGAGGGATGTGTAGTGAAGATGTGGAGGATTGTGTAGTGAAGATGTGGAGGATGTGTAGTGAGTGAGGAAGATGTGGATATGTGTGGAGGATTGTGTAGTGAAGATGTGGGATGTGTAGTGAAGATGTGTAGTGAAGATGTGGAGGGATGTGTAGTGAAGATGTGGATGGATTGTGTAGTGAAGATGTGGAGGGATGTGTAGTGAAGATGTGTAGTGAAGATGTGGAGGATTGTGTAGTGAAGATGTGGATGGATGTGTAGTGAAGATGTGGATGGATGTGTAGTGAAGATGTGGATGGATGTGTAGTGAAGATGTGGAGGATTGTGTAGTGAAGATGTGGATGGATGTGTAGTGAAGATGTGGATGGATGTGTAGTGAAGATGTGGATGGATGTGTAGTGAAGATGTGGAGGGATGTGTAGTGAAGATGTGGATGGATGTGTAGTGAAGATGTGGAGGATTGTGTAGTGAAGATGTGGAGGGATGTGTAGTGAAGATGTGGATGGATGTGTAGTGAAGATGTGGAGGATTGTGTAGTGAAGATGTGGAGGGATGTGTAGTGAAGATGTGGATGGATGTGTAGTGAAGATGTGGATGGATGTGTAGTGAAGATGTGGATGGATGTGTAGTGAAGATGTGGAGGGTTGTGTAGTGAAGATGTGGAGGGTTGTGTAGTGAAGATGTGGAGGGATGTGTAGTGAAGATGTGGAGGATTGTGTAGTGAAGATGTGGATGGATGTGTAGTGAAGATGTGGATGGATGTGTAGTGAAGATGTGGATGGATGTGTAGTGAAGATGTGGAGGGTTGTGTAGTGAAGATGTGGAGGGTTGTGTAGTGAAGATGTGGAGGATTGTGTAGTGAAGATGTGGATGGATGTGTAGTGAAGATGTGGATGGATGTGTAGTGAAGATGTGGATGGATGTGTAGTGAAGATGTGGAGGATTGTGTAGTGAAGATGTGGAGGGATGTGTAGTGAAGATGTGGATGGATGTGTAGTGAAGATGTGGATGGATGTGTAGTGAAGATGTGGATGGATGTGTAGTGAAGATGTGGAGGGATGTGTAGTGAAGATGTGGATGGATGTGTAGTGAAGATGTGGATGGATGTGTAGTGAAGATGTGGAGGGATGTGTAGTGAAGATGTGGATGGATGTGTAGTGAAGATGTGGAGGGATGTGTAGTGAAGATGTGGATGGATGTGTAGTGAAGATGTGGAGGGATGTGTAGTGAAGATGTGGAGGGTTGTGTAGTGAAGATGTGGAGGGATGTGTAGTGAAGATGTGGATGGATGTGTAGTGAAGATGTGGAGGATTGTGTAGTGAAGATGTAGATGGATGTGTAGTGAAGATGTGGAGGATTGTGTAGTGAAGATGTGGATGGATGTGTAGTGAAGATGTGGAGGATTGTGTAGTGAAGATGTGGATGGATGTGTAGTGAAGATGTGGAGGGTTGTGTAGTGAAGATGTGGAGGGATGTGTAGTGAAGATGTGGTGGATTGTGTAGTGAAGATGTGGATGGATGTGTAGTGAAGATGTGGAGGGTTGTGTAGTGAAGATGTGGAGGGATGTGTAGTGAAGATGTGGTGGATTGTGTAGTGAAGATGTGGATGGATGTGTAGTGAAGATGTGGATGGATGTGTAGTGAAGATGTGGAGGGATGTGTAGTGAAGATGTGGATGGATGTGTAGTGAAGATGTGGAGGGATGTGTAGTGAAGATGTGGATGGATGTGTAGTGAAGATGTGGAGGGTTGTGTAGTGAAGATGTGGAGGGTTGTGTAGTGAAGATGTGGAGGGATGTGTAGTGAAGATGTGGATGGATGTGTAGTGAAGATGTGGAGGATTGTGTAGTGAAGATGTGGATGGATGTGTAGTGAAGATGTGGAGGGTTGTGTAGTGAAGATGTGGAGGGTTGTGTAGTGAAGATGTGGATGGATGTGTAGTGAAGATGTGGAGGGTTGTGTAGTGAAGATGTGGAGGGATGTGTAGTGAAGATGTGGAGGGTTGTGTAGTGAAGATGTGGAGGGTTGTGTAGTGAAGATGTGGAGGGATGTGTAGTGAAGATGTGGAGGGTTGTGTAGTGAAGATGTGGAGGGTTGTGTAGTGAAGATGTGGAGGGTTGTGTAGTGAAGATGTGGTGGGTTGTGTAGTGAAGATGTGGAGGGTTGTGTAGTGAAGATGTGGAGGGATGTGTAGTGAAGATGTGGTGGGTTGTGTAGTGAAGATGTGGAGGGATGTGTAGTGA
The DNA here is from genome assembly GCF_038502225.1 of Cherax quadricarinatus. Taxonomy (NCBI): domain Eukaryota; kingdom Metazoa; phylum Arthropoda; class Malacostraca; order Decapoda; family Parastacidae; genus Cherax; species Cherax quadricarinatus. Next base: position 4,489,940 of record NC_091388.1, on the reverse strand, counting down.
AGATGTGGAGGGATGTGTAGTGAAGATGTGGAGGGATGTGTAGTGAAGATGTGGAGGGTTGTGTAGTGAAGATGTGGATGGATGTGTAGTGAAGATGTGGTGGGTTGTGTAGTGAAGATGTGGAGGGATGTGTAGTGAAGATGTGGAGGGTTGTGTAGTGAAGATGTGGAGGGTTGTGTAGTGAAGATGTGGAGGGTTGTGTAGTGAAGATGTGGAGGGTTGTGTAGTGAAGATGTGGAGGGTTGTGTAGTGAAGATGTGGAGGGTTGTGTAGTGAAGATGTGGAGGGATGTGAAGTGAAGATGTGGAGGGATGTGTAGTGAAGATGTGGTGGGTTGTGTAGTGAAGATGTGGAGGGATGTGTAGTGAAGATGTGGTGGGTTGTGTAGTGAAGATGTGGAGGGTTGTGTAGTGAAGATGTGGAGGGATGTGTAGTGAAGATGTGGAGGGATGTGTAGTGAAGATGCGGTGGGTTGTGTAGTGAAGATGTGGAGGGATGTGTAGTGAATATGTGGAGGGATGTGTAGTGAAGATGTGGATGGTTGTGTAGTGAAGATGTGGAGGGATGTGTAGTGAAGATGTGGAGGGATGTATAGTGAAGATGTGGAGGGTTGTGTAGTGAAGATGTGGAGGGATGTGTAGTGAAGATGTGGAGGGATGTGTAGTGAAGATGTGGAGGGTTGTGTAGTGAAGATGTGGTGGGATGTGTAGTGAAGATGTGGTGGGTTGTGTAGTGAAGATGTGGAGGATTGTGTAGTGAAGATGTGGAGGGTTGTGTAGTGAAGATGTGGAGGGTTGTGTAGTGAAGATGTGGAGGGTTGTGTAGTGAAGATGTGGTGGATTGTGTAGTGAAGATGTGGAGGGATGTGTAGTGAAGATGTGGAGGATTGTGTAGTGAAGATGTGGAGGGTTGTGTAGTGAAGATGTGGAGGGTTGTGTAGTGAAGATGTGGTGGGTTGTGTAGTGAAGATGTGGAGGGTTGTGTAGTGAAGATGTGGAGGGTTGTGTAGTGAAGATGTGGTGGGTTGTGTAGTGAAGATGTGGTGGGTTGTGTAGTGAAGATGTGGAGAGTTGTGTAGTGAAGATGTGGAGGGATGTGTAGTGAAGATGTGGTGGATTGTGTAGTGAAGATGTGGAGGGATGTGTAGTGAAGATGTGGAGGGTTGTGTAGTGAAGATGTGGAGGGTTGTGTAGTGAAGATGTGGAGGGATGTGTAGTGAAGATGTGGAGGGATGTGTAGTGAAGATGTGGAGGGATGTGTAGTGAAGATGTGGAGGATTGTGTAGTGAAGATGTGGAGGGATGTGTAGTGAAGATGTGGAGGGATGTGTAGTGAAGATGTGGAGGGATGTGTAGTGAAGATGTGGAGGGATGTGTAGTGAAGATGTGGAGGATTGTGTAGTGAAGATGTGGAGGGATGTGTAGTGAAGATGTGGAGGGATGTGTAGTGAAGATGTGGAGGGATGTGTAGTGAAGATATGGAGGATTGTGTAGTGAAGATGTGGAGGGATGTGTAGTGAAGATGTGGAGGGATGTGTAGTGAAGATGTGGAGGATTGTGTAGTGAAGATGTGGAGGGATGTGTAGTGAAGATGTGGAGGGTTGTGTAGTGAAGATGTGGAGGGTTGTGTAGTGAAGATGTGGAGGGTTGTGTAGTGAAGATGTGGAGGGTTGTGTAGTGAAGATGTGGAGGGATGTGTAGTGAAGATGTGGAGGGATGTGTAGTGAAGATGTGGAGGGATGTGTAGTGAAGATGTGGAGGATTGTGTAGTGAAGATGTGGTGGATTGTGTAGTGAAGATGTGGAGGATTGTGTAGTGAAGATGTGGAGGATTGTGTAGTGAAGATGTGGAGGGTTGTGTAGTGAAGATGTGGAGGGTTGTGTAGTGAAGATGTGGAGGGATGTGTAGTGAAGATGTGGTGGATTGTGTAGTGAAGATGTGGAGGGTTGTGTAGTGAAGATGTGGTGGATTGTGTAGTGAAGATGTGGAGGGTTGTGTAGTGAAGATGTGGAGGGTTGTGTAGTGAAGATGTGGAGGATTGTGTAGTGAAGATGTGGAGGGTTGTGTAGTGAAAAAAAATCGCCCCCCAGTACCAACAATACCACCAATCCGATAACATTCTTCTTTGCAAATATACAGGGTCTAAAGCCAGCAACAAACAACAAAATACCTTTCATCCGTGGACTGCTTGCAGAGGCAAAGGCAATGTTCGCGGCTTTCACTGAGACCCACATAAAGGATCACTTGGACAACGAAATATGGATCCCAGGTTACAACCTATACAGATGTGACAGAGTGAACATGCAAAAGGGGGGCGGTTGGCCTGTACATTGCAGAGTCACTTGTTTGCACAGAACTGCTAAATGGCTCAAATGATGTAGTGGAAGTTTTAGCAGTAAAGGTCGAGAACCAAAACCTAGTCATTGTGGTAGTCTACAAGCCTCCGGATGCAACATCCCAGCAATTCCAGGAACAGCTGTTAAAAATTGACCACTGTCTGGAAAATCTTCCAGCTCCTGCACCAAACATCTTGCTCCTGGGGGATTTCAACTTAAGGCACCTAAAATGGAGGAATATAGCAAATAATATTGTTGCAGTAATAACACCAGGAGGCAGCTCTGATGAAAACTCACACTCACGCGAGCTTTTAAATCTCTGCACAAAATTCAATTTAAACCAGCAAATAATAGAGCCTACTAGACTGGAGAATACACTAGACCTCATCTTCACTAACAATGATGATCTGATAAGAAGTGTCACCATATCAAAAATAATATACTCAGATCACAACATAATTGAGGTTCAGTCATGTATGCGCGGAGCCCCAGACCGACAAAATGAGATTAGTCACGAGGGAGCATTCACCAAATTCAACTTCAATAACAAAAACATAAAGTGGGACCAAGTAAACCAAGTCCTAACCGATATAAGCTGGGAAGATATACTAAGCAACACAGACCCAAACTTATGCCTAGAACAGATTAACTCGGTGGCACTCGATGTATGCACAAGGCTTATTCCTTTAAGAAAAAGGAGGAGTAGATGTAAAACAGAAAGAGACAGGCGCTCCCTTTACAGGCGACGGAAAAGAATAACAGAGCGGCTAAAAGAGGATAATATATCTGAAATGCGTAGGGAGACACTGGTCAGAGAAATAGCAAGCATCGAACTTAAGCTAAAAGAATCCTATAGGAGTCAGGAATCGCGGGAAGAACTAAAAGCCATAAATGAAATCGAAAGAAACCCAAAGTATTTCTTCTCCTATGCCAAATCAAAATCGAGAACAACGTCCAGTATTGGGCCCCTACTTAAACAAGATGGGTCCTACACAGATGACAGCAAGGAAATGAGTGAGCTACTCAAGTCCCAATATGACTCAGTTTTTAGCAAGCCGCTAACCAGACTGAGAGTCGAAGATCAAAATGAATTTTTTATGAGAGAGCCACAAAATTTGATTAACACAAGCCTATCCGATGTTATCCTGACGCCAAATGACTTCGAACAGGCGATAAATGACATGCCCATGCACTCTGCCCCAGGGCCAGACTCATGGAACTCTGTGTTCATCAAGAACTGCAAGAATCCCCTATCACGAGCCTTTTCCATCCTATGGAGTGGGAGCATGGACACGGGGGTCGTCCCACAGTTACTAAAAACAACAGACATAGCCCCTCTCCACAAAGGGGGCAGTAAAGCAACAGCAAAGAACTACAGACTGATAGCACTAACATCCCATATCATAAAAATCTTTGAAAGGGTCCTAAGAAGCAAGATCACCACCCATCTAGAAACCCATCAGTTACACAACCCAGGGCAACATGGGTTTAGAACAGGTCGCTCCTGTCTGTCATGTAATATATACAGACTTTGCAAAAGCCTTCGACAAGTGTGACCATGGCGTAATAGCGCACAAAATGCGTGCTAAAGGAATAACAGGAAAAGTCGGTCGATGGATCTATAATTTCCTCACTAACAGAACACAGAGAGTAGTCGTCAACAGAGTAAAGTCCGAGGCAGCTACAGTGAAAAGCTCTGTTCCACAAGGCACAGTACTAGCTCCCATCTTGTTCCTCATCCTCATATCCGACATAGACAAGTATGTCAGCCACAGCACCGTGTCTTCCTTTGCAGATGACACCCGAATCTGCATGACAGTGTCTTCCATTGCAGACACTGCAAGGCTCCAGGCGGACATCAACCAAATCTTTCAGTGGGCTGCAGAAAACAATATGAAGTTCAACGATGAGAAATTTCAATTACTCAGATATGGTAAACATGAGGAAATTAAATCTTCATCAGAGTACAAAACAAATTCTGGCCACAAAATAGAGCGAAACACCAACGTCAAAGACCTGGGAGTGATTATGTCGGAGGATCTCACCTTCAAGGACCATAACATTGTATCAATCGCATCTGCTAGAAAAATGACAGGATGGATAATGAGAACCTTCAGAACTAGGGAGGCCAAGCCCATGATGACACTCTTCAGGTCACTTGTTCTATCTAGGCTGGAATATTGCTGCACACTAACAGCACCTTTCAAGGCAGGTGAAATTGCCGACCTAGAAAATGTACAGAGAACTTTCACGGCGCGCATAACGGAGATAAAACACCTCAATTACTGGGAGCGCTTGAGGTTCCTAAACCTGTATTCCCTGGAACGCAGGAGGGAGAGATACATGATTATATACACCTGGAAAATTCTAGAGGGACTAGTACCGAACTTGCACACGAAAATCACTCACTACGAAAGCAAAAGACTTGGCAGACGATGCACCATCCCCCCAATGAAAAGCAGGGGTGTCACTAGCACGTTAAGAGACCATACAATAAGTGTCAGGGGCCCGAGATTGTTCAACTGCCTCCCAGCACACATAAGGGGGATTACCAACAGACCCCTGGCAGTCTTCAAGCTGGCACTGGACAAGCACCTAAAGTCAGTTCCTGATCAGCCGGGCTGTGGCTCGTACGTTGGTTTGCGTGCAGCCAGCAGCAACAGCCTGGTTGATCAGGCACTGATCCACCAGGAGGCCTGGTCACAGACCGGGCCGCGGGGGCGTTGACCCCCGGAACTCTCTCCAGGTAAACTCTAGGTAAACACAACACAGCACTACACAACACAGCACTACACAACACAGCACTACACAACACAGCACTACACAACACAGCACTACACAATACAGCACTACACAACACAGCACTACACAACACAGCACTACACAACACAGCACTACACAATACAGCACTACACAACACAGCACTACACAACACAGCACTACACAACACAGCACTACACAACACAGCACTACACAACACAGCACTACACAACACAGCACTACACAACACAGCACTACACAACACAGCACTACACAATACAGCACTACACAACACAGCACTACACAACACAGCACTACACAACACAGCACTACACAACACAGCACTACACAATACACTATACAGCACTACACAATACACTATACAGCACTACACAACACAGCACTACACAACACAGCACTACACAACACAGCACTACACAACACAGCACTACACAACACAGCACTACACAATACAGCACTACACAACACAGCACTACACAACACAGCACTACACAACACAGCACTACACAATACACTATACAGCACTACACAACACAGCACTACACAACACAGCACTACACAACACAGCACTACACAATACACTATACAGCACTACACAATACAGCACTACACAACACAGCACTACACAACACAGCACTACACAACACAGCACTACACAATACACTATACAGCACTACACAACACAGCACTACACAACACAGCACTACACAATACACTATACAGCACTACACAACACAGCACTACACAACACAGCACTACACAACACAGCACTACACAACACAGCACTACACAACACAGCACTACACAACACAGCACTACACAACACAGCACTACACAATACAGCACTACACAACACAGCACTACACAACACAGCACTACACAACACAGCACTACACAACACAGCACTACACAACACAGCACTACACAATACACTATACAGCACTACACAACACAGCACTACACAACACAGCACTACACAATACACTATACAGCACTACACAACACAGCACTACACAACACAGCACTACACAACACAGCACTACACAACACAGCACTACACAACACAGCACTACACAACACAGCACTACACAACACAGCACTACACAACACAGCACTACACAACACAGCACTACACAATACAGCACTACACAACACAGCACTACACAACACAGCACTACACAACACAGCACTACACAACACAGCACTACACAACACAGCACTACACAATACACTATACAGCACTACACAACACAGCACTACACAACACAGCACTACACAATACACTATACAGCACTACACAACACAGCACTACACAACACAGCACTACACAACACAGCACTACACAACACAGCACTACACAACACAGCACTACACAACACAGCACTACACAACACAGCACTACACAACACAGCACTACACAATACAGCACTACACAACACAGCACTACACAACACAGCACTACACAACACAGCACTACACAACACAGCACTACACAATACAGCACTACACAACACAGCACTACACAACACAGCACTACACAACACAGCACTACACAACACAGCACTACACAACACAGCACTACACAACACAGCACTACACAACACAGCACTACACAACACAGCACTACACAATACACTATACAGCACTACACAACACAGCACTACACAACACAGCACTACACAACACAGCACTACACAACACAGCACTACACAACACAGCACTACACAACACAGCACTACACAATACACTATACAGCACAACACAACACAGCACTACACAACACAGCACTACACAACACAGCACTACACAACACAGCACTACACAACACAGCACTACACAACACAGCACTACACAACACATCACTACACAATACACTATACAGCACTACACAACACAGCACTACACAACACAGCACTACACAACACAGCACTACACAATACACTATACAGCACTACACAACACAGCACTACACAACACAGCACTACACAATACAGCACTACACAACACAGCACTACACAACACAGCACTACACAATACAGCACTACACAACACAGCACTACACAACACAGCACTACACAACACAGCACTACACAACACAGCACTACACAACACAGCACTACACAACACAGCACTACACAACACAGCACTACACAATACAGCACTACACAACACAGCACTACACAACACAGCACTACACAACACAGCACTACACAATACAGCACTACACAACACAGCACTACACAACACAGCACTACACAACACAGCACTACACAACACAGCACTACACACAGCACTACACAACACAGCACTACAGAACACAGCACTACACAACACATCACTACACAACACAGCACTACACAACACAGCACTACACAACACAGCACTACACAACACAGCACTACACAATACAGCACTACACAGCACAGCACTACACAACACAGCACTACACAACACAGCACTACACAACACAGCACTACACAACACAGCACTACACAACACAGCACTACACAATACAGCACTACACAACACAGCACTACACAACACAGCACTACACAACACAGCACTACACAATACACTATACAGCACTACACAACACAGCACTACACAACACAGCACTACACAACACAGCACTACACAACACAGCACTACACAATACACTATACAGCACTACACAACACAGCACTACACAACACAGCACTACACAACACAGCACTACACAACACAGCACTACACAACACAGCACTACACAACACAGCACTACACAATACAGCACTACACAACACAGCACTACACAACACAGCACTACACAACACAGCACTACACAACACAGCACTACACAATACACTATACAGCACTACACAACACAGCACTACACAACACAGCACTACACAACACAGCACTACACAATACAGCACTACACAACACAGCACTACACAACACAGCACTACACAACACAGCACTACACAATACACTATACAGCACTACACAACACAGCACTACACAACACAGCACTACACAACACAGCACTACACAACACAGCACTACACAACACAGCACTACACAACACAGCACTACACAACACAGCACTACACAACACAGCACTACACAACACAGCACTACACAACACAGCACTACACAATACACTATACAGCACTACACAACACAGCACTACACAACACAGCACTACACAATACAGCACTACACAATACAGCACTACACAACACAGCACTACACAACACAGCACTACACAACACAGCACTACACAATACAGCACTACACAACACAGCACTACACAACACAGCACTACACAACACAGCACTACACAATACAGCACTACACAACACAGCACTACACAACACAGCACTACACAACACAGCACTACACAACACAGCACTACACAACACAGCACTACACAACACAGCACTACACAACACAGCACTACACAATACAGCACTACACAATACAGCACTACACAACACAGCACTACACAATACAGCACTACACAATACAGCACTACACAACACAGCACTACACAACACAGCACTACACAACACAGCACTACACAACACAGCACTACACAACACAGCACTACACTACACAGCACTACACAACACAGCACTACACAACACAGCACTACACTACACAGCACTACACAACACAGCACTACACTACACAGCACTACACAACACAGCACTACACAACACAGCACTACACAACACAGCACTACACAACACAGCACTACACAACACAGCACTACACAACACAGCACTACACAACACAGCACTACACTACACAGCACTACACAACACAGCACTACACAACACAGCACTACACAACACAGCACTACACAACACAGCACTACACAACACAGCACTACACAACACAGCACTACACAACACAGCACTACACTACACAGCACTACACAACACAGCACTACACAACACAGCACTACACAACACAGCACTACACAACACAGCACTACACAACACAGCACTACACAACACAGCACTACACTACACAGCACTACACAACACAGCACTACACAACACAGCACTACACAACACAGCACTACACAACACAGCACTACACAACACAGCACTACACAACACAGCACTACACAACACAGCACTACACTACACAGCACTACACAACACAGCACTACACAACACAGCACTACACTACACAGCACTACACAATACAGCACTACACAACACAGCACTACACTACACAGCACTACACTACACAGCACTACACTACACAGCACTACACAACACAGCACTACACAACACAGCACTACACAACACAGCACTACACTACACAGCACTACACTACACAGCACTACAATACACAGCACTACACTACACAGCACTACACAACACAGCACTACACTACACAGCACTACACTACACAGCACTACACAACACAGCACTACACAACACAGCACTACACAACACAGCACTACACAACACAGCACTACACAATACAGCACTACACAGCACTACACAACACAGCACTACACAACACAGCACTACACAACACAGCACTACACAACACAGCACTACACAACACAGCACTACACTACACAACACTACACTACACAGCACTACACAACACAGCACTACACAACACAGCACTACACAACACAGCACTACACAACACAGCACTACACTACACAGCACTACACAACACAGCACTACACAACACAGCACTACACAACACAGCACTACACAACACAGCACTACACTACACAGCACTACACTACACAGCACTACACAACACAGCACTACACAACACAGCACTACACAACACAGCACTACACAACACAGCACTACACTACACAGCACTACACAACACAGCACTACACAACACAGCACTACACAACACAGCACTACACAACACAGCACTACACAACACAGCACTACACAATACACTATACAGCACTACACAACACAGCACTACACAACACAGCACTACACAACACAGCACTACACAACACAGCACTACACAACACAGCACTACACTACACAGCACTACACAACACAGCACTACACAACACAGCACTACACAACACAGCACTACACAACACAGCACTACACAACACAGCACTACACAATACACTATACAGCACTACACAACACAGCACTACACAACACAGCACTACACAACACAGCACTACACAACACAGCACTACACAACACAGCACTACACAACACAGCACTACACAACACAGCACTACACAACACAGCACTACACAACACAGCACTACACTACACAGCACTACACAACACAGCACTACACAACACAGCACTACACAACACAGCACTACACTACACAGCACTACACAACACAGCACTACACAACACAGCACTACACTATACAGCACTACACAACACAGCACTACACAACACAGCACTACACAACACAGCACTACACAACACAGCACTACACAACACAGCACTACACAACACAGCACTACACAACACAGCACTACACTACACAGCACTACACAACACAGCACTACACAACACAGCACTACACAACACAGCACTACACTACACAGCACTACACAACACAGCACTACACAACACAGCACTACACTACACAGCACTACACAACACAGCACTACACTACACAGTGCTACACAACACTGCACTACACTACACAGTGCTACACAACACAGCACTACACTACACAGTGCTACACAACACTGCACTACACTACACAGTGCTACACAACACTGCACTACACTACACAACACTACACAACACAGCACTACACAACACAGCACTACACAACACAGCACTACACAACACAGCACTACACAACACAGCACTACACTACACAGCACTACACTACACAGCACTACACAACACAGCACTACACTACACAGCACTACACTACACAGCACTACACAACACAGCACTACACTACACAGCACTACACTACACAGCACTACACAACACAGCACTACACAACACAGCACTACACAACACAGCACTACACAACACAGCACTACACAACACAGCACTACACTACACAGCACTACACAACACAGCACTACACTACACAGCACTACACTACACAGCACTACACAACACAGCACTACACAACACAGCACTACACAACACAGCACTACACAACACAGCACTACACAACACAGCACTACACAACACAGCACTACACTACACAGCACTACACAACACAGCACTACACTACACAGCACTACACTACACAGCACTACACAACACAGCACTACACAACACAGCACTACACAACACAGCACTACACAACACAGCACTACACAACACAGCACTACACAACACAGCACTACACAACACAGCACTACACAACACAGCACTACACAACACAGCACTACACTACACAGCACTACACAACACAGCACTACACAACACAGCACTACACAACACAGCACTACACAACACAGCACTACACAACACAGCACTACACAACACAGCACTACACAACACAGCACTACACTACACAGCACTACACAACACAGCACTACACAACACAGCACTACACAACACAGCACTACACAACACAGCACTACACAACACAGCACTACACAACACAGCACTACACTACACAGCACTACACAACACAGCACTACACAACACAGCACTACACAACACAGCACTACACAACACAGCACTACACAACACAGCACTACACAACACAGCACTACACTACACAGCACTACACAACACAGCACTACACAACACAGCACTACACAACACAGCACTACACAACACAGCACTACACAACACAGCACTACACAACACAGCACTACACAACACAGCACTACACTACACAGCACTACACAACACAGCACTACACAACACAGCACTACACTACACAGCACTACACAACACAGCACTACACAACACAGCACTACACTACACAGCACTACACTACACAGCACTACACAACACAGCACTACACAACACAGCACTACACAACACAGCACTACACAACACAGCACTACACAACACAGCACTACACAACACAGCACTACACAACACAGCACTACACAACACAGCACTACACAACACAGCACTACACAACACAGCACTACACAACACAACACTACACAACACAGCACTACACTACACAGCACTACACAACACAGCACTACACAACACAGCACTACACAACACAGCACTACACAACACAGCACTACACTACACAGCACTACACAACACAGCACTACACAACACAGCACTACACAACACAGCACTACACAACACAACACTACACAACACAGCACTACACAACACAGCACTACACAACACAGCACTACACAACACAGCACTACACAACACAACACTACACAACACAACACTACACAACACAGCACTACACAACACAGCACTACACTACACAGCACTACACAACACAGCACTACACAACACAGCACTACACAACACAGCACTACACAACACAACACTACACAACACAGCACTACACAACACAGCACTACACAACACAGCACTACACAACACAGCACTACACAACACAGCACTACACAACACAGCACTACACAACACAGCACTACACAACACAGCACTACACTACACAGCACTACACAACACAGCACTACACAACACAGCACTACACAACACAGCACTACACAACACAACACTACACAACACAGCACTACACTACACAGCACTACACAACACAGCACTACACAACACAGCACTACACAACACAGCACTACACAACACAGCACTACACAACACAACACTACACAACACAGCACTACACTACACAGCACTACACAACACAGCACTACACAACACAGCACTACACAACACAGCACTACACAACACAGCACTACACTACACAGCACTACACAACACAGCACTACACAACACAACACTACACAACACAGCACTACACTACACAGCACTACACAACACAGCACTACACAACACAGCACTACACAACACAGCACTACACAACACAGCACTACACAACACAGCACTACACAACACAGCACTACACAACACAGCACTACACAACACAGCACTACACAACACAGCACTACACAACACAGCACTACACAACACAGCACTACACAACACAACACTACACAACACAGCACTACACTACACAGCACTACACAACACAGCACTACACAACACAGCACTACACAACACAGCACTACACAACACAGCACTACACTACACAGCACTACACAACACAGCACTACACAACACAGCACTACACAACACAGCACTACACAACACAGCACTACACTACACAGCACTACACAACACAGCACTACACAACACAACACTACACAACACAGCACTACACTACACAGCACTACACAACACAGCACTACACAACACAGCACTACACAACACAGCACTACACAACACAGCACTACACTACACAGCACTACACAACACAGCACTACACAACACAACACTACACAACACAGCACTACACTACACAGCACTACACAACACAGCACTACACAACACAGCACTACACAACACAGCACTACACAACACAGCACTACACTACACAGCACTACACAACACAGCACTACACAACACAACACTACACAACACAGCACTACACTACACAGCACTACACAACACAGCACTACACAACACAGCACTACACAACACAGCACTACACAACACAGCACTACACAACACAGCACTACACAACACAGCACTACACAACACAGCACTACACAACACAGCACTACACAACACAGCACTACACTACACAGCACTACACAACACAGCACTACACAACACAGCACTACACAACACAGCACTACACAACACAGCACTACACAACACAGCACTACACTACACAGCACTACACAACACAGCACTACACAACACAGCACTACACAACACAGCACTACACAACACAACACTACACAACACAGCACTACACAACACAGCACTACACAACACAGCACTACACAACACAGCACTACACAACACAGCACTACACAACACAGCACTACACAACACAGCACTACACTACACAGCACTACACAACACAGCACTACACAACACAGCACTACACAACACAGCACTACACAACACAGCACTACACAATATAACTACATCTTACTAAGTTACTTTACTACAGATTCTCGAACCTTACTACATAACTTGAATAATTATATATAAAGACTATCCATAAAAACTTCCAAATACACTAAATTATAGATATTTAGCTACAAAATTATTATTATTATTATAATCGAAAAGAAGCGCTAAACCACAAGGGCTATACAGCTTAACTGCAAAAGACAACTTGTTTAGTACAAGTATTATTCCCCCCCCCCCGGCAGGATATCCGGGAAATAAATCTTTGCACTGACGGGAAGAGGATCACACGTCGTTCCTTCCATCACAACGTCAAGGACACACTGACGGGAAGAGGATCACACGTCGTTCCTTCCATCACAACGTCAAGGACACACTGACGGGAAGAGGATCACACGTGTTTCAGTCGTTCCTTCCATCACAACGTCAAGGACACACTGACGGGAAGAGGATCACACGTCTTTCAGTCGTTCCTTACATCACAACGTCAAGGACACACTGACGGGAGGAGGATCACACGTGTTTCAGTCGTTCCTTCCATCACAACGTCAAGGACACACTGACGGGAAGAGGATCACACGTCTTTCCTTCCATCACAACGTCAAGGACACACTGACGGGAAGAGGATCACACGTCTTTCAGTCTTTCCTTCCATCACAACGTCAAGGACACACTGACGGGAAGAGGATCACACGTCTTTCCTTCCATCACAACGTCAAGGACACACTGACGGGAAGAGGATCACACGTCTTTCAGTCTTTCCTTCCATCACAACGTCAAGGACACACTGACGGGAAGAGGATCACACGTCTTTCCTTCCATCACAACGTCAAGGACACACTGACGGGAAGAGGATCACACGTCTTTCAGTCGTTCCTTCCATCACAACGTCAAGGACACAAGTGTATCACAAGATTGTCTCCGTCAACCTCTCTGAGACTGGTGAGATCTACCTGTAGATACCTCATCATTCTTAGAGGTAAGTAAGTAAGTAAGTAAGTTTATTCAAGTATACACAAATACAGTTACATAGAATTATCATACATAGCAGCATATGTGTAGACAACCTGGGATAACCCAAAAAAGTCAGACAGAGTGACTTATTTCCATTGGGGTCCTTTTACCTTATTATTATAATACGTATAAAGGTTATAATATTTTCTTATTATTCTATGATGAAGATAACATCTTATTATCATACTAAAAAGACTATCTACTACACGAGGGTCATTAAGACTATCTACAATACGAGGGTCATTACTAGGAATAAGGTAAAATTTACACGTATTACCTGGAGTTTACCTGGAGAGAGTTCCGGGGGTCAACGCCCCCGCGGCCCGGTCTGTGACCAGGCCTCCTGGTGGATCAGAGCCTGATCAACCAGGCTGTTACTGCTGGCTGCACGCAAACCAACGTACGAGCCACAGCCCGGCTGGTCAGGAACCGACTTTAGGTGTTTGTCCAGTGCCAGCTTGAAGACTGCCAGGGGTCTGTTGGTAATCCCCCTTATGTATGCTGGGAGGCAGTTGAACAGTCTCGGGCCCCTGACACTTATTGTATGGTCTGTTAACTTGCTAGTGACACCCCTGCTTTTCATTGGGGGGATGTTGCATCGTCTGCCAAGTCTTTTGCTTTCGTAGTGAGTGATTTTCGTGTGTAAGTTCGGTACTAGTCCCTCTAGGATTTTCCAGGTGTATATAATCATGTATCTCTCCCTCCTGCGTTCCAGGGAATACAGGTTCAGGAACCTCAAGCGCTCCCAATAATTGAGGTGTTTTATCTCCGTTATGCGCGCCATGAAAGTTCTCTGTACATTTTCTAGGTCAGCAATTTCACCTGCCTTGAAAGGTGCTGTTAGTGTGCAGCAATATTCCAGCCTAGATAGAACAAGTGACCTGAAGAGTGTCATCATGGGCTTGGCCTCCCTAGTTTTGAAGGTTCTCATTATCCATCCTGTCATTTTCCTAGCAGATGCGATTGATACAATGTTATGGTCCTTGAAGGTGAGATCCTCCGACATGATCACTCCCAGGTCTTTGACGTTGGTGTTTCGCTCTATTTTGTGGGCAGAATTTGTTTTGTACTCTGATGAAGATTTAATTTCCTCGTGTTTACCATATCTGAGTAATTGAAATTTCTCATCGTTGAACTTCATATTGTTTTCTGCAGCTCACTGAAAGATTTGGTTGATGTCCACCTTGAGCCTTGCAGTGTCTGCAATGGAAGACACTGTCATGCAGATTCGGGTGTCATCTGCAAAGGAAGACACGGTGCTGTGGCTGACATCCTTGTCTATGTCGGATATGAGGATGAGGAACAAGATGGGAGCGAATACTGTGCCTTGTGGAACAGAGCTTTTCACCGTAGCTGCCTCGGACTTTACTCTGTTGACGACTACTCTCTGTGTTCTGTTAGTGAGGAAATTATAGATCCATCGACCGACTTTTCCTGTTATTCCTTTAGCACGCATTTTGTGCGCTATTACGCCATGGTCACACTTGTCGAAGGCTTTTGCAAAGTCTGTATATATTACATCTGCATTCTTTTTGTCTTCTAGTGCATCTAGGACCTTGTCGTAGTGATCCAATAGTTGAGACAGACAGCTAAAAGAATAGAAAATCATTCCCCTCCCTGCAGTGCGTATACACCAGACAATACTAATAATTTTAAAATGTGGAGAACTTAAAATCTCTGTTTCCTATCATGACACGCGCATGTGACCCTCTGTAACCTTTGTAACTTGTCATTGGTATTGCTAGAGTGCCTTGTGACCTTGAAGGCTCCGCTCAGAGGGTCACATGCGCGTGTCATGATAGGAAACAGAGGTTTTAAGTTCTGTAAATACCTTTGTAACTTGTCATGATTGTGACTAGACCTACCTGGAGTTCATTACCTTTGTAACTTGTGAGCTCATTACCTTTGTACCTAGTTCAGCTATCAAAACTTTGGGGGCCCAGTCCCTGGACCCATAACGTACCTCTGTAATCTGTAAATACCTTTGTAACTTGTCATGATTGTGACTAGACCTACCTGGAGTTCATTACCTTTGTAAATTGTGAGTTCATTACCTTTGTAAATTGTGAATTCATTACCTCTGTAACTTGCTCAGCTATCAAAACTTTGAGGCCCAGTCCCTGGACCAATTATGTACCTCTGTAATCTTTTGACTACCGCCCACAGGATGGGTATGGGGTGACTACCGCCCACAGGATGGGTATGGGGTGACTACCGCCCACAGGATGGGTATGGGGTGACTACCGCCCACAGGATGGGTATGGGGTGACTACCGCCCACAGGATGTGTATGGGGTGCATAATAAACATATTAAACTAAACTAACTCTAGCAATACTAGGATTTTAGCCACTTACTCTATTATGATTAGGTCCGCTCGGCGAGGTCCTGAAGACCTCTAGTAATGCTGTAAGAAGGTCAGGATTGTGACCCGCTCGGCGGAGACCTGTAAGGTCACATGAATCCTGAATATAGTGTATCGAATCCTTAGAGGTTAACGGACATCTAACTATCGTCCACCTTAGTTGAAGGTAGTTGTGAGTACCACCGTGCTGGAAGGTGTAAAAAATGTGGATTAGGCCTACCTGGGGATACCACTATAAAAAAAAGCGAACCTTGACGTCTACCTCATGGGTGGCTTGGAAATGATATCAGAAAGACGTTTACCAGAGAATGATGCGTAGGGTGGAGATATACCAGCATCAACAGTGACACACAGGGTGGTGGTGTACCAGCATCAACAGTGACACACAGGGTGCTGGTGTAGCAGCATCAACAGTGACACACAGGGTGGTGTACCAGCATCAACAGTGACACACAGGGTGGAGATATACCAGCATCAACAGTGACACACAGGGTGGTGGTGTAGCAGTATCAACAGTGACACACAGGGTGGTGGTGTAGCAGCATCAACAGTGACACACAGGGTGGTGGTGTAGCAGCATCAACAGTGACACACAGGGTGGTGGTGTAGCAGCATCAACAGTGGCACACAGGGTGGTGGTGTAGCAGCATCAACAGTGACACACAGGGTGGTGGTGTAGCAGCATCAACAGTGGCACACAGGGTGGTGGTGTAGCAGCATCAACAGTGACACACAGGGTAGTGGTGCAGCATCAACAGTGACACACAGGGTGGTGGTGTAGCAGCATCAACAGTGGCACACAGGGTGGTGTAGCAGCATCAACAGTGGCACACAGGGTGGTGGTGTAGCAGCATCAACAGTGGCACACAGGGTGGTGGTGTAGCAGCATCAACAGTGGCACACAGGGTGGTGGTGTAGCAGCATCAACAGTGACACACAGGGTGGTGGTGTAGCAGCATCAACAGTGGCACACAGGGTGGTGGTGTAGCAGCATCAACAGTGACACACAGGGTGGTGATGTACCAGCATCAACAGTGACACACAGTGACACAAAATGCCCTTCTCACACTATACCATTCACTCATTTATCCATACCTCACCTATGCTATTTATGCTTGGGGATCAACTGCAGCAACACACCTAAAGCCAATAATAACCCAACAAAAAGCTGCAGTAAGAATAATCACTAAATCCCATCCCTGGCAACACCCCCCCCCCCACTCTTCATAGATCTAAACTTACTCCCTGTTCAGTACATCCACACTTACTACTGTGCAATCTACATCTACAGGGCCTTAAACTCCAATATCAACCTTGACCTAAAACGCTTTCTTGATAGTTGTGACAGAACCCACAGGCATAACACCAGACACAAACATCTCTATGACATTCCCCGTGTCCGACTAAACCTTTACAAAAATTCAATGTATGTCAAAGGACATAAAATCTGGAACACCCTGCCTGAGAACTCTAGAACTGCAGACACATTTAAGAACATAAGAATGGAGGAACACTGCAGAAGGCCTACTCGCCCATGCAAGGCAGGTCCTGGCGGGTCACTCACCCACTTGACTATAAACCCAGAAATACGAATCTTAATCTTAAAATAATGATTTCTAACTAGTCATAAGTTTGCCTGTGATACTCCAATATAGAAACTATGTATTGTGCCATAACAAAAGTATTCACATTGCTAAACTCACAAACTAGTATTTAGTCACTTAGTAGTCAACTTACTCCACAATTTGTAATAATTTAATGTTAAGAATTAATGTAAGTTTTCCCGAAATGCCTAGCCATGCTAGGTGCTCTAGTGTCCCCTCTGTAATTAGTATTTTATTACATATAAACCACACAGTAACCAAAATCTGTAAACCCCACATTGTATTCCTTATAGAGAACATTGTATTAACAAACTAACAAACATTGTATTAAATTAACAAACATTGTATTAAATTGACAAACATTGTATTAACAAATTAACAAACACTATTAACAAATTAACGAACACTGTATTAACAAAGTTCATAATAACAAGACTAACAATACCATAACTGGAACAATATATATTATTATAATCAAAAAGAAGCGCTAAACCACAAGGGTCATACAGCACGACCCCCCCCCACCTGGGGTCATTAACCGGCTTCCCACTAAAGAATTATCCACAGAAGAGAAAAATGGAGCTGGATAAAATTAACCCGATGACCAGGTGCCCATCTTGTGAAGTGCCCGATGGGCAAAATAAGGACAAGTGCCCCAAAACGGTGGCAATTTGTCACCAATGCGAGAGAGAGTGACATCCACACCTGACAAAGGTTGAGGCAGAACTGACGCAGAAGTCCCGGTCAGTGGTGATCCTTGTTGTGTTGGTGGCCCGGTGGCCTGGTGGCTAAAGCTCCCGCTTCACACACGGAGGGCCCGGGTTCGATTCCCGGCGGGTGGAAACATTTCGACACGTTTCCTTACACCTGTTGTCCTGTTCACCTAGCAGCAAATAGGTACCTGGGTGTTAGTCGACTGGTGTGGGTCGCATCCTGGGGGACAAGATTAAGGACCCCAATGGAAATAAGTTAGACAGTCCTCGATGACGCACTGACTTTCTTGGGTTATCCTGGGTGGCTAATCCTCCGGGGTTAAAAATCCGAACGAAATCTTATCTTATCTTATCTTATATAGAGCCACTGACAGTGTGCGCCGTATCGAGCCCGGTCGTCCTGTGTTCGGAAATGGAATTTCGACCACAGTGGAAGGATGTTGACTAATAACTGTATTGTATGTCCCTAATGCATTCTGAAGCCAGCAAGAATAGTCTGGATGGTCAAACCCTCCCCCACCACTGAGAAGGAGAGGCAGGGTTAAAGGTTGTAACTTGACTGTACACAAGGTCATGCGGAGAAGAGTCGGTGTGGAGTGGTAAAGGTGGAACTACAGTAGTAAGTGTTCTACCGTCTCAGGCTGTGAGGGACACCACTGGCAGTACGGGGAGTCTGTCATCCGATGGCGGTGCAGATGAGCTGCCAGTAGTGAAAGCCCAACCCAGAGGCGAGTTAGTACAACATTTAATGTTAAGAATTAATCTAAGTCTGCTCGAAATGCCTAGCCGGGCTAGGTGTCCTAGTGGCCCCCTCTGTAATTAGTATTTTATAACATGTAAACCACACAATACCCAAAACCTGTAAACTCCACATTGTAACCCATATAGAGAATAAACTTGAATTAAATTTAATTGAATTGAACATCCACCGAGGGACTGGGATGGCGAGTCCAAGGGTCATTGAAAGATCGGACAGAACTGAGTGCCAAAAAAAAGAGGGAGGTTGCCAGATCCTCCTGCCATAACTTTCAGATTTCCTTCCAAACAGTCCTTGTGAAATCACTGTGACCCACTACAAGATGGGTAGTTGTAGGAAATGTGTGTGCGAGGGAAGCCGCTCGATAAGATAAG
Organism: Cherax quadricarinatus; assembly: GCF_038502225.1. NCBI lineage: Eukaryota > Metazoa > Arthropoda > Malacostraca > Decapoda > Parastacidae > Cherax > Cherax quadricarinatus. Next base: position 4,468,896 of record NC_091388.1, on the reverse strand, counting down.
ATTTCGTTCGGATTTTTAACCCCGGAGGGTTAGCCACCCAGGATAACCCAAGAAAGTCAGTGTGTCATCGAGGACTGTCTAACTTATTTCCATTGGGGTCCTTAATCTTGTCCCCCAGGATGTGACCCACACCAGTCGACTAACACCCAGGTACCTATTTGCTGCTAGGTGAACAGGACAACAGGTGTAAGGAAACGTGTCGAAATGTTTCCACCAGCCGGGAATCGAACCCGGGCCCTCCGTGTGTGATGCGGGAGCTTTAGCCACCAGGCCACCGGGCCTGATACCCACTGAAGGAAGTTGCTCCAACCCGGACGCCGGTACCCACTGATGGAAGTTGCTCCAACCCGGACGCCGGTACCCACTGATGGAAGTTGCTCCAACCCGGACGCCGGTACCCACTGATGGAAGTTGCTCCAACCCGGACGCCGGTACCCACTGAAGGAAGTTGCTCCAACCCGGATGCCGGTACACACTGAAGGAAGTTCCTCCAACCCGGATGCTGGTACCCACTGAAGGAAGTTGCTCCAACCCGGACGCCGGTACCCACTGAAGGAAGTTCCTCCAACCCGGACGCCGGTACCCACTGAAGGAAGTTGTTCCAACCTGGACACAGCAGGAAATGCTGTGTCCGGTGTCTGTCGGACGAGGAAACGGAGGGATCTTGGACGGACAGAATACAAAAGTGCCAGGGAAGATTGGGAATCAGAGAAAAGAACCACAGGCTGAGGAAAGTGAGCAAAGATTAAAATCAAAGCCTGGTGAATGGTGAAGAGTTACCCTGCTAGGATCGAGTGAGTTGGGGTCTAACCCCCAGATTTAACACAAAGAAAGTTAACGGAGAAAGCAGCAGAAGATGTAGGAGGGGAACACGAAACTCTTCAAAGAGAAATGCAGCTATCTGAGGAGGTTCCCAGTTCCCATAAAGCCAGTCCAGGTGGATGTACCGTTTCAGGTCCATCCAAGGGAGGACCGGAGAGTGGAGAGGGGGTGAGAGGTAGGCCAGGGAATGTTGGGCCCTGGCCACAAAGGCCCACATCGATGGAGAGAGGTGGCAGGGATGAGTAGAAGGCAGAGAAGCAATATGATGGAGTCGTAAACAGTCCCTCGCCATTCTCACTGATGAGAGGATGATTATCACGGGCAACACAATAAGTGTCAGGGGTCCAAGACTGTTCAACTGCCTCCCAGCATACGTAAAGTGGATTACCAGTACGCCCCTGTCTTCAAGAAGGCACTGCAGTAATAGCTTAGTTGATCAGGTCCTGATCCACCACGAGGCCTGGTCACAGACCGGGCAATGGGGGCGTTGACCCCCCAAAACACTCTTCTTTTAGATTTCCCGGTACTCTCCCGGCCCGGGCCTTTTCCAAGTGGTAGCCCGGCTTTGGCTCCCTTTCTCGGGAGTATCTCAGACGAATGTCTGCCATGGGAGGAGGTGTAAGTACTTTCGCATCGTCGGGACCAATTATCCCCAGGCCTAGCCACAATCCCCGCCCGCACGGGGCTCGTAGGGAGAGACTAAGGCTCTCTGGTCTGCCATCCTCGTCCCAAAGGGGATAATGGGAATGGCAGTCTTGTGAGCTGCAAGCTCTGGCTCGGGTACCTATCCTGCTCTAGAAGAGCTGGGCATAGTGTCGATGCTCTGGCTCAGGAACCTACCCTGGCCTAGAAGAGCTGGGCATGGTGTTGATGCTCTGGCTCAGGAACCTACCCTGCCCTAGAAGATTATTGTTATAATCAAAAAGAAGCGCTAAGCCACAAGGGCTATACAGCGCTGCAGGGCAGGAAGGAAGCGAGGGCATCAGGTGGCAAAAGGGAGATGGATGAGTAATAGGTTATGGATAACAGCGGGGCAGTGGATGGTGAAAGGGTAAAGGGTAGCAAGAGACTGAACAAGAAAGGGCTGAGGGGAGTGCGAAAGGTATCATCATCAGAGTTTGTGGAGTAAATCAGTCGTTGTCAAGAAGTCAATGAGAGAGTCAGGATTAAAGGAGGGTCCATCAGCAAGAAGGGAAGGTAAAGAGAGAGTAGTAGAATGAAGACGACGTTGGAGGTAAATTCTGCGTGCTCGTTGATAGAGAGGGCAGTCTAACAGAATGTGGCTAATCGATACTGGAACTTGACACTGCTCACAGAGAGGAACAGGGTGCCTCTCCATGTAGTGAGTACACCCGTGAGTAAGACGAGTGTGGCCAATGTGAAGGCGGGAGAGAGTGGTCTCCCAACCACGGCACTGATGACAAGAAGACGGCCAGTAACCTATGCTCGGTTTAATAGAATGAAGTTTGTTACCGAGCAGAGTTGACCAATGTTGTTGCCAACGGGTGTGAAGGTGGGTAGCTATTGCAGCAAAATAGTCCAGAAATGGAACACCTCTATAGGAAATTGGTAGGTCATGTACTGCTGACCGCGCAGCAGTGTCTGCCTGTTCATTGCCCTGTACATCGACATGACCAGGGACCCAACAAAAAACAATATCTTTATGCTTGGTAGAGATACGGCGTAGCCAAAGTTGGATACGGAGAACTAGGGGGTGAGATGTATCAAATTTTTGTATAGCCTGTAGAGCACTAAGGGAGTCTGAGACTACCACAAATGATGACACAGGCATAGATGCAATACGAATAAGTGCTGCAAGAATGGCATACAATTCAGCAGTAAAAATGCTAGCTGAAGATAGTAAATGCCCTCGCACGACGCTGTCCGGAAACACTGCTGTGAATCCGACACTGTCTGAAGACTTAGACCCATCTGTGTACACAGCGATGGCATGAGAATGAGAGTGGAAGTGATCAAGAAAAAGAGAGCGGGAAGCCACCGTAGGCAGTTGGGCTTTTGAGCAAGGGAGTGAGAAAGAACAGACCCAAACAGCTGGAACTTCCAGGGGGGTAGGGAAAAGTGAGATGCTACATGAACATATAAAGGTGGCAACTGAAGGGAAGACAAGAGTGAATGTAAGCGAAGAGAAAAGGGACAGAGCAAACAGGGGCGGCGAACAAATAAAGAATGTCTACTAATATCAGTGACCATTCTATAAATGGAAGGATTGTGGAGATCGTGGGAGCGTATATAGTAGCGAAGGCAATGGGCATCACGGCGATCAGACAAGGATGGAACATTCGCTTCTGCATAGAGGCTCTCAACAGGGGAAGAGCGAAAAGCACCAAGGCATAAACGTAATCCTTGGTGATGGACGGGGTTAAGGCTAGAGAGAGTAGCAGGAGAGGCCGCTGAATAAATCTGGTCACCATAATCGAGTTTCGATAAAACGAGGGCTGAATGTAGGCGAAGCAGAGTTCGACGATCAGCTCCCCAGGAAAGATGAGCAAGGGTTTTAAGAAGGTTTAGCTGGCTGTGACAAGTTGCCTTCAGAGAGGTAATGTGAGGTTTCCAGGATAACCTACAGTCAAAGAGAAGGCCTAGAAACCTGACTGTATCACGTTCGGGGATACGAGAGCCATAGAGATACAAAGGATGATCGGAGATGACAGAGCGTCTAGTGAAAGTAATTTGGTGAGTTTTGGTACTGGAAAATTTAAACCCATGCGTGGTGGCCCAAGTGGAAACACGGTCGACCGCATGCTGGAGAGAAACTGCAATGAGATGACAGTCAGCGCCTGCACAAGCAATAGCGAAGTCATCAACATAGAGTGATGACCAAATATTGGGTGGAAGAACAGAGGCCAAATCATTTATAGCAAGGAGAAAAAGTGTGTTCAGAACACATCCCTGAGGGACACCTTCAGCTTGGACAAAGTCCGGGGAAAGAACATTATTGACTCGAACACGGAAATGACTGTCAGTTAAAAAGTTCTTAAGGAAGGATGGTAGATTGCCTCGGAGGCCTAAGGAGTGGGCCTGGGCCAAAATATTATACCTCCAAGTTGTGTCATATGCCTTCTCAAGGTCAAAAAATATGGCAATAACTGAGTGATTATTTGCAAAGGCATTACGAACATACGTATCCAAGCGTAGTAAGGGGTCTATGGTAGAACGGCCCTTACGAAAGCCGTATTGACTAGCGGAGAGACTGTTGTGTGTCTCTAAATACCACATTAAACGGCGATTTACCAGACGTTCCATCACTTTGCAAACTGCACTAGTAAGAGCGATGGGACGATAGTGGGAAGTATCATGTCCTGTAGTACCCGGCTTGCGGAAAGGGAGAACAATGGCAGATTTCCACAGCTGGGGAAGAACTCCTTGTGCCCAAATAAGATTGAAGAAGTGTAAGAGGACTACATGGGCTGACTGATGTAAATGTTGTAACATACGAATATGAATGTCGTCGGGCCCAGCTGCCGATGATCAGCAAGCTGAGAGTGTTGCCTCCAGTTCCTGAAGTGTAAAAGGCACATTATACTGTTCTTCTCTGAGAGAAGAAAAGTCCAAGGGTACTAACTCTCTGGCAGACTTTGAGGAAAGAAACGAGGGGCATAGATGGAGCCCTCGGGAAATACGGACCAGATGAGTGCCAATTTCAATGGCAACGTCAAGAGGGTTTGCTACATCAATACCAGAGACCCGTAGAACAGGAGCCGGGTCAAGAGAGTATTTACCACTCAATTTCCTCACTTTTTTCCAGACTGCACTCATAGAGGAAGTAGAGGTGATGGTGGAAACATAGTCTCACCAGCAAGTGCGTTTAGCATCACGGATGACATGGCGAGCGATCGCACGCTTCTGCTTAAAATCAAGAAGTCTCTCATTGGTTCTATTGTATCGGTACCTGCCCCATGCAGCGCATTTCAAATGTACTGCATGAGCACAAGCAGGAGACCACCAAAGACACGCACTTCTGAGAATGCTTGCCTGAGGTTTGGGGTATAGAATGAGAAGCTGCGGTATAAACTGACATCGAGAAGAGGTGTAGGAGCTCATCAATGGAGGATGAAGAAGGAACCTCACTAAAAGCAGTGAGCTGCGAGTAAAGGTCCCAATTTGCCTGATCAAATTGCCAGCGAGGGCTACGGAAAGGTGGTGAATATGAAGGAGAAGTAAGAATGATTGGAAAATGATCGCTGTCATGTAAGTCCGGTAGAACAGACCAGGTGAAGTCTAGTGCAGTGGAGGAAGAGCAGACGGATAGATCGATGCAAGAGAGAGTATGAGTACGAGGATCAAAATGGGTGGGAGTACCCGTATTTAAAACATGGAGGGGGTGAGAGGCGAGAAAAGCCTCCAACTGGATGCCATGTGAGTCACAATGAGACCCCCCCCAGAGGAAATGGTGGGCGTTAAAATCGCCAAGTAACAGAAGTGGTGGTGGTAAGGATGAAACAAGAAAGGTAAAGTCTGGGATAGAAAATGCTCGAGAAGGAGAGCAGCCCGTATCCACTTATTCAAGTGGATATGGGCTGCAGTGTAATGCAGCGAGGTATGGACAAATAGTTGACAGTACGGAATATCATTGTGTAGAAGAAGGGCACTTTCATTAAAGGTCCCATCTGAGAAAGGATCTGAAGAATACAATAAATTATAGCCTTAGATAGGTTGGAAAACAGCTGAGTGTAATTTTGGTTCTTGTAAGCAAGCACCAACAGGGTAAAACCTGGAAAGCAACATCTGAAGCTCACCCCGATTACCCCTGAGGCCGCGGATATTCCACTGTAAATAGGCCATGATTGGCGATGAAGAAAATACCAGGAATCCATAGGTAAAGCCACCTACGGACTAGAGGGGTTAGAAAAGTCAACGTGTGGTGGCATTGGAAGACGTTCAAGCAGCGAAGGAACGGAGCTTTGCAAAGAATGGGATTGTGAAGATAGAGGAGAGGGAAGAGAAGGAACAGGAAGTGAATCAGTGTCCATTGAAGGTTTAGTCTCTGCAATATATTCTGAAATGGCTTCAAGTGTTTCTGAATTCAAAGATGTATGGGAGACCATACTGGAGGTAGAAGGGGGAGGGTGAGTAAAGACTGGAACAGAAATGGACTGTACCAAAGTAGAGGGGGACAAAAGAGTGTAAGGGACTGGAGATGAAGTGTGGGGGGGGGGGACAGAAGAGGCAGAAACCTGGGAGGTGGCAGAAGAGGGAGAAACTTGGGAGGGGATGGGGGTGGAAGGCATAGTATGAGGAGGAGGGTGAATCTCCACACTTGTAATAGAGCCAGAGAGAGGGGAAGAACTGGGCACAGAGACTGGAAAGGTAAAGTGTGGAGGTGGAAGAAGGGAAGGAAGGGGCAAAGAAGATTCGAGCACTGTGGATTTTTTGGACTTCTGAGAAGTAGAGGGGCGATTGGTATAAGGTGTCGTATGAGGTCTTGTCGATACTGGGGCTTGTGAGGAAGGATGCGAAGGTGTGAGAACAGACTGAGTTATAGTCGGGACGTCAGAGCCAAGGACAGCAAAAGGATTAGATGCCGGAGTGGCTATGGGAGGGGTAACAACAGAGGAGGCTGCAGAAGATGGGACCCTAGAAGTGGGGGGATGTTTTGAAACACGAGAATAAGAAACACGGGGTAGTCTCCCTTGGAGGCGGAGATGAGTAACTGCCATAGCATAAGGGAGACCTTCTGCCTCTTTGAGGCAACGGAGTTCACGTTCATTTAAGTAGACTTGGCAACGGCGGGAGTATGAAGGGTGAGCTTCATTACAATTAAGGCAAGATGGAGGTTGACTGCAAGATGTATTAGAATGGTCGTCGGCACCACAGACTGGGCATTCGGCTATAGATCTGCAATATTTCGCTGGGTGACCAAAACGCCAGCAATTTCTACATTGTTGCAGTGTAGGTATCACCTTTCGAACTTGTAACCGATGTCCCACGACATATACAGAGGATGGGAGTTCTCGGCTGTCAAAAGTTAAACGAGCCACATTGCAAGGGTAACGTCTCCGCCAATGGGCAGGAAGGACATAAGTGTCTACTTTGAGGATTGGGAGATCCTGGAGTTCCAGCTGTTCAAGAATGTCATTGCCACATGACTGGAAATTCTGTTGGACTATGGTATGGGGCAGAATGACAGTACCACTACAAGAATTGAGAGAAAGATGTTTTTCAACAGTGATAGTAGTAGTATAGATATTCGAAAGGAGAGAAAGATCATGAGCTTGGGTAGCATTCTGGACAGTGACGATGCACATACCGCTCTTGAGAGCATGAAATGAAATATCTCTACCAACATGACGTAGGAGCGCTTTGCCAATACTATGGTCAGAAAGATAAATAGAAGAAGTCGGTCTTATAGTAAAGAATTTAGTCCATTGTGTGGTCCGAAACTGAGCGTGGAGAGGGAGTGCATGACGTGTCGGTCTTTTCTGAGTAGAATGGGAAGGTAATGAAGGAGCATCATCAGGAGATTGACGTTGGCGTTTAGGAGTAGGACCAGAGTTGGTCCGGCGTGAAATGGGCTGGCGATTCGAAAATTGTCATACCGTAGAGGGAGAGGCCGGAAGCATAGTCAAAGGAGAGCGGTCAGACAAATCGAAGGAGTCAGTCGAAGCCCCGGTACCTGAAGCGGGTGAGGAAACAGCACCAGCAAGAGGTACAGGGGCATCAGGAGTGTCCGAAGAGTGGTCTAAAAACAAGGCAGGGTCAGAATGGGGTGCGGTATCAAGAAGGGGCCCGGGGGTAGTGGGTTCATGGATTGGGTTCTCCATGGTTAGGTTACTCCTTTGCTTTTAAGGAAAAAAAAGAAAGAAGAAAAGAAAATAAAAATAAAAAAAAAAGAATAAAAAAAAGGGGGGAGCAGGGAGGAATAGTTCCCAGGAGGAATGAAAGGGCCAGAAATCTCCCTCCGCACCCAAGAGGACCTCAGCACCGCTAGTAGCGCAGATGCAGCATGGAACCCGTGCCATACCCTACCCTTCATGCCAGTAAACCAGCAATCCGGGATAGCAACCTCACAACTGCCGAGCTACCTCAGTGGACAAAAGAGAGGGCGGCCGGATATCCACCACAAAGCATACCTCCTTCGGCCACCACCCCTGGAATCTGAAAGGTGGCTTCCAGAGATACATCCGTCGCCCGAAAGACACCCAAAGCTACTCCGGGATACCGGAGAGGGATTGGGACATCCCCAGGCGATCCAGATTCCACGGCAAACTACGCCACCGCCAAAAACCTCAACGGAATGGGATGGACCCCGGTATCCTTTCCCCTACCTAGGAACTAGCGTGCCTGTGGGAGAAATCCCAAAGGCCAAAAAGAGGAAGGGCAAAAGGGAGGGGTGGGGAGGAGGAGGAAAGGAAAAAAGGGGAGGATGGGATAGGGAGCGGGGGATTGGGGGGTAATTAGGTTCGGTCTGAGGAAGGAGACCGACAGGTCTGATTTCTCAGACCAAGAGCCTCTTCGCCACAACAAGGAGCCCCCCTTGAAGAGGCTGCCCTAGAAGAGCTGGGCATGGTGTCGATGCTCTGGCTCAGGAACCTACCCTGCCCTAGAAGAGCTGGGCATGGTGTCGATGCTCTGGCTCAGGAACCTACCCTGCCCTAGAAGAGCTGGGTATAATGATCATTCTCAAAATACCCCTCCAGGTATACTCTAAGTATATCATATATTTTTTAATAATTCTCGTTGCACATTTTTTATTTAAATAACTAGTAAAAACATTTATAGCTTTGAGATAATAAAAGGTTTTAATAAAACTATTTTTATTACAAAGTTTTATAATTTAATAAAAAATGTATTAGTGGGTAATAAAGGAAAGTCATTTTTTGGTTATTAGTTTTATTGAAGAACATAGTTAATGTTGCCTTAAGTCAGCAGGTGAAACAAAGACTTGACTGACTTGACTGACGGCTGACAGAGCCTTGTTGCTGACTGACTGACTAAGACAATACCCCAGGTAGGGTAGGTTAGGGGCCAGGCAGGGCACTGCTGTGATGGTGAGTACCCTGGGGGCCCTCCAGGCAAGCCCAGGGGTAGTGATGGTAGCTAGGGATACCCTGGAATACTCAGGGGCCCCTAGGCATGCCCAGAGATGGTGCTGGTAGCTAGGGATACCCTGGGTACTAGTGCCCATGGTGGCAGTGGGCGTTCCCCCTCCGGATGGCAACGGTTTGGGTCTAATATTTGCGGATTCAGTGTTCACTTCAGGTTAATAGGCTGTGCCCAGCTATACCCCGTGTCCTACCCCGGCCTGGAGGAAGATAGGCCTATCCAAAAGCTCCACAGAGGCCTCCAACCTTACCAAAACAGCCATGAGAACAGCAGGGCAGGTTCACTTTCTCACTTATAACTAAAAAAAATCTCATTTTTTCAATTTCCATCAATTTTTTCCAGCATTTTAGGCCTATAATGATAATTTATATATTGTCTGTGGGTTGATGTAGCCACAGAATAAATGTACACTGTAGACAGTCATAAGAGCGGTGGTGATGCTGTGTTGCTGTCAGGCCACGAGATAATACGTATTATGATCTTAGATGAATTTCTTACAGGAGTTGGGTCATCTTTTTGAGGAAAGCTGTGAAGGGACATTAAGAAGTGTTAGAAAGTCCTTCCTCTAACTCCACTTCTTTCTAACAATGGTGACAAGCTAACTTTGATGTCTGAAAGTTAATTTTCTAACTTGAATTTGAAATGAAAGAGGTTCGGAAAGAAGGTGGGACATATGAAGACTTAGAAAGACGTTCTTCTAATTGCCCTTCTTTCTAACAATGATAACAAGCTAACTTTGACCTCTAAAGCTAGATTTTCTAATGTTAAATTGCAATCTTATGGGACAAATTGAGCTTAATCCAATATATTGACTGTATTGAATAATATATATATATACATATTATATTACTAATTCCAGGTCATGCAAGGGTAACTACTGATAACTACTACCACACTGCCAACAACCACACTGCTAACAACCACACTGCTAACAACCACACTACTAACTACCACATCCACTATATATACAGGGTGTTTCCAATTTATAGACCCAATTTTTAAGCAATATATACTAAAATTGGGTCTTTCATTTTGAAACACTATATATATATATATATATATATATATATATATATATATATATATATATATATATATATATATATATATCACAATAATGATTTTGTAAGTTCAGAACGTGTTCAGAACGTGTTTAGAACGTGTTTACATGTTCAGAACGTGTTTACGTATTTAGAACGTGTTTACAACGTGTTTAGAATGGTTTTCAGAACACGTTTAGAGCGTGTCCAGAATGCGTTTAGAGCATGTTTAGAACATGTTCAGAGCATGCTTAGAACGTGTATACTCAGGTCATGTTTAGAATGCGTTCAAAGCATGTTCAGAAAGCATTCAGAATGCGACCAGAACGTGTTCAAGACGTCAGTTGAAAAGTTCACTGTCTCAGAGGTTCACTATAAGGCAAGAAACATCCGCTTAAAGTAATCTACCACATATAAGGTTAGAAGCGCAAGGAACCATTCATCTTTCACTACCAATCAACCGATAGATAAATAGATGGTAAACAAAGGAGAATAAACAAGGGATAACTAATATAACAGATATATATAAGGATAACTAAATGTAGGGATAACTATAATAAATAGATGTAGGGGTAACTAATATAACAGATGTAGGAATAACTAATATAATAGACAGATGCAGGAATAACTAATATAATAAATAGATGTAGGGGTAACTAATATAATAGATGTAGGAATAACTAATATAATAGACAGATGTAGGAATAACTAATATAATAAATAGATGTAGGGATAACTAATAGACAAATGTAGGGATAACTAATATACTAAATAGCTGTAGGGATAACTAATATAATAAATAGATGTAGGGATAACTAATATAATAGACAAATGTAGGGATAACTAATATAATAAATAGCTGCAGGGATAACTAATATAATAAATAGATGTAGGGATAACTAATATAATAGACAAATGTAGGGATAACTAATATAATAAATAGCTGCAGGGATAACTAATATAATAAATAGATGTAGGGATAACTAATATAATAGACAAATGTAGGGATAACTAATATAATAAATAGCTGTAGGGATAACTAATATAATAAATATATGTAGGGATAACTAATATAATAGACAAATGTAGGGATAACTAATATAATAAATAGATGCAGGGATAACTAATATAACAGACAAATGTAGGGATAACTAATATAATAAATAGCTGTAGGGATAACTAATATAATAAATAGATGTAGGGATAACTAATATAATAGACAAATGTAGGGATAACTAATATAATAGACAAATGTAGGGATAACTAATATAATAAATAGATGTAGGGATAACTAATATAATAGACAAATGTAGGGATAATTAATATAATAGACAAATGTAGGGATAACTAATATAATAAATAGATGTAGGGATAACTAATATAATAGACAAATGTAGGGATAACTAATATAATAAATAGCTGTAGGGGATAACTAATATAATAAATAGATGTAGGGATAACTAATATAATAGACAAATGTAGGGATAACTAATATAATAGATGTAGGGATAACTAATGTAATAGATGTAGGGATAACTAATATAATAAACAGATGTAGGGATAATATAATAGATGTAGGGATAACTAATATAATAGATGTAGGGACAACTAATATAATAGATGTAGGGATAACTAATATAATAGATGTAGGGACAACTAATATAATAGATGTAGGGATAACTAATATAATAGATGTAGGGATAACTAATATAATAGATGTAGGGATAACTAATATAATAAACAGATGTAGGGATAATATAATAGATGTAGGGATAACTAATATAATAGATGTAGGGATAACTAATATAATAGATGTAGGGATAACTAATATAATAGATGTAGGGATAACTAATATAATAGATGTAGGGATAACTAATATAATAGATGTAGGGATAACTAATATAATAGATGTAGGGATAACTAATATAATAAATATAATGATAATTTGGTCCATTTAAAGGAAGATAACGGATAATAAGGTTAATATACAGTGTTATATGCATAAGTAGACCACTGTAGCCGCTAGTTAATGCTGCTTCAAATTCTATGTTCGTTAGACATGTCTAAATGTGTCAAAAACTTACTAGAAATGACCCATTTTGATTTAGATTTTGAAGGCCAAAACTCTCTTTAGGAAGGCTGGAAAAATTAGACAAAATTTCTAAATTCTTAGAAAAAAATTAGACGAAGGTTTCTAAATTCTTAGAAAAAATTAGACGAAAGTTCTAAATTCTTAGAAAAATTAGACGGAAATTTCTAAATTCCTGGAAATTTAGACAAAACTTTCTAAATTCCTGGAAAATTTAGACAAAACTTTCTAAATTCCTGAAAAAAATAGATGAAATATTCTAAATTCTTAAAAAAAATGGATGAAAATTTCTAAATTTCTAAAAATTTAGAAAAAAACTTCTAAATTCTTAGAAAAATTAGAAGAAAAATTTAAAATTCCTGCAAAAAAAGAGATAAAACGTTCTAATTTCCTGGAAACTTAGATTTAGATTTTGTGCTGACCAAAAAATCATATACACATTAGAAATTTTAGAAAAATTAGACTTTTTTGAAATAGAAGATCAATTAAATCAATTTTGATAAATTAGAACTTAGAGACTATTCAGAAGTAACTTTGAAATAGTTTTAGACAATATTGAGTTTCTTCTGAGGCTATTTTGAAGAGATATTAGATAGAACATTGAATTAGACGGGTCTCGTATGATTGTTTACGATTAATAACAGAGCCTTTAGGTTTTTTCATTTTAATGGCTAGAAAATGGTCAGAAATGACTAAAAATTATCTGAGTGGAGGTAAACTTCCGACTTTGGTGGTTCAACTCTAACAGCCACTTTAGTTAAGACGAATTGTTATTAAGATTTAAAAATGGAAGATAGTGAATGATAGTGTATAATAGTCGTCTAGTAGTGTATAATAGTCGTCTAGTAGTGTATAATAGTCGTCTAGTAGTGTATAATAGTCGTCTAGTAGTGTATAATAGTTGTCTAGTAGTGTATAATAGTCGTCTAGTAGTGTATAATAGTCGTCTAGTAGTGTATAATAGTCGTCTAGTAGTGTATAATAGTCGTCTAGTAGTGTATAATAGTCGTCTAGTAGTGTATAATAGTCGTCTAGTAGTGTATAATAGTCGTCTAGTAGTGTATAATAGTCGTCTAGTAGTGTATAATAGTCTTCTAGTTGTGTATAATAGTCGTCTAGTAGTGTATAATAGTCGTCTAGTAGTGTATAATAGTCGTCTAGTAGTGTATAATAGTCGTCTAGTAGTGTATAATAGTCGTCTAGTAGTCAGTGTATAATAGTCGTCTAGTAGTGTATAATAGTCGTCTAGTAGTGTATAATAGTCGTCTAGTAGTGTATAATAGTCGTCTAGTAGTGTATAATAGTCGTCTAGTAGTCGTCTAGTAGTATATAATAGTCGTCTAGTAGTGTATAATAGTCGTCTAGTAGTGTATAATAGTCGTCTAGTAGTGTATAATAGTCGTCTAGTAGTGTATAATAGTCGTCTAGTAGTCAGTGTATAATAGTCGTCTAGTAGTGTATAATAGTCGTCTAGTAGTGTATAATAGTCGTCTAGTAGTGTATAATAGTCGTCTAGTAGTGTATAATAGTCGTCTAGTAGTCAGTGTATAATAGTCGTCTAGTAGTGTATAATAGTCGTCTAGTAGTGTATAATAGTCGTCTAGTAGTGTATAATAGTCTTCTAGTTGTGTATAATAGTCGTCTAGTAGTGTATAATAGTCGTCTAGTAGTGTATAATAGTCGTCTAGTAGTGTATAATAGTCGTCTAGTAGTGTATAATAGTCGTCTAGTAGTCAGTGTATAATAGTCGTCTAGTAGTGTATAATAGTCGTCTAGTAGTCAGTGTATAATAGTCGTCTAGTAGTGTATAATAGTCGTCTAGTAGTGTATAATAGTCGTCTAGTAGTGTATAATAGTCGTCTAGTAGTGTATAATAGTCGTCTAGTAGTGTATAATAGTCTTCTAGTTGTGTATAATAGTCGTCTAGTAGTGTATAATAGTCGTCTAGTAGTGTATAATAGTCGTCTAGTAGTGTATAATAGTCGTCTAGTAGTGTATAATAGTCGTCTAGTAGTGTATAATAGTCGTCTAGTAGTGTATAATAGTCGTCTAGTAGTCAGTGTATAATAGTCGTCTAGTAGTGTATAATAGTCGTCTAGTAGTGTATAATAGTCGTCTAGTAGTGTATAATAGTCGTCTAGTAGTGTATAATAGTCGTCTAGTAGTGTATAATAGTCTTCTAGTTGTGTATAATAGTCGTCTAGTAGTGTATAATAGTCGTCTAGTAGTGTATAATAGTCGTCTAGTAGTGTATAATAGTCGTCTAGTAGTGTATAATAGTCGTCTAGTAGTGTATAATAGTCGTCTAGTAGTGTATAATAGTCGTCTAGTAGTGTATAATAGTCGTCTAGTAGTGTATAATAGTCGTCTAGTAGTCAGTGTTTAATAGTCTTCTAGTAGTGTATAATAGTCGTCTAGTAGTGTATAATAGTCGTCTAGTAGTGTATAATAGTCGTCTAGTAGTCAGTGTTTAATAGTCTTCTAGTAGTGTATAATAGTCGTCTAGTAGTGTATAATAGTCGTCTAGTAGTCAGTGTATAATAGTCGTCTAGTAGTGTATAATAGTCGTCTAGTAGTGTATAATAGTCTTCTAGTTGTGTATAATAGTCGTCTAGTAGTGTATAATAGTCGTCTAGTAGTGTATAATAGTCGTCTAGTAGTGTATAATAGTCGTCTAGTAGTGTATAATAGTCGTCTAGTAGGCAGTGTTTAATAGTCTTCTAGTAGTGTATAATAGTCGTCTAGTAGTCAGTGTATAATAGTCGTCTAGTAGTGTATAATAGTCGTCTAGTAGTGTATAATAGTCTTCTAGTTGTGTATAATAGTCGTCTAGTAGTGTATAATAGTCGTCTAGTAGTGTATAATAGTCGTCTAGTAGTGTATAATAGTCGTCTAGTAGTAAGTGTATAATAGTCGTCTAGTAGTGTATAATAGTCGTCTAGTAGTGTATAATAGTCGTCTAGTAGTGTATAATAGTCGTCTAGTAGTGTATAATAGTCGTCTAGTAGTGTATAATAGTCGTCTAGTAGTCAGTGTATAATAGTCGTCTAGTAGTGTATAATAGTCGTCTAGTAGTGTATAATAGTCGTCTAGTAGTGTATAATAGTCTTCTAGTTGTGTATAATAGTCGTCTAGTAGTGTATAATAGTCGTCTAGTAGTGTATAATAGTCGTCTAGTAGTGTATAATAGTCGTCTAGTAGTGTATAATAGTCGTCTAGTAGTGTATAATAGTCGTCTAGTAGTCAGTGTATAATAGTCGTCTAGTAGTGTATAATAGTCGTCTAGTAGTGTATAATAGTCGTCTAGTAGTGTATAATAGTCGTCTAGTAGTGTATAATAGTCGTCTAGTAGTGTATAATAGTCGTCTAGTAGTCAGTGTATAATAGTCGTCTAGTAGTGTATAATAGTCGTCTAGTAGTGTATAATAGTCGTCTAGTAGTGTATAATAGTCGTCTAGTAGTCAGTGTATAATAGTCGTCTAGTAGTCAGTGTATAATAGTCTTCTAGTAGTGTATAATAGTCGTCTAGTAGTGTATAATAGTCGTCTAGTAGTGTATAATAGTCGTCTAGTAGTGTATAATAGTCGTCTAGTAGTCAGTGTATAATAGTCGTCTAGTAGTGTATAATAGTCGTCTAGTAGTCAGTGTATAATAGTCGTCTAGTAGTGTATAATAGTCGTCTAGTAGTCAGTGTATAATAGTCGTCTAGTAGTGTATAATAGTCGTCTAGTAGTGTATAATAGTCGTCTAGTAGTGTATAATAGTCGTCTAGTAGTGTATAATAGTCGTCTAGTAGTGTATAATAGTCGTCTAGTAGTGTATAATAGTCGTCTAGTAGTGTATAATAGTCGTCTAGTAGTCAGTGAATAATAGTCAATAATAGTCACTAAAAATGATAAAATTGACCTCTTATTACAAAAATTTCGACTCTTGAAATAGGCCAAAAATTTAAAATTTGCTGAAAATAGGCCTAATTTTCGAAAATTTGGATATTCAGAAGCAAAAATTGTTGTGGTTGAGACAAGTTGTGCGAAACATCTGGTAAAGTGCGATGTTTTGCCCCTTTAACTCTCTTATAGCACTGAAGATGGCGCCTCAGAGGGGCGAAATGTTGTAGAGCAATAGTAACTACAGGGAGGGATAGTTGCTAGAGAGAGGGATAGTTACTAGAGGGAGGGATAGTTACTAGAGGGAGGGATAGTTACTAGAGGGAGGGATAGTTACTAGAGGGAGGGATAGTCAACCTCGTGCTGACACACTAGGGGATAGGGGATAGTCAACCTCGTGCTGACACACTAGGGGATAGGGGATAGTCAACCTCGTGCTGACACACTAGGGGATAGGGGATAGTCAACCTCGTGCTGACACACTAGGGGATAGGGGATAGTCAACCTCGTGCTGACACACTAGGGGATAGGGGATAGTCAATCTCGTACTGACACATTAGGGGATAGGGGATAGTCAACCTCGTGCTGACACACTAGGGGATAGGGGATAGTCAATCTCGTACTGACACATTAGGGGATAGGGGATAGTCACCCTCGTGCTGACACATTAGGGGATAGGGGATAGTCACCCTCGTGCTGACACTTACACTAAGGGATAGGGAATAGTCCTGCTAGTACTTATACTAGGGGATAGTTGTGCTAGTACTTATACTAGGGGATAGGGGATAGTCACCCTTGTGATGACACTTACACTAAGGGATAGGGGATAGTCCTGCTAGTACTTATACTAGGGGATAGTTGTGCTAGTACTTATACTAGAGGATAGTTGTGCTAGTACTTATACTAGGGGATAGGGGATAGTCACCCTTGTGATGACACTTACACTAAGGGATAGGGGATAGTCCTGCTAGTACTTATACTAGGGGATAGTTGTGCTAGTACTTATACTAGGGGATAGGGGATAATCCTGCTAGTACTTACACTAGGGGATAGTCCTGCTAGTAGTTACACTAGCAGATAGGGAATAGTTTATCACGTGCTGGGGGTCACATTACAAGGGATAGTCTATCTATCTAACTATCCATCTATCAGCAGACATTACTTACTCAGAGACGGGACTCTACTTGATATCTTTGCAGAGTTTGGTAAGAAAAGCTGTAAGAGAAGTTAATCAGATGACATTAACCAAGGTTAACATGCTGGGTAATACCTGGGCTAGCATGTTGCACCAATGTTGCAATTAACCAGGGCAACATGCTGGGTAATACCTGGGCTAGCATGTTGCACCAATGTTGCAATTAACCAGGGCAACATGCTGGGTAATACCAGGGCTTGCATGTTGCACCAATGTTGCAAGGTTATGTTTTAAGTGGGGGAATTGGGGAATCCATTCATATATGAGGCCTGGATACAGACCAGGCCATGGGGGCACTGACCCCCAGAGCCTTCTCCAGGTATATTATACACAACCTCTCCTTACTTAGCGACGTACTCGTTTACCGACGTCTCGGACTTACGACGGGCTCTCTGACCAGTATTTATATCTAAATAATGTATATTACAGCTGATTTCCTATATTCTGTTTATTACAAATACAGTAAACTACTGTATAAACACTTGAAAAAATATACCAGAAATGTTATTTTGCAAAGGTGACAGTAAAACTTTGTCAAAGATGGTTGACACAAATTCGTTTAACGACGTGGCCTTAAAAATGTAACTCCGTCGTTAAGTGAGGAGAGGCTGTATATATTAGGCCTTTTTAAAGGGGGGAGGGGGTTTAAAAAAAAATACAAAGCCTATATATATATTTGTACAGTGTAACACTGTACTGGGACATGCTGAAAAGGAAGAACTGTGAGAACCAACATGGACCAGTATGGACCAACATGGTCTGTATGGACCAACATGGTCTAGTATGGACCAGTATGGACCAACATGGTCTAGTATGAACCAGTATGGACCAACATGGTCTAGTATGGACCAGTATGGACCAACATGGTCTAGTATGGACCAGTATGGACCAACATGGTCTAGTATGGACCAGTATGGACCAACGTGGTCTAGTATGGACCAGTATGGACCAACATGGTCTAGTATGGACCAGTATGGGCCAACATGGTCTAGTATGGACCAACATGGTCTAGTATGGACCAGTATGGACCAACATGGTCTAGTATGGACCAGTATGGACCATCATGGTCTAGTATGGACCAGTATGGACCAACATGGTCTAGTATGGACCAGTATGGACCAACATGGTCCATCATCAATCAATATGGACCAGCATGGACCAGCTCTATTAAAATCATGTTGGGGCAATATTAGGTAATAATAGACAATAATGGGCAAGATGCAATAATTTAAGGGACTGATCCCCAGGTACATTTCAGAACTTCAGGGACTGATGAAGCTCCAGGGACCAAGATGCAATAATTTAAGGGACTGACCCCCAGGAATACTTTAGAACTTCAGGGACTGATGAAGTTCTAGGGACCAAGATGCAATAATTTAAGGGACTGATCCCCAGGTACATTTCAGAACTTCAGGGACTGATGAAACCCCAGGGACCAAGATGCAATAATTTAAGGGACTGATCCCCGGGTACATTTCAGAACTTCAGGGACTGATGAAACCCCAGGGACCAAGATGCAATAATTTAAGGGACTGATCCCCGGGTACATTTCAGAACTTCAGGGACTGATGAAGCTCCAGGGACCAAGATGCAATAATTTAAGGGACTGATCCCCGGGTACATTTCAGAACTTCAGGGACTGATGAAGCTCCAGGGACCAAGATGCAATAATTTAAGGGACTGATCCCCAGGTACACTTCAGAACTTCAGGGACTGATGAAGTTCTAGGGACCAAGATGCAATAATTTAAGGGACTGACCCCCAGGAACACTTCAGAACTTCAGGGACTGATGAAGCTCCAGGGACCAAGATGCAATAATTTAAGGGACTGATCCCCAGGTACACTTCAGAACTTCAGGGACTGATGAAGCTCCAGGGACCAAGATGCAATAATTTAAGGGACTGATCCCCGGGTACATTTCAGAACTTCAGGGACTGATGAAGCTCCAGGGACCAAGATGCAATAATTTAAGGGACTGATCCCCGGGTACACTTCAGAACTTCAGGGACTGATGAAACCCCAGGGACCAAGATGCAATAATTTAAGGGACTGATCCCCAGGTACACTTCAGAACTTCAGGGACTGATGAAACCCCAGGGACCAAGATGCAATAATTTAAGGGACTGATCCCCAGGTACACTTCAGAACTTCAGGGACTGATGAAGCTCCAGGGACCAAGATGCAATAATTTAAGGGACTGATCCCCAGGTACACTTCAGAACTTCAGGGACTGATGAAGCTCCAGGGACCAAGATGCAATAATTTAAGGGACTGATCCCCAGGTACACTTCAGAACTTCAGGGACTGATGAAGCTCCAGGGACCAAGATGCAATAATTTAAGGGACTGATCCCCGGGTACATTTCAGAACTTCAGGGACTGATGAAGCTCCAGGGACCAAGATGCAATAATTTAAGGGACTGATCCCCAGGTACACTTCAGAACTTCAGGGACTGATGAAGTTCTAGGGACCAAGATGCAATAATTTAAGGGACTGACCCCCAGGAATACTTCAGAACTTCAGGGACTGATGAAGCTCCAGGGACCAAGATGCAATAATTTAAGGGACTGATCCCCAGGTACACTTCAGAACTTCAGGGACTGATGAAACCCCAGGGACCAAGATGCAATAATTTAAGGGACTGACCCCCCTAAGCTCTCTTCAGAGCCTCAGTGACTGATGAGGCCCAGGAAACACTTACGTTCGTAAGGAATGAAACCATCCTCATCTTCCTCGTTGCAACACTCCTTCAACACTGGTTCAAGTTCTGACTTCTCAAGGCGCTCTCCTGCAACACAACAGCAACACAAGTTATTAGCAACACTGTCTGCAACACTGGTTATTAGCAACACTGTGTGCAACACTGGTTATTAGCAACACTGTGTGCAACACTGGTTATTAGCAACACTGTCTGCAACACTGGTTATTAGCAACACTGTGTGCAACACTGGTTATTAGCAACACTGTGTGCAACACTGGTTATTAGCAACACTGTGTGCAACACTGGTTATTAGCAACACTGTGTGCAACACTGGTTATTAGCAACACTGTGTGCAACACAAGTTATTAGCAACACTGTCTGCAACACTAGTTATTAGCAACACTGTCTGCAACACTGGTTATTAGCAACACTGTGTGCAACACATGTTATTAGCAACACTGTGTGCAACACAAGTTATTAGCAACACTGTCTGCAACACTGGTTATTAGCAACACTGTGTGCAACACTAGTTATTAGCAACACTGTCTGCAACACTGGTTATTAACAACACTGTGTGCAACACATGTTATTAGCAACACTGTCTGCAACACAAGTTATTAGCAACACTGTCTGCAACACAAGTTATTAGCAACACTGTCTGCAACACAAGTTATTAGCAACACTGTCTGCAACACAAGTTATTAGCAACACTGTCTACAACACTGGTTATTAGCAACACTGTCTGCAACACAAGTTATTAGCAACACTGTCTACAACACTGGTTATTAGCAACACTGTCTGCAACACAAGTTATTAGCAACACTGTCTGCAACACAAGTTATTAGCAACACTGTCTGCAACACAAGTTATTAGCAACACTGTCTGCAACACAAGTTATTAGCAACACTGTCTACAACACTGGTTATTAGCAACACTGTCTGCAACACAAGTTATTAGCAACACTGTCTACAACACTGGTTATTAGCAACACTGTCTGCAACACAAGTTATTAGCAACACTGTCTGCAACACAAGTTATTAGCAACACTGTCTGCAACACAAGTTATTAGCAACACTGTGTGCAACACTGGTTATTAGCAACACTGTCTGCAACACTGGTTATTAGCAACACTGTCTACAACACTGGTTATTAGCAACACTGTCTGCAACACAAGTTATTAGCAACACTGTCTGCAACACTGGTTATTAGCAACACTGTCTGCAACACTGGTTATTAGCAACACTGTCTGCAACACAAGTTATTAGCAACACTGTGTGCAACACAAGTTATTAGCAACACTGTGTGCAACACAAGTTATTAGCAACACTGTGTGCAACACAAGTTATTAGCAACACTGTGTGCAACACAAGTTATTAGCAACACTGTGTGCAACACAAGTTATTAGCAACACTGTCTACAACACAAGTTATTAGCAACACTGTCTGCAACACTAGTTATTAACAACACTGTGTGCAACATTCTAACAGCAATACAAGTTATTAGCAACACTGCAATATTCTAACACCAACACAAATTATTAGCAACACTGCAACATTCTAACAGCAACACAAATTATTAGCAACACTGCAACATTCTAACAGCAACACAAATTATTAGCAACACTGCAACACTCTAACAGCAACACAAGTTATTAACAACACAACATAGCCTGCAACATAACATACAGTAACACAACATACTCACCCAGGGACACAATACAGCATCATACAAACACAACACACTCACCCAGGGACACAACACACTCACCCAGGGACACAACACACTCACCCAGGGACACAACACACTCACCCAGGGACACAACACACTCACCCAGGGACACAACACACTCACCCAGGGACACAACACACTCACCCAGGGACACAATACACTCACCCAGGGACACAATACACTCACCCAGGGACACAATATACTCACCCAGGGACACAACACAGCATCATACAAACACAACACACTCACCCAGGGACACAACACACTCACCCAGGGACATCAATATGTGCTCCAGCTCAGCATACATCATGGTACCATTCTCAGCCTTATCATACAGCTTCAAGACTTCCATAACAACACCCAGGGACACAACACACTCACCCAGGGACACAACACACTCACCCAGGGACACAACACACTCACCCAGGGACACAACATACTCACCCAGTGACATCAATATGTGCTCCAGCTCAGCATACATCATGGTACCATTCTCAGCCTTATCATACAGCTTCAAGACTTCCATAACAACACCCAGGGACACAACACACTCACCCAGGGACACAACACACTCACCCAGTGACATCAATATGTGCTCCAGCTCAGCATACATCATGGTACCATTCTCAGCCTTATCATACAGCTTCAAGACTTCCATAACAACACCCAGGGACACAACACACTCACCCAGGGACACAACACACTCACCCAGGGACACAACACACTCACCCAGTGACATCAATATGTGCTCCAGCTCAGCATACATCATGGTACCATTCTCAGCCTTATCATACAGCTTCAAGACTTCCATAACAACACCCAGGGACACAACACACTCACCCAGGGACACAACATACTCACCCAGTGACATCAATATGTGCTCCAGCTCAGCATACATCATGGTACCATTCTCAGCCTTATCATACAGCTTCAAGACTTCCATAAAGTCCTCGTAAGATCCAGCATCCTTATCTTTCTTCACCTGAGCAAAGATAGGCAGGAAATCATCCAGTTTAATGATCTTCTCCTTTCTCTTATCTTTGCCTCCTACTTTCTCTATGACAGCCAGAGTTGGGTTCAAGTTCAGGGCCCTCAGACAGTCACCAATGTAATAGGCATCCATGGTACCATTGCCTTCAAAGTCGTAGATTGAGAAGGCGAATTTAACCCCTGGGAATGGGAGAACCTTGTTAATATTGTGTTAATGTTGTGTTAATATTGTGTCAATGTTGTGTTAATATTGAGATAATACTGTGGTGTTAATATTGTGTTAATGTTGTGTTAATGTTGTGTCAATGTTGTGTTAATATTGAGATAATACTGTGGTGTTAATATTGTGTTAATGTTGTGTTAATGTTGTGTCAATGTTGTGTTAATATTGAGATAATACTGTGGTGTTAATATTGTGTTAATATTGTGTTAATGTTGTGTCAATGTTGTGTTAATATTGAGATAATACTGTGGTGTTAATATTATGTTAATATTGTGTTAATGTTGTGTTAATGTTGTGTTAATATTGAGATAATACTGTGGTGTTAATATTGTGTTAATATTGTGTTAATGTTGTGTTAATATTGAGATAATACTGTGGTGTTAATATTGTGTTAATGTTGTGTTAATATTGAGATAATACTGTGGTGTTAATATTGTGTTAATGTTGTGTTAATGTTGTGTTAATATTGTGTTAATATTGAGATAATACTGTGGTGTTAATATTGTGTTAATGTTGTGTTAATGTTGTGTCAATGTTGTGTTAATATTGAGATAATACTGTGGTGTTAATATTGTGTTAATGTTGTGTTAATGTTGTGTTAATATTGAGATAATACTGTGGTGTTAATATTGTGTTAATGTTGTGTTAATGTTGTGTTAATATTGAGATAATACTGTGGTGTTAATATTGTGTTAATATTGTGTTAATGTTGTGTTAATATTGTGTTAATATTGTGTTAATGTTGTGTTAATATTGAGATAATACTGTGGTGTTAATATTGTGTTAATGTTGTGTTAATGTTGTGTTAATATTGAGATAATACTGTGGTGTTAATATTGTGTTAATATTGTGTTAATGTTGTGTTAATATTGTGTTAATATTGTGTTAATGTTGTGTTAATATTGAGATAATACTGTGGTGTTAATATTGTGTTAATGTTGTTAATGTTGTGTCAATGTTGTGTTAATATTGAGATAATACTGTGGTGTTAACATTGTGTTAATATTGTGTTAATGTTGTGTTAATATTGAGATAATACTATGGAGTTAACATTGTGTTAATATTGTGTTAATGTTGTGTTAATATTGAGATAATACTGTGGTGTTAATATTGTGTTAATGTTGTGTTAATATTGTGTTAATATTGAGATAATACTGTGGTGTTAACATTGTGTTAATATTGTGTTAATGTTGTGTTAATATTGAGATAATACTATGGTGTTAATATTGTGTTAATGTTGTGTTAATATTGAGATAATACTGTGGTGTTAATATTGTTAATATTGTGTTAATGTTGTGTTAATATTGTGTTAATATTGTGTTAATGTTGTGTTAATGTTGTGTTAATAATGAGATAATACTGTGGTGTTAATATTGTGTTAATATTGTGTTAATGTTGTGTTAATATTGAGATAATACTGTGGTGTTAATATTGTGTTAATATTGTGTTAATGTTGTGTTAATATTGAGATAATACTGTGGTGTTAATATTGGGTTAATATTATGCTAATATTGTGTTAATACTGCATTAGCACTGTGTGGTAGTGTTAATATTGTGTTAATATTGTGTTAATGTTATGTTAATATTGTGTTAATACTGTATTAACACTCTGTGGTAGTGTTAATATTGTGTTACTGTTATGTTAATATTGTGTTAATTTTGTGTTAACACTGTGTTAACACAGTGTGTTAGTATTAACACTGTGTTGTAGTGTTAATATTATGTTAACACTGTGTTAACACAGTGTGTTAGTATTAACACTGTGTGAGGCGCCCACACCATATTAGGCTGGTCTATTTCTGGTGATAGCTGATACTGTCATCAGTGCCACGACTGTCTTGGCTGACAGCCAGGATGCCACACCCTCTAGTGGATAGACTTTAAACCCCATTAACCAACCAGTGTTAATGACCCTGGTGTAGTAGATAGACTTTAAACCCCATTAACCAACCAGTGTTAATGATCCTGGTGTAGTAGATAGACTTTAAACCCCATTAACCAACCAGTGTTAATGACCCTGGTGTAGTAGATAGACTTTAAACCCCATTAACCAACCAGTGTTAATGATCCTGGTGTAGTAGATAGACTTTAAACCCCATTAACCAGCCAGTGTTAATGATCCTGGTGTAGTAGATAGACTTTAAACCCCATTAACCAACGAGTGTTAATGACCCTGGTGTAGTAGATAGACTTTAAACCCCATTAACCAACCAGTGTTAATGATCCTGGTGTAGTAGATAGACTTTAAATCCCATTAACCAACCAGTGTTAATGATCCTGGTGTAGTAGATAGACTTTAAACCCCATTAACCAACCATTATTAATGATCCTGGTGTAGTAGATAGACTTTAAACCCCATTAACCAACCAGTGTTAATGACCCTGGTGTAGTAGATAGACTCTAAACCCCATTAACCAACCAGTGTTAATGACCCTGGTGTAGTAGATAGACTTTAAACCCCATTAACCAACCAGTGTTAATGACCCCGGTGTAGTAGATAGACTTTAAACCCCATTAACCAACCAGTGTTAATGATCCTGGTGTAGTAGATAGACTTTAAATCCCATTAACCAACCAGTGTTAATGACCCTGGTGTAGTAGATAGATTTTAAACACCATTAACCAACCAGTGTTAATGACCCTGGTGTAGTAGATAGACTTTAAACACCATTAACCAACCAGTGTTAATGACCCCGGTGTAGTAGATAGACTTTAAACCCCATTAACCAACCAGTGTTAATGACCCTGGTGTAGTAGATAGACTTTAAACCCCATTAACCAACCAGTGTTAATGACCCCGGTGTAGTAGATAGACTTTAAACCCCATTAACCAACCAGTGTTAATGATCCTGGTGTAGTAGATAGACTTTAAACCCCATTAACCAACCAGTGTTAATGATCCTGGTGTAGTAGATAGACTTTAAACCCCATTAACCAACCAGTGTTAATGATCCTGGTGTAGTAGATAGACTTTAAACCCCATTAACCAACCAGTGTTAATGATCCTGGTGTAGTAGATAGACTTTAAACCCCATTAACCAACCAGTGTTAATGACCCTGGTGTAGTAGATAGACTTTAAACCCCATTAACCAACTAGTGTTAATGACCCTGGTGTAGTAGATAGACTTTAAACCCCATTAACCAACTAGTGTTAATGACCCTGGTGTAGTAGATAGACTTTAAACCCCATTAACCAACTAGTGTTAATGACCCTGGTGTAGTAGATAGACTTTAAACCCCATTAACCAACTAGTGTTAATGACCCTGGTGGAGTAGATAGACTTTAAACCCCATTAACCAACTAGTGTTAATGACCCTGGTGTAGTAGATAGACTTTAAACCCCATTAACCAACCAGTGTTAATGACCCTGGTGTAGTAGATAGACTTTAAACCCCATTAACCAACTAGTGTTAATGACCCTGGTGTAGTAGATAGACTTTAAACCCCATTAACCAACTAGTGTTAATGACCCCGGTGTAGTAGATAGACTTTAAACCCCATTAACCAACTAGTGTTAATGACCCTGGTGTAGTAGATAGACTTTAAACCCCATTAACCAACCAGTGTTAATGACCCTGGTGTAGTAGATAGACTTTAAACCCCATTAACCAACCAGTGTTAATGACCCTGGTGTAGTAGATAGACTTTAAACCCCATTAACCAACTAGTGTTAATGACCCTGGTGTAGTAGATAGACTTTAAACCCCATTAACCAACCAGTGTTAATGACCCTGGTGTAGTAGATAGACTTTAAACCCCATTAACCAACCAGTGTTAATGATCCTGGTGTAGTAGATAGACTTTAAACCCCATTAACCAAGCCTTTATTTTGTGTTATAAGTCATTTTAACAGAGTAATGTTAACTTACTCTCAACATCGCGAGCACTGAGATCCGCAGCCTGGGGGGGGGGGAGAATTTGTTAATAATGATAATAATAATGATGGTAATAATAATAATAATAATAATAATAATAATAATAATAATAATAATAATAATAATAATGAGGGACTGACCACCTCATCTACCACTGTCTGAGGGACTGACCACCTCATCTACCACTGTCTGAGGGACTGACCACCACATCTACCACTGTCTGAGGGACTGACCACCACATCTACCACTGTCTGAGGGACTGACCACCACATCTACCACTGTCTGAGGGACTGACCACCTCATCTACCACTGTCTGAGGGACTGACCACCACATCTACCACTGTCTGAGGGACTGACCACCTCATCTACCACTGTCTGAGGGACTGACCACCACATCTACCACTGTCTGAGGGACTGACCACCTCATCTACCACTGTCTGAGGGACTGACCACCTCATCTACCACTGTCTGAGGGACTGACACCACATCTACCACTGTCTGAGGGACTGACCACCTCATCTACCACTGTCTGAGGGACTGACCACCTCATCTACCACTGTCTGAGGGACTGACCACCTCACCTACCACTGTCTGAGGGACTGACACCACATCTACCACTGTCTGAGGGACTGACACCACATCTACCACTGTCTGAGGGACTGACACCACATCTACCACTGTCTGAGGGACTGACCACCTCATCTACCACTGTCTGAGGGACTGACACCACATCTACCACTGTCTGAGGGACTGACACCACATCTACCACCGTCTGAGGGACTGACACCACATCTACCACTGTGTGAGGGATTGACCACCACATCTACCACTGTCTGAGGGACTGACCACCTCATCTACCACTGTCTGAGGGACTGACCACCTCATCTACCACTGTCTGAGGGACTGACCACCACATCTACCACTGTCTGAGGGACTGACCACCACATCTACCACTGTCTGAGGGACTGACCACCACATCTACCACTGTCTGAGGGACTGACACCACATCTACCACTGTCTGAGGGACTGACACCACATCTACCACTGTGTGAGGGATTGACCACCACATTTACCACTGTCTGAGGGACTGACCACCACATCTACCACTGTCTGAGGGACTGACCACCTCATCTACCACTGTCTGAGGGACTGACCACCTCATCTACCACTGTCTGAGGGACTGACCACCTCATCTACCACTGTCTGAGGGACTGACACCACATCTACCACTGTCTGAGGGACTGACACCACATCTACCACTGTCTGAGGGACTGACACCACATCTACCACTGTCTGAGGGACTGACACCACATCTACCACTGTCTGAGGGACTGACCACCACATCTACCACTGTCTGAGGGACTGACCACCTCATCTACCACTGTCTGAGGGACTGACCACCTCATCTACCACTGTCTGAGGGACTGACCACCTCATCTACCACTGTCTGAGGGACTGACACCACATCTACCACTGTCTGAGGGATTGACCACCACATCTACCACTGTCTGAGGGACTGACCACCACATCTACCACTGTCTGAGGGACTGACACTTCATCTACCACTGTCTGAGGGGCTGACACTTCATCTACCACTGTCTGAGGGACTGACCACCTCATCTACCACTGTCTGAGGGACTGACCACCTCATCTACCACTGTCTGAGGGACTGACTACCTCACCTACCACTGTCTGAGGGACTGACACCACATCTACCACTGTCTGAGGGACTGACACCACATCTACCACTGTCTGAGGGACTGACCACCTCATCTACCACTGTCTGAGGGACTGACCACCACATCTACCACTGTCTGAGGGACTGACACCACATCTACCACTGTCTGAGGGACTGACACCACATCTACCACTGTCTGAGGGACTGACACCACATCTACCACTGTCTGAGGGACTGACCACCACATCTACCACTGTCTGAGGGACTGACACCACATCTACCACTGTCTGAGGGACTGACACCACATCTACCACTGTCTGAGGGACTGACACCACATCTACCACTGTCTGAGGGACTGACCACCTCATCTACCACTGTCTGAGGGACTGACACCACATCTACCACTGTCTGAGGGACTGACACCACATCTACCACTGTCTGAGGGACTGACCACCACATCTACCACTGTCTGAGGGACTGACCACCTCATCTACCACTGTCTGAGGGACTGACCACCTCATCTACCACTGTCTGAGGGACTGACCACCTCATCTACCACTGTCTGAGGGACTGACACCACATCTACCACTGTCTGAGGGACTGACCATCTCATCTACCACTGTCTGAGGGACTGACCACCTCATCTACCACTATCTGAGGGACTGACCATCTCATCTACCACTGTCTGAGGGACTGACCACCTCATCTACCACTATCTGAGGGACTGACCACCTCATCTACCACTGTCTGAGGGACTGACCACCTCATCTACCACTATCTGAGGGACTGACCACCTCATCTACCACTGTCTGAGGGACTGACCACCACATCTACCACTGTCTGAGGGACTGACCACCTCATCTACCACTGTCTGAGGGACTGACTGACCACCACATCTATCACTGTCTGAGGGACTGACCACCACATCTACCACTGTCTGAGGGACTGACACCTCATCTACCACTGTCTGAGGGACTGACCACCTCATCTACCACTGTCTGAGGGACTGACACCTCATCTACCACTGTCTGAGGGACTGACACCTCATCTACCACTGTCTGAGGGACTGACACCACATCTACCACTGTCTGAGGGATTGATCACCACATCTACCACTGTCTGAGGGACTGACACCTCATCTACCACTGTCTGAGGGACTGACCACCTCATCTACCACTGTCTGAGGGACTGATCACCACATCTACCACTGTGTAAGGGACTGACACCACATTCCCCACTGTCTAAGGGACTGACACCACATTCCCCACTGTCTAAGGGACTGACCACCACGAAACTACGTCTTCAAGGGTGATGGATTGATGACAACGTCTACACATCTCTATTGCTTCTGCTAAGTCATCTGTACTTGACTGAAGAAGCCTACTGTGTGGGCGAAACGTTGGACATTTCTTACTTATCATCTGGTTTGTTCAAACCATACCACGGGCGGGATAGAACCCGCGGTCAGAGAGTCGCAAAACTCCAAACCGACGCGTTAGCCACTGGGCCAGCTAGCTACAATAAGATTCATCCAACTAGGTATATTTCTACACCATAGTAAGGTTAGCATAGGCCACCACTGTGACCACAAATACAAGTTCTTACAGACGAATCGTGGGTTCTATCCCTGCCCGTGGCATGGTTTGAGTTGACTCTGCTCAAATGTTCAAGACTTGTAAATCCTAGCTGGTATGAGCCGCTATGAAATCATCAGAAGCATAATTTGCTTTCTGGGTGGAATACAAGAACTCATCAGGTAAACGCTGATCTACACCATACAATGAATAACGTGGGGTATCACCAGGGTATCACCAGAGGTATCACCAGGTATGGAGACACTGTAAACAGTGTTTGCAGTATACTAAACATCATATACTCTCTTACTGAGTCTTCGAGGTAAACCATTGCTGGCAGGATGGTGAGGAATAATGGTTGACTTAGAAATCTTGCACAAAGTACACAGCTTCTCAAGATTCTCCTTGCGGAATTCTCCTCCTTTACCTGGTACTAGGGACAAGGGAGCAGTATCTCTCCAGATTATACGTTCCTTAAACACTTGAGCTATTGTCTGGGCAGTCTTATGCCTTATACTGAAATATTCTACCCTAACACACAGATGTATCACAGGGATGTTAGGAAGTATTTCTTCAGCCACAGAGTAGTCAGGAAGTGGAATAGTTTGGGAAGTGATGTAGTGGAGGCGGGATCCATACATAGCTTTAAGCAGAGGTATGATAAAGCTCACGGTTCAGGGAGAGTGACCTAGTAGCGACCAGTGAAGAGGCGGAGCCAGGAACTTGGACTCGACCCTTGCAACCTCAACTACGTGAGTACAACTAGGTGAGTACGTCTAGCACAACTTTCCCAAGGTTCGCTTAGTGGGATACACCTAGATTGTAAACTCTTCTGCTAGGAGTGGACGTGTGACTTGTTCAGCTATCAAAACTTTAGGGGCCGAGTCCCTGGAACCATTACATACCTCTGGAATCTTCAACTACCTTCTGCTAGTAGTACCTAGATCGGCTCTACGATACAGTACGTCTTGGTTTATGATAAGTGTTGCTGGTGGTTTCACACACACAGTTCGATCTTCCTGCAGAAGGAATCAAATTACACTAGAGTATATAGCATCTCTTCTTTGAGCATTCTTGACATCCTTAACAGTGAATGGTGGAGCTGTGACCACCGTACTGTGACCACCGTACTGTGACCCCCGTACTGTGACCACCGTACTGTGACCACCGTACTGTGACCCCCGTACTGTGTTCAGATCAAGCATCTGTGACCACATTTGATTTGCCAGACTCGTGTTCCAAGGTCAGATTGAGCTGCCTGTATCGTTCAACACGACTGAGGGATTGACCACTTCGTTTTTCACTGTCTGAGGGACTGACCATCTCATTTTTCACTGTCTGAGGGATTGACCATCTCATCTTCCACTGTCTGAGGGACTGACCATCTCATTTTTCACTGTCTGAGGGATTGACCATCTCATCTTTCACTGTCTGAGGGATTGACCATCTCATCTTTCACTGTCTGAGGGATTGACCATCTCATTTTTCACTGTCTGAGGGACTGACCATCTCATTTTTCACTGTCTGAGGGACTGACCATCTCATCTTCCACTGTCTGTATCGTTCAACAAGGCAGAGGGACTGATTCTGCCATCTTGCACTGTGTGAGGGACTCATCCCTTATCTTCCATTATCTACCAGAGTCACCAATAACACTGTAGAATCCTTCAGGATCACTTCACTACAACTTAAATCACTATAAAGTGCACAGGTCACTAGGCATGTATTTCCTCACCACGAGTGTTGATGTGGTAGTGTTGCTGTAGTGTTGTGTGATGTTCTAAGTTATCTCAGTGTTTCTCAAAAGTAAGCAACTCACTATCCTGGTAACTTAGCCTCTAGCACACCAGGTACTCTCAGTGTTCCTCCAGTGTCACTTAGTGTTACTCAGTGTAAGTGTTACTCAGTGTTACTCACCATCCTGGCAACTTAGCCTCTAGCACACCAGGTACTCTCAGTGTTCCTCCAGTGTAACTCAGTGTTACTCAGTGTTCCTCCAGTGTTACTCACCATCCTGGCAACTTAGCCTCTAGCACACCAGGTACTCTCAGTGTTCCTCCAGTGTCATTCAGTGTTACTCAGTGTTCCTCCAGTGTTACTCACCATCCTGGCAACTTAGCCTCTAGCACACCAGGTACTCTCAGTGTTCCTCCAGTGTCACTTAGTGTTACTCAGTGTTCCTCCAGTGTTACTCACCATCCTGGCAACTTAGCCTCTAGCACACCAGATACTCTCAGTGTTCCTCCAGTGTCACTTAGTGTTACTCAGTGTTCCTCCAGTGTTACTCACCATCCTGGCAACTTAGCCTCTAGCACACCAGATACTCTCAGTGTTCCTCCAGTGTCACTTAGTGTTACTCAGTGTTCCTCCAGTGTTACTCACCATCCTGGCAACTTAGCCTCTAGCACACCAGGTACTCTCAGTGTTTCTTCAGTGTCACTCAGTGTTACTCAGTGTTCCTCCAGTGTTACTCACCATCCTGGTAAAATATAGCCTCTAGCACACCAAGTACTCGGGGCAAAAGGCGGACCTGAAGTGACTGGGTCTAGAGTCCTGCAGGTTAATTTTATACTGGGTAGAGGGCGCTGCTGATGCCCCAGTGGGTATTTCTGCTGCTGCTGCCGCGCCGCTGCTGCCCCATTGGGTATTTCTGGCAGGAATGCCCGTCAGGGTTACATTGTCTAATATTGGGTAGCAGCGGAGGCGCCCTAAACAGGCCCTGCCTACCCTTCTAATGGAAATTTGAGCTTTGGGTATGACTGGGTATTGTTTTGTGGGTATCTATGGGTGTTAGTGCCCCCTTGGGGTATTCTACAGGGTCCTTAGGGACCCTAGGGGGTTCAGGGTAGCCATGGGTTGTACGGTTTGCTGGGGTATGTACCCCAGGATGCCATGGCACCTCTGGCGTGACTCAGTGCCCATACCCATCTCCTGGGCACCGCGGACACGTACATACCCACAGCCCAGCTATCCCCTGACACCAGGGGCGCCACGGACACGTACATACCTTCGATTCAGCTACCCCCTGACACCAGGGGAACCACGGACACGAACATACCTACGACCCAGCTACTCCCTGACATCAGGAGCGCCACGGACACGTACCTACCCACAACCCAGCTATTCCTGACACCAGGGACAGGCACCACGGACATGCACATACCCACGACCCGGCTATCCCTTGACACCAGAGGCGCCACGGACACGTACATACCTAAGACCCAGCTACCCCTTACACCAGGGGCACCACGGACACGTACATACCCACGACCCGGCTACACCTGACACCAGGGGCACCACGGACACGTACATACCTACGACCCAGCTACGACAAGCACCTAAAGTCGGTACCTGACCAGCCAGGCTGTGGCTCGTACGTTGGATTGCGTGCAGCCAGCAGTAACAGCCTGGTTGATCAGGCTCTGATCCACCATGAGGCCTAGTCACAGACCGGGCAGCGGGGGCGTTGACCCCCGAAACTCTCTCCAGGTAAACTCCAGGTAAACCCCTTATATCAGGGGCAGGCACCACGGACACGTACGTACATACTCACGACCCAGTTACCCCTTACACCAAGGGCACCACGGACACGTACATCATTTAAAACACTGACAGTGGGTATCAAGGACCTCCACAGTGGGCATCAAGGACCTCCACAGAGGGTATCAAGGACCCCCACAGTGGGTATCAAGGACCCCACAGTGCGTATCAAGGACCTCCACAGTGGGTATCAAGGACCTCCACAGTGGGTATCAAGGACCCCCACAGTGGGTATCAAGGACCTCCACAGTGGGTATCAAGGGCCCCCACATTGTAAATCAAGGACCCCCCATAATGTGTATCAAGGACCCCACAGTGGGTATCAAGGACCCCACAGTGGGTATCAAGGACCCCACAGTGAGTATCAAGGACCTCGACAGTGGGTATCAAGGACCCCACGGTGGGTATCAAGGACAACACAGTGGATATCAAGGACCTCCATAGTGGGTATCAAGGACCTCCACAGAGGGTATCAAGAACCTCCACAGTGGGTATCAAGAACCTCCACAGTGGGTATCAAGACCCCAACAGTGGATATCAAGGTCCTCACAGCGGATATCAAGGACACCCATAGTGGATATAAAGGACACCTAGTATGTTTATCAAGGATACCCACTATAGAGATCAAGAACACTCACTGTGGGTATCAAGGACACTAAGTGTGGTTACCAAGGACACCCAGAGTATATCAAGGACCCAGATGGGTTATCAAGCCTTGATAACCCCTCTGGGTCCTTGATATGCACTAGTTGTCTTTGATAAACACACTTGGTGCCCTTGATACCCACAGTGAGTGTTCTTTGTATCCATAGTGGGTGTCCTTGATAACCACAATGGGTGTCCTTGATAACCACACTGGGTGTCCTTGATAACCACACTGGGTGTACTTGATAACCACAATGGGTGTCCTTGATAACCACAATGGGTGTCCTTGATAACCACAATGGGTGTCCTTGATAACCACAATGGGTTTCCTTGATAACCGCAATGGGTATCTTTGATAATTACAATGGGTGTCCTTGATAACCACACTAGGTGTCCTTGATAACCACACTGGGTATCCTTGATAACTACACTGGGTATCCTTGATAACCACACTGGGTGTCCTTGATAACCACACTGGGTGTCCTTGATAACCACACTGGGTGTCCTTGATAACCACACTGGGTGTCCTTGATAAACACAATGGGTGTCATTGATAACCACAATGGGTGTCCTTGATAACCACACTGGGTGTCCTTGATAACCACAATGGGTGTCTTTGATAACCACGCTGGGTCCTTGATAATCAAGAACCTCCTCTCTAATGAACTTTCAATCAATAGAGAGAGAGAGAGAGAGAGAGAGAGATAGTGAGAGAGAGAGAGAGAGAGTGAGTGAGAGAGAGAGAGAGTGCCAAGACTCTGTCACTCGTGGCACTCTGGGTATAAAAATACCCACCTGGGCACCACATACCCTCCTACACTTGGCACTGATGCCACAGCCTGTACTGGTGTACACACGTGGTACTCGTGTACAGAGGTGGTACTGGTGTACACACGTGGTACTGGTGTACACTCGGGGTACTGGTGTACACTCGTGGTACTGGTGTACACACGTGGTACTGGTGTACACACGTGGTACTGGTGTACACACGTGGTACTGGTGTACACTCGTAGTACTGGTGTACACTCGTGGTACTGATGTACACTCGTGATACCGGTGTACACTCGTGGTACTGGTGTACACACGTGGTACTGGTGTACACACGTGGTACTGGTGTACACACGTGGTACTGGTGTACACACGTGGTACTGGTGTACACAGGTGGTACTGGTGTACACAGGTGGTACTGGTGTACACACGTGGCACTGGTGTACACTCGTGGTACTGGTGTACACACGTGGTACTGGTGTACACTAGTGGTACTGGTGTACGCACGTGGTACTGGTGTACACACGTGGTACTGGTGTACACGCGTAGTACTGGTGTACACACATGGTACTGGTGTACACACGTAGTACTGGTGTACACACGTGGTACTGGTGTACACACGTGGTACTGGTGTACACACGTGGTACTGGTGTACACTCGTGGTAATGGTGTACACTCGTGGTACTGGTGTATACACGTGGTACTGGTGTACACACGTGGTACTGGTGTACACACGTGGTACTGGTGTACACACGTGGTACTGGTGTACACACGTGGTACTGGTGTACACACGTGGTACTGGTGTACACACGTGGTACTGGTGTACACACGTGGTACTCGTGTACACACGTGATACTGGTGTACACACGTGGTACAGGTGTACACACATGGTAGTGGTGTACACTCGTGGTACTGGTGTACACACGTGGTACTGGTGTACACACGTGGTACTGGTGTACACACGTGGTACTAGTGTACACTCGTGATACTGGTGTACACTCGTGGTACTGGTGTACACTCGCGGTACTGGTGTACACTTGTGGTACTGGTGTACACTCGTGGTACTGGTGTACACTCGTGGTACTGGTTTACACTCGTGGTACTGGTGTACACTCGTGGTACTGGTGTACACACGCGGTACTAGTGTACACACGTAGTACTGGTGTACACACGTGGTACTGGTGTACACACGTGATACTGGTGTACACTCGTGGTACTGTTGTACACACATGGTACTGGTGTACACACGTGGTACGGGTGTACACACGTGGTACTGGTGTACACACGTGGTACTGGTGTACACACGTGGTACTGGTGTATACACGTGGTACTGGTGTACACTCGTGGTACTGGTGTACACTCGTGGTACTGGTTTACACTCGTGGTACTGGTGTACACACGTGGTACTGGTGTACACACGTGGTACTGGTGTACACTCGTGATACTGGTGTACACACGTAGTACTGGTGTACACACGTGGTACTGGTGTACACTCTTGGAACTGGTGTACACACGTGGTACTGGTGTACACACGTGGTACTGGTGTACACACGTGGTATTGGTGTACACACGTGGTACTGGTGTACACAGGTGGTACTGGTGTACACAGGTGGTACTGGTGTACACACGTGGCACTGGTGTACACTCGTGGTACTGGTGTACACACGTGGTACTGGTGTACACTAGTGGTACTGGTGTACGCACGTGGTACTGGTGTACACACGTGGTACTGGTGTACACGCGTAGTACTGGTGTACACACATGGTACTGGTGTACACACGTAGTACTGGTGTACACACGTGGTACTGGTGTACACACGTGGTACTGGTGTACACACGTGGTACTGGTGTACACTCGTGGTAATGGTGTACACTCGTGGTACTGGTGTATACACGTGGTACTGGTGTACACACGTGGTACTGGTGTACACACGTGGTACTGGTGTACACACGTGGTACTGGTGTACACACGTGGTACTGGTGTACACACGTGGTACTGGTGTACACACGTGGTACTCGTGTACACACGTGATACTGGTGTACACACGTGGTACTGGTGTACACACATGGTAGTGGTGTACACTCGTGGTACTGGTGTACACACGTGGTACTGGTGTACACACGTGGTACTGGTGTACACACGTGGTACTAGTGTACACTCGTGATACTGGTGTACACTCGTGGTACTGGTGTACACTCGCGGTACTGGTGTACACTTGTGGTACTGGTGTACACTCGTGGTACTGGTGTACACTCGTGGTACTGGTTTACACGCGTGGTACTGGTGTACACTCGTGGTACTGGTGTACACACGCGGTACTAGTGTACACACGTAGTACTGGTGTACACACGTGGTACTGGTGTACACACGTGATACTGGTGTACACTCGTGGTACTGTTGTACACACATGGTACTGGTGTACACACGTGGTACGGGTGTACACACGTGGTACTGGTGTACACACGTGGTACTGGTGTACACACGTGGTACTGGTGTATACACGTGGTACTGGTGTACACTCGTGGTACTGGTGTACACTCGTAGTACTGGTTTACACTCGTGGTACTGGTGTACACACGTGGTACTGGTGTACACACGTGGTACTGGTGTACACTCGTGATACTGGTGTACACACGTAGTACTGGTGTACACACGTGGTACTGGTGTACACTCTTGGAACTGGTGTACACACGTGGTACTGGTGTACACACGTGGTACTGGTGTACACACGTGGTACTGGTGTACACACGTGGTACTGGTGTACACACGTGATACTGGTGTACACTCGTGGTACTGGTGTACACACGTGGTACTGGTGTACACACGTGGCACTGGTGTACACACGTGGCACTGGTGTACACACTTGGTACTGGTGTACACACGTGGTACTGGCGTACACACGTGGTACTGGTGTACACTCGTGGTACTGGTGTATACACGTGGTACTGGTGTACACACGTGGTACTGGTGTACACTCGTGGTACTGGTTTACACTCGTGGTACTGGTGTACACACGTGGTACTGGTGTACACACTTGGTACTGGTGTACACTCGTGGTACTGGTGTGCACACGCGGTACTGGTGTACACGCGTAGTACTGGTGTGCACACGTGGTACTGGTGTACACTCTTGGAACTGGTGTGCACGTGGTACTGGTGAACACACGTGGTACTGATGTACACACGTGGTACTGGTGTACATTCGTGGTACTAGTGTACACACGTGGTACGGGTGTACACTCGTGGTACTGGTGTACACACGTGGTACGGGTGTACACTCGTGGTACTGGTGTACACTCGTGGTACTGGTGTACACACGTGGTACTGGTGTACACTCTTGATACTGGTGTACACTCGTGGTACTGGTGTACACTCGTGGTACTGGTGTACACTCGTGGTACTGCGTACACACGTGGTACTGGTGTACACACGTGGTACTGGTGTACACACGTGGTACTGGTGTACACACGTGGTACTGGCGTACACACGCGGTACTGGTGTACACACGTGGTGCTGGTGTATACACCTGGTACTGGTGTACACACCTGGTACTGGTGTACACACCTGGTACTGGTGTACACTCGTGGTACTGGTGTACACTCGTGGTACTGGTGTATACACGTGGTACGGGTGTACACACGTGGTACTGGTGTACACACGTGGTACTGGTGTACACACGTGGTACTGGTGTACACACGTGGTACTGGTGTACACACGCGGTACTGGTGTACACACGTGTTGCTCGTGTATACACCTGGTACTGGTGTACACACCTGGTACTGGTGTACACACCTGGTACTGGTGTACACACATGGTACTGGTGTACACTCGTGGTACTGGTGTATACACGTGGTACGGGTGTACACACGTGGTACTGGTGTACACACGTGGTACTGGTGTACACACGGTACTGGTGTACACACGTGGTACTGGTGTACACACGTGGTACTGGTGTACACTCGTGGTACTGGTATACACACGGTACTGGTGTACACTCGTGGTACTGGTGTACACTCGTGGTACTGGTGTACACTCGTGGTACTGGTGTACACTCGTGGTACTGGTGTACACTCGTGATACTGGTGTACACACGTGGTACTAGCGTACACTCGTGGTACTGGAGTACACTCGTGGTACTGGTGTACACTCGTGGTACTGGTGTACACTCGTGGTACTGGTGTACACTCGTGGTACTGGTGTACACTCGTGGTACTGGTGTACACTCGTGGTACTGGTGTACACTCTTGGTACTGGTGTACACTCGTGGTACTGGTGTACACTCGTGGTACTGGTGTACACTTGTGGTACTGGTGTACACTCGTGGTACTGGTGTACACTTGTGGTACTGGTGTACACTCGTGGTACTGGTGTACACTCGTGGTACTGGTGTACACTCGTGGTACTGGTGTACACTCGTGGTACTGGTGTACACTTTTGGTACTGGTGTACACTTGTGGTACTGGTGTACACTTGTGGTACTGGTGTACACTTGTGGTACTGGTGTACACTCGTGGTACTGGTGTACACTCGTGGTACTGGTGTACACTTGTGGTACTGGTGTACACTTGTGGTACTGGTGTACACTCGTGGTACTGGTGTACACTTGTGGTACTGGTGTACACTTGTGGTACTGGTGTACACTTGTGGTACTGGTGTACACTTGTGGTACTGGTGTACACTTGTGGTACTGGTGTACACTTGTGGTACTGGTGTACACTCGTGGTACTGGTGTACACTTGTGGTACTGGTGTACACTTGTGGTACTGGTGTACACTTGTGGTACTGGTGTACACTTGTGGTACTGGTGTACACTCGTGGTACTGGTGTACACTTGTGGTACTGGTGTACACTTGTGGTACTGGTGTACACTTGTGGTACTGGTGTACACTTGTGGTACTGGTGCACACTTGTGGTACTGGTGTACACTTGTGGTACTGGTGTACACTTGTGGTACTGGTGTACACTTGTGGTACTGGTGTACACTCGTGGTACTGGTGTACACTCGTGGTACTGGTGTACACTTGTGGTACTGGTGTACACTTGTGGTACTGGTGTACACTTGTGGTACTGGTGTACACTCGTGGTTCTGATGTACATACATGTAGATGCAGCAACTGTCAGTCTTGTGGTGTAGTAACTGTCAGTCTTGTGGTGCAGCAACTGTCAGTCTTGTGGTTTATTAACTGTCAGTCTTGTGGTGCAGCAACTGTCAGTCTTGTGGTGCAGCAACTGTCAGTCTTGTGGTGCAGCAACTGTCAGTCTTGTGGTGTATTAACTGTCAGTCTTGTGGTGCAGCAACTGTCAGTCTTGTGGTGTATTAACTGTCAGTCTTGTGGTGTAGTAACTGTCAGTCTTGTGGTGCAGCAACTGTCAGTCTTGTTGTGCAGCAACTGTCAGTCTTGTGGTGCAGCAACTGTCAGTCTTGT
Source organism: Cherax quadricarinatus (assembly GCF_038502225.1). Lineage (NCBI taxonomy): Eukaryota > Metazoa > Arthropoda > Malacostraca > Decapoda > Parastacidae > Cherax > Cherax quadricarinatus. The sequence continues at coordinate 4,428,649 of NC_091388.1, read as the reverse complement.
GGTGTATTAACTGTCAGTCTTGTGGTGCAGCAACTGTCAGTCTTGTTGTGCAGCAACTGTCAGTCTTGTGGTGCAGCAACTGTCAGTCTTGTTGTGCAGCAACTGTCAGTCTTGTGGTGCAGCAACTGTCAGTCTTGTTGTGCAGCAACTGTCAGTCTTGTGGTGCAGCAACTGTCAGTCTTGTGGTGTATTAACTGTCAGTCTTGTGGTGCAGCAAATGTCAGTCTTGTTGTGCAGCAACTGTCAGTCTTGTGGTGCAGCAACTGTCAGTCTTGTGGTGCAGCAACTGTCAGTCTTGTGGTGTATTAACTGTCAGTCTTGTTGTGCAGCAACTGTCAGTCTTGTGGTGCAGCAACTGTCAGTCTTGTGGTGCAGCAACTGTCAGTCTTGTGCAGCAACTGTCAGTCTTGTGGTGTAGTAGCTGTCAGTCTTGTGGTGTAGTAACTGTCAGTCTTGTGGTGCAGCAACTGTCAGTCTTGTGGTGCAGCAACTGTCAGTCTTGTGGTGCAGCAACTGTCAGTCTTGTGGTGCAGCAACTGTCAGTCTTGTGCAGCAACTGTCAGTCTTGTGGTGTATTAACTGTCAGTCTTGTGTAGTAACTGTCAGTCTTGTGGTGCAGCAACTGTCAGTCTTGTGCAGCAACTGTCAGTCTTGTGAAGTAGCAACTGTCAGTCTTTTGGTGCAGCAACTGTCAGTCTTGTGGTGTAGTAGCTGTCAGTCTTGCGGTGCAGTAACTGTCAGTCTTGTGGTGCAGCAACTGTCAGTCTTGTGGTGCAGCAACTGTCAGTCTTGTGGTGCAGCAACTGTCAGTCTTGTGGTGTAGTAACTGTCAGTCTTATGGTGTAGCAACTGTCAATCTTGTGTATTAACTGTCAGTCTTGTGGTGTAGTAACTGTCAGTCTTATGGTGTAGCAACTGTCAATCTTGTGTATTAACTGTCAGTCTTGTGGTGCAGCAACTGTCAGTCTTGTGGTGTAGTAACTGTCAGTCTTATGGTGTAGCAACTGTCAATCTTGTGTATTAACTGTCAGTCTTGTGGTGAAGCAACTGTCAGTCTTGTGGTGTATTAACTGTCAGTCTTGTGGTGTATTAACTGTCAGTCTTGTGTAGTAACTGTCAGTCTTGTGGTGCAGCAACTGTCAGTCTTGTGGTGCAGCAACTGTCAGTCTTGTGGTGCAGCAACTGTCAGTCTTGTGGTGTATTAACTGTCAGTCTTGTGTAGTAACTGTCAGTCTTGTGGTGCAGCAACTGTCAGTCTTGTGGTGCAGCAACTGTCAGTCTTGTGGTGCAGCAACTGTCAGTCTTGTGGTGCAGCAACTGACAGTCTTGTGGTGCAGCAACTGTCAGTCTTGTGGTGTAGTAGCTGTCAGTCTTGTGGTGTATTAACTGTCAGTCTTGTGAAGTAGCAACTGTCAGTCATGTGGTGCAGCACCTGTCAGTACTGTGGTGCAGCACCTGTCAGTACTGTGGTGTAGTAGCTGTCAGTACTGTGGTGCAGCACCTGTCAGTACTGTGGTGTAGTAGCTGTCAGTCTTGTGGTGTAGTAGCTGTCAGTCTTGTGGTGTAGTAGCTGTCAGTCTTGTGGTGTAGTAGCTGTCAGTCTTGTGGTGTAGTAGCTGTCAGTCTTGTGGTGTAGTAGCTGTCAGTCTTGTGATGTAGTAGCTGTCAGTCTTGTGGTGTAGCAGCTGTCAGTCTTGTGGTGTAGTAGCTGTCAGTCTTGTGGTGTATTAACTGTCAGTCTTGTGTAGTAGCAGTCAGTCTTGTGGTGCAGCAACTGTCAGTCTTGTGGTGCAGCAACTGTCAGTCTTGTGGTGCAGCAACTGTCAGTCTTGTGGTGTATTAACTGTCAGTCTTGTGAAGTAACTGTCATTCTTGTGTAGTAACTGTCAGTCTTGTGGTGCAGCAACTGTCAGTCTTGTGGTGCAGCAACTGTCAGTATTGTGGTGTAGTAACTGTCAGTCTTATGGTGCAGCAACTGTCAGTCTTATGGTGTAGCAACTGTCAGTCTTGTGGTGCAGTAACTGTCAGTCTTGTGGTGCAGCAACTGTCAGTCTTATGGTGTAGCAACTGTCAGTCTTGTGTATTAACTGTCAGTCTTGTGGTGTATTAACTGTCAGTCTTGTGGTGCAGCAACTGTCAGTCTTGTGGTACAGAAACTGTCAGTCTTGTGGTGTATTAACTGTCAGTCTTGTGATGTAGCAACTGACAGTCTTGTGGTGCAGCAACTGTCAGTCTTGTGGTGTAGTAGCTGTCAGTCTTGTGGTGTATTAACTGTCAGTCTTGTGTAGTAACTGTCAGTCTTGTGGTGTATTAACTGTCAGTCTTGTGGTGCAGCAACTGTCAGTGTCGTGGTGCAGCAACTGTCAGTCTTGTGGTGCAGCAACTGTCAGTCTTGTGGTGCAGCAACTGTCAGTCTTGTGGTGCAGCAACTGTCAGTCTTGTGGTGCAGCAACTGTCAGCTTGTGGTGCAGCAACTGTCAGTCTTGTGGTGCAGCAACTGTCAGTCTTGTGGTGCAGTAACTGCAAGTCTTGTGGTGCAGCAACTGTTAGTCTTGTGGTGTAGCAAGTGTCAGTCTTGTGGTGTAGCAACTGTCAGTCTTGTGGTGTATTAACTGTCAGTCTTGTGGTGTAGTAACTGTCAGTCTTGTGAAGTAGCAACTGTCAGTCTTGTGGTGCAGCAGCTTTCAGTTTTGTGGTGCAGCAACTGTCAGTCTTATGGTGCAACAACTGTCAGTCTTGTAGTGTAGTAGCTGTCAGTCGTGTGGTGCAGCAACTGTCAGTCTTGTGGTGCAGCAACTGTCAGTCTTGTAGTGTAGTAGCTGTCAGCCTTGTGGAGTAGTAGCTGTCAGTCTTGTGGTGTATTAACTGTCAGTGTTGCACTGCAGTAGCTATCAGTCTTTTGCTGTAGTAACTGCCCTCTGACTGCCCGTCTTGTGGCAGCTATCTGCAAGGTCACCCCCACATCCCTCCTGTGCTGACAGCTTTGTTGGACTGACAGTTCTGTCCAGAACTGTCAGTTTACAAACGAATTTCACCCCTGTGATATTGTGTACCATGGTACCATTGTTCCAGGAGTACCATCATGGTACGTAGACAGCTGGTGCTGACAGCTGGTGCTGACAGCTGGTGCTGACAGCTGGTATTTACTCCCTCGGATAAGAAAATGTCAGATAAATTATGTGATTCTGGGATGAACTGTTCCTGTGGAACAATGGTACCAATGGTACACTGCCCTGTGGAACAATGGTACCAATGGTACACTGTCCTGTGGAAGAATGGTACCAATGGTACACTGCCCTGTGAAAGAATGATACCAATGGTACACTGCCCTGTGAAACAATGGTACCAATGGTACAATGCCCTGTGGTACAATGGTACCAATGGTAAACTCCCTTGTGGAACAATGGTACTAATGGTACACTGCCCTGTGAAACAATGGTACCACTGGTACAGTTCCCTGTAGTACAATGGTACCAATAATACCACTGGTACACTTCCCTCTGGTACAATGGTACCAATACACTGTCCCGTTGAAGGTAGTCACTAAGTAATTAATAAGTCTGATACAATTTAAACTACTATGTATCTCTCTCTCTCACCTAATTGTGGTTGAAGGGGTCGAGTCACAGCTCCTGCCCCTGCCTCCTCACTGGTCGCCACTAGGTCCACTCTCTCTCCCTGCTCCATGAGCTTCATCATACCTCGTCTTAAAGCTATGTATGGATCCTGCCTCCACTATATCACTCTTCAGATTGTTCCACTTCCTGACAACTCTGTGGCTGAAGAAATACTTCATAACATCCCTGTGACTCACCTGAGTCTTCAACTTCCAATTGTCACACATTGTTGCTGTGTCCCATCTCTGGAACATTCTGTCTCTATCCACCTTGTCAATTTCTCAGTATTTTATATGTCGTTATCATATCCCCCCTATCTCTTCTGTCCTTCAGTGTCATCAGGTCGATTTCTCTTAACCTCTCCTCGTTATACATGCCCCTTAGGTCCCTTAACCTCTCCTTGTTGGACATGCCCCTTAGCTCTGGGATTAGTCTTGTTGCAAACCTTTGCACTTTCTCTAATTTCTTGCTATGCTTGACCAGTAGTGGGTTCCAGTGCTGCGTACTCCAATATAGGCCTGATATACACTGTGTACAGGCTTGATGTACATGGTGTGAAGTGTCTGATGTACACAGTGTCTTGAATGACTTCTTAGATGTCAAAATGATATTCTCAGGTTCGCCAAGTGCCCATATGCTGCATTAGTTATTTGGTTGATGTGTGCCTGAGGAGATGTCCTCGGTATTATACTCACCCCAAGATCCTTAACCTTGTAAAGTAAAAGGACACAAGTGCAACTAATGTGACATTTATTGTGGCAACGTTTCGCTCTCCAGGAGCTTTATCAAGCCATTACAAACAATACATGGACACAGAGTGAGGTGTAATACTAGTGAGGTAACATTTCGATGTTCACAGTAGTAGTAGTAGTAGTAGTAGTAGTAGTAGTAGTGGTAGTGACAAAAGTAATACAATATGATAGAGCAATTAATTCGTACAAGAGTAAAAGGATATAAAAGCTATTACTTGGGTAACATAAAAATAGGTTGGACAAATATAGACTGGAATGAGGCAGGTTGTTTCAGTGTTCACTCTCTGTGCTTTGTGTAGTATAACAGGAGAGACTATGTGATGGCAGGGTTTACTGTTTTCAGGAGGATTCTTGCTAAGACTTCGGAGATGGTGAAGCTGCCTTTGTTTTGTTTAATTGTATTCGAAACAGCGATCAGTGCTGATTCGAGGCACTTGCGTCTGCGGTAATTAGTTTCTTTGATGACTAATTGGGCGTCTCTGAATTTCATGAGATGATTGGTGGAATTTCGGTGTTGTACACAGGCGTTGTTCAACACCGAAATTCCACCAATCATCTCATGAAATTCAGAGACGCCCAATTAGTGATCAAAATAACTAATTACCGCAGACGCAAGTGCCTCGAATCAGCACTGATCGCTGTTTCGAATACAATTAAACAAAACAACGGCAGCTTCACCATCTCCGAAGTCTTAGCAAGAATCCTCCTGAAGATTGAGACACTTATGCAGCATATGGCAGTCTTTATTCAGGAAACGTTTCGCCACACAGTGGCTTCATCAGTCCAATACAAAGAGGAAGGCGTAAGGAGAGGAGGAGAATGAGGTAATCAGTCCCTCAGCCTGGAGTCGATATGTTCAGTCCATCAATCTTGTAGAATGTACAGCATAGGGCCGTAGACGTGGCTTATATACTGTAGTGAGGTGAGGCGAAGCAGGAGGAGGCGGGGTCATAGTGGTACCATCCACTAGTCGAAGTAGGTCTTCGTCCAAAGGTTGAACAAGTGTTGAAGAATTCTGCATAAGTGTCTCAATCTTCAACTTGTCGGTTTTTCAAACCATTCATCACAACTGTCAGACACTGCAGCATCATGGGATCTTGTTACAAAGAATTCTTCAACACTTGTTCAACCTTTGGACGAAGACCTACTTCGACTAGTGGATGGTACCACTATGACCCCGCCTCCGCCTGCTTCACCTCACCTCACTACAGTATATAAGCCACGTCTACGGCCCTATGCTGTACATTCTACAAGATTGATGGACTGAACACCTCATTCTCCTCCTCTCCTTACGCCTTCCTCTTTGTATTGGACTGATGAAGCCACTGTGTGGCGAAACATTTCCTGAATAAAGATTTCCATATGCTGCATAAGTGTCTCAATCTTCAACTTGTCGGTTTTTCAAACCATTCATCACAAGAATCCTCCTGAAAACAGTAAACCCTGCCATCACATAGTCTCTCCTGTTATACTACACAAGCACATTACAGAGAGTGAACACTGAAACAACCTGCCTCATTCCAGTCTATATTTGTCCAACCTATTTTTATGTTACCCAAGTAATAGCTTTTATATCCTTTTACTCTTGTACGAATTAATTGCTCTATCATATTGTATTACTTTTGTCACCACTACTACTACTACTACTACTACTACTACCACTAGTGAACATCGAAATGGTACCTCACTAGTATTGCACCTCACTCTGAGCCTTTATATACCCTCTGTGTCCATGTATTGTTTGTAATGGCTTGATAAAGCTCCTGGAGAGCGAAACGTTGCCACAATAAATGTCACATTAGTTGCACTTGTGTCCTTTTACTTTACATATTGTCGGTAATTCTACCAACCTTATTACAATCTTTAACCTTGAGTGAGGTTTGCAGTCTATGGCCCCCTAGCCTCTACTCAGTCAGATTGGGATCTGGACAGGCCTGTAATCTGGCCAGATCCTTTTCTAGTTCTACTTGATCCTCATCTGACTGAATTCTTATTAACCTCACATCGTCTGCAAACAGGGACACTCTGAATCTATCCCTTCAGTCATATACCAGAAACAGCACTGGTCCTAGGACTGAGCCCTGGGAAACCTTGCTCATCACAGGCGCCCACTCTGATACCTCATCACGTACCATGACTTGTTGGTGCCTTCCTGACAGGTATTCTCTGATCCATTGCAGCACCTTCCCTATTATCCCTGCCTGATTCTCCAGCTGTTGCACTGCTCTCTTTTGTGGAACTGCATCTAAAGCCTTTTTACAGTCCAAGAAAACACAATCTACCCACCTTTCTCTCTCTTGTCTTACTGCTGTCACTTTGTCATAGAACTCCGGTACGTTTGTGACACACGATTTCCCATCCCTGAATCCATGCTGGTTGTCGTTGATAAGCTCATTCCTTTCTAGATGCTCAACCACTCTTCTCCTGATAATCTTCTCCATGACTCTGCATACTATACATGTCAGTAACACTGGTCTGTAGTTTAGTGCTGTCTGTCTGTCTCCTTTCTTAAAAACTGAGACTACATTTGCTGTCTTCCACACCTCAGGTAGTTAGTTAGTTTAATATGTTTATTATGCACCCCATACCCATCCTGTGGGCGGTAGTCAAAAGATTACAGAGGTACATAATTGGTCCAGGGACTGGACTCCAAAGTTTTGATAGCTGAGCAAGTTACAGAGGTAATGAACTCACAATTTACAAAGGTAATGAACTCACAATTTACAAAGGTAATGAACTCACAATTTACAAAGGTAATGAACTCCAGGTAAGTCTGGTCACAATCAGGTAGTTGTGCTGTTTCGATAAATGTGTTGAAGATTGTTGTTAGTGGTACAAACAGTGCCTCTGCTCCCTCTCTCAGGACCCATGATAGATGTGTTGAAGATTGTTGTTAGTGGTACACATAATGCTTCTGCTCCCTCTCTCAGGACCCATGGAGAGATGTCCAGTCCCATCGCTTTTGAGGTATCTAGTTCACTTAGCAGCCTCTTCACTTCCTCGGTTGTGTGTATTGTGTCCAGCACTTGATGGTGTACCCCACCACTTTGTCTTTCTGTAGTCCTTTCTGTCTCCTCTGTGAATACTTCTTTAAATCTCATATTGGTATCTTCACATACTTCTAGATCGTTTCATGTGAAGTCCCCTCCTTCCTTCCTCAACAATCCTTAACTGTTGTGTTCCTCCTGATGTGACTGTACAACAGCTTCAGGTCAGACTTGGCTTTTGATGCTATGTCATTGTCGCTGGACCTGCCCCCTTACCTGTGCATATTGCTTTCTGGCTCTTCAACTAATCTTATTCTCCTGGGTCCTTTGTCTTCTATGCTTCTTCCATTCTCTAGCACACTTAGTTTTGGCCTCTCTACAACTTTGGTTGAACAAGGACTCGTTCTGGCCTTCTCATTACCTCTGTTGCTCTTGGGTACAGACTCCTCCTCAGCTTCCTTGCATATTGTTCTCACATATTCCATCATCTCATTTACTGATTTCCCCACCAGTTGTCTGTCCCACTGAACCTCATGCAGGAAATTCCTCATGCCTGTGTAGTCCCTCTCTTGTAGCTTGGCTTCACCTGCCCTACTCTCCCTGCTTCCCTCTCCACTTGTAACTCTATGTATTTGAAGCTCAGAACCCCGTGATCATAAGTTCCGAGGGGCTTTTCATATGTGATTTCACCAATGTCTGAACTGCTCAAGGTGAATACTAGGTCCAGTCTTGCTGGATCGTTCTCTCTCTCTCTCTCTCTCTCTCTCTCTCTCTCTCTCTCTCTCTCTCTCTCTCTCTCTCTCTCTCTCTCTCTTTCTCTCTCTCTCTCTCTCTTTCTCACTCTCAGTAGGTTCTTGGAAGTCATTGTTGACATGATACCAAAATTCCTGGCCATTCTACCAGTGAGCACAGGCTGCCAGCTGCCTCACCCACAGCTGGTGCTTGGGGTTATTACCCTTATCACAGCTGGTGCATACCTGCAGTATGCACCAGCTGTGGGACAACCAGGGGTCTTGAAGACAACCAGGGGGTCTTTAAGACAACCAGGGGTCTTGAAGACAACCAGGGAGTCTTTAAGACAACCAGGGGTCTTGAAGACACCCAGGGGTCTTAAAGACAACCAGGGGTGTACTGGTAGCCGCCTTACATACACTGGAAGACAGTTGAACAGTCTTGGTGCCCTGACACATACAATGCCAGAGTCTGCAACACAAGCAGGTGTTGCAAGATCATTAATACTGCAGGTGTTGCAACACCATTAATACTGGAAGAGTGTTGCAAGGTTAATTAACCTGGCAGTATTGATGGACTGACTGAGCACATATAAACTGTCAGAGTACCAGAACTCTCACTGCTGGTACTGCACTCATACCAGGTACACACTGCTACTATACACTGCCTGTATACACTGCCAGAGTACCAGAACTCTCACTGCTGGTACTGCACTCATACCAGGTACACACTGCTACTATATACTGCCTGTATACACTGCCAGAGTACCAGAACTCTCACTGCTGGTACTGCACTCATACCAGGTACACACTGCTACTATATACTGCCTGTATACACTGCCAGAGTACCAGAACTCTCACTGCTGGTACTGCACTCATACCAGGTACACACTGCTACTATACACTGCCTGTATACACTGCCAGAATACCAGAACTCTCACTGCTGGTACTGCACTCATACCAGGTACACACTGCTACTATACACTGCCTGTATACACTGCCAGAGTACCAGAACTCTCACTGCTGGTACTGCACTCATACCAGGTACACACTGCCTCTATACACTGCTTCTATATACTGCCTATACACACTGCAAATATTCACACTGCCTATACATACTATGTATATACACTATTTTGAATCATGTACACTATATATATATATATATATATATATATATATATATATATATATATATATATATATATATATATATATATATATATATATATATATATAAAACATACTTTTCAGAATGTGTTGTGGGTTGATCGCTATCTCTTGGCTCCTCTGTGGTAAGTAGTGACTTGTGTGTAGACCTAGGTGCAGCAGACCTAGGTGTAGCTGCAGCAGACCTAGGTGTAGCAGACCTAGGTGTATCAGACCTAGGTGTAGCTACAGCAGACCTACGTGCAGCAGACCTAGGTGTAGCAGACCTAGGTGTAGCTACAGCAGACCTACGTGCAGCAGACCTAGGTGTAGCTACAGCAGACCTAGGTGTAGCAGACCTAGGTGTATCAGACCTAGGTGTAGCTACAGCAGACCTACGTGCAGCAGACCTAGGTGTAGCAGACCTAGGTGTAGCTACAGCAGACCTAGGTGAAGCAGACCTAGGTGTATCAGACCTAGGTGTAGCTACAGCAGACCTACGTGCAGCAGACCTAGGTGTAGCAGACCTAGGTGTAGCTACAGCAGACCTAGGTGAAGCAGACCTAGGTGTATCAGACCTAGGTGTAGCTACAGCAGACCTACGTGCAGCAGACCTAGGTGTAGCAGACCTAGGTGTAGCTACAACAGACCTAGGTGTAGCTACAACAGACCTAGGTGTATCAGACCTAGGTGTAGCTACAGCAGGCCTACATGCAGCAGACCTAGGTGTAGTAGACCTAGGTGTAGCAGACCTAGGTGTAGCAGACCTAGGTGTAGCAGACCTAGGTGCAGCAGACCTACGTGTAGCAGACCTAGATTCAGCATACCTAGGTGTAGCAGACCTAGGTGTAGAAGACCTAGGTGTAGCAGACCTAGGTGTAGCTACAACAATTACCTTCAATTTTTCAGGTGCTTTAACGTACCTAGGTGCTTCTACAGCGTCCCTAGGTGCCTCTACAATGTCCCTAGATGCCTCTACAGCGTCCCTAGGTGCCCCTACATCGTCCCTAGGTGCCTCTACAGCGTCCTTAGGTGCTTCGACAGCGTCCCTAGGTGCCTCTACAGCGTCCCTAGGTGCCCCTACATCGTCCCTAGGTGCCTCTACAACATCCCTAGGTGCCTCTACAGCGTCCCTAAGTGTCTCAACAGCGTCCTTAGGTGCCTCTACAGCGTCCCTAGGTGCCTCTACAGCGTCCTTAGGTGCCCCCACATCGTCCCTAGGTGCCTCTACAGCGTCCCTAGGTGCTTCGACAGGGTCCCTAGGAGCAGCAATAGCAGCTACCTACAACAGTCTTCCTGAGGTGCAACGTAGAATGGCACCTATGATACACCTATGTGTCAGTGACACTCTAGGTCAGAATTATTATTATTATAATAATTATTATTATTATTATTATAAATATTACTATTATCATTATTATTATTATTACTATTGTTATTAACACATCGGCTGTCTCCCACCAAGGCAGGGTGGCCCGAAAAAGAAAAACTTTCACCATCATTCACTCCATCACTGTCTTGCCAGAAGGGTGCTTTACACTACAGTTTTTAAACTGCAACATTAACACCCCTCCTTCAGAGTGCAGGCACTGTACTTCCCATCTCCAGGACTCAAGTCCGGCCTGCCGGTTTCCCTGAACCCCTTCATAAATGTTACTTTGCTCACACTCCAACAGCACGTCAAGTATTAAAAACCATTTGTCTCCATTCACTCCTATCAAACACGCTCATGCATGCCTGCTTGAAGTCCAAGCCCCTCGCACACAAAACCTCCTTTACCCCCTCCCTCCAACCCTTCCTAGGCCGACCCCTACCCCGCCTTCCCTCCACTACAGATTTATACACTCTCGAAGTCATTCTGTCTTGTTCCATTCTCTCTACATGTCCGAACCACCTCAATAACCCCTCCTCAACCCTCCGGACAATACGTTTAGGAACCCTGCACCTTATAATCTCTACGCTATGGATTCTCTGCATTATATTCACACCACATATTGCCCTCAGACACGACATCTCCACTGCCTCCAGCCTTCCCCTTGTTGCAACATTCATCACCCATGCTTCACACCCATATAAGAGCGTTGGTAAAACTATACTCTCATATATTCACCTCTTTGCTTCCATGGATTAAGTTCTTTGTCTCCACAGACTCCTCAGTGCACCACTCACCTTTTTCCCCTCATCAATTCTATGATTCACCTCATCTTGCATAGACACATCTTATAATTATTAATGATGTTGTTGGCCTGACAGAGGGTGTGGTAGGGGGTGTATGGAGGGGGGGAGGGCCAGCAGTGGCCCTCTGGACTGGCCGTGAGTGCCAGACTGTGGCCCTGGGACATGCCACCTACCACCTCGGTGCCATCTTCATCCTGGTCGACCACCTGCACCCACTACTCAACTCCCTGGCTCTGGTAAGTTAATATTCCCACTAAGTTCCTTCTATTGCAACACTTAGATTTAGACTCCATATTTTGATCCAAAAAATAATGCAGGCTGTTCGACCCATTTTCAAAGTAATTTGCTTAGAAATAAGGTCTATTATTTTACAACCTCCTATATAAAGACCAGTCTGGGAGGCGATGCTCCTGATAAAGTTCTGCAAACTAAAGTGAAAGGCCTCAAGATCTAATATTTATTATTTTTCTATTTTTTTCGGCAGATTCAAGAATTAGTTTCCAATAACTCCATTAATATACAAGTAAGTACATGTACAGGTATTGTACAGGGTCAGATAGACTGTTACAGTGGACCCCCGAGTTTCGTGATTAATCCGTTCCAGAGAGTCCGCCGAAAGTCGGAATTTACGAAACTCAAAACCATTTTCCCCATAAGAAATAATGGAAATAAAATTAATCTGTTCCAAACACCCAAAAATATTAAAATAATTTTTTTTTTTCAAATTAAATAAAGATTTACATACTGAAAACAATCAGATATCAAGTACATGCATATAAAAAATAATAACATTACACTTACCTTTACTGAAGACTTCTGGTTGGATGGAAGACGGGAGGAGGGGATAGGAGGAAGGTGTACACTATTGTTTGGAAGGAGAATCTCCTTCCATTAGGACTTCAGGTAGCAAGTCCATTTCTGGGGTTACTTCGCTACTTCTTTTAATGCCACTGGGAACAACTTGAGAGTCACTGGACCCCTGTCGCACAAAATATCTGTCCAGAGAGGTCTGTTTCTGGCATTTCTTTATGATTTGCCTGAAGTGGGACAAGGTTTTGTCACTGAACATGTTGCAGATATGGCTTGTTTCAGCTTGGTCAGGGTGATACTTTTCAACAAAACTTTGCAACTCATTCCACTTTGAACACATGTCCTCAATCACCGAAGAAGGCACCTCCCTCACTCTCTTTTCCTCCTCCTCTGAAGCAAGTTCCTCAGCTGTGGTTGAAGGTCTTGCAGTTCGTCAGTGGTTAGCTCTTCCCTGTGGTCCTCCACCAACTCTTCCACATCCCTGTCACTCAATTCCAACCCCATGGACTTGCCCAATGCCACAACACCTTCCACACCAGTCCACTAACACCCAGGATGTGACCCACACCAGTCCACTAACACTCAGGATGTGAACCACACCAGTCCACTAACACCCAGGATGTGACCCACACCAGTCCACCAACACCCAGGATGCCACCCACACAAGTCCACTAACACCCAGGATGCCACCCACACAAGTCCACTAACCCCAGGATGCCACCCACACCAGTCCACTAACACCCAGGTACCTATTTACTGCTAGGTGAACATAGACAACCGGTGTAAGGAAACACGTCCGATGCTTCCGCCCCTTCGCTGGGATCGAACCCGGACCTTCACCGTATGAAGCGAGGGTTTTTGCCACGAGGCCTATCATATGTTTGTACAGGGATTATACATGTCAGATACGACACATACACACACACACACATACATATATATATATATATATATATATATATATATATATATATATATATATATATATATATATATATATATATATATATATATATATATATTCTTCTTTCAGAAAACATTATGTATGTTGGTGAGTGTGGATGCTATGACTACTGAGATGAGATCTACACTGGAGGGCAGCATCCCTGAGATGCTGAAGATTATCCTTCTCAGCCTGGTCTATCCTGCATTATCCTGGGATAGTAGAGGGATACCTGGAGGCAGCTGGGATAGCCAGAGCATCTGGGATAAGAGGGATAGCCAGAACATCAGGTACTGGGATAGGCAGTGCCAGACAGTGCCCCAGCAGTCAGGAAGTGCCCAGGTGAGTCTCCAGGTACCTGAGTACCCAGGGGATGGCAGTGTCACCTTCAGGAGGGCCGGGAGCTGGAGCTGCACCTCAGGGCTCATCCTTCAGGGACCACTAACACCTGCCCCTTCAAGTAACTTCAAGGGCAGGACCTTAATTCTTACTGCTGTGAACGTAAGTACTGACCTTATTGATGAATAAGACACATGTACAACACCTAGGTGTCTTTGTTGATGAATAAGACACATGTACAACACCTAGTTGTCTTTATTGATGAATAAGACACATGTACAACACTTAGGTGTCTTTATTGATGAATAAGACACATGTACAACACCCGGGTGTCTTTATTGATGAATAAGACACATGTACAACACCTGGGTGACTTTATTGATGAATAAGACACATGTACAACACCAGGGTGACTTTATTGATGAATAAGACACATGTACAACACCTAGGTGTCTTTATTGATGAATAAGACACATGTACAACACCAGGGTGACTTTATTGATGAATAAGACACATGTACAACACCTGGGTGTCTTTATTGATGAATAAGACACATGTACAACACCTGGGTGTCTTTATTGATGAATAAGACACATGTACAACACCTGGGTGACTTTATTGATGAATATTAAATTAATTTACCTTCCTTTGGTTAGAAACCCAGGGTCTTCGAAGTTCAGAGACCTCCAGGGACCCCCAAAGACCTCCAGGGACCCCCAGGGACCCTCAGGGACCTCCAGGGACCCCCAAGGGACCCCCAGCGGCCAGGGTCCCTCAAGAACGTGCAGGGATACATGGCAGAACTAGTCAGGGTCCTGGAGATACATCTCAACTTTTCCTCAGTCGTCACCACTACTAACGCTTTTGGGTGTCAGTCCCGCAATGGTTCCTGGGATGGCATGATAGGCCTCCTGGCTCGTAAGGTAGGCCTTCTGGCTTGTAAGGTAGGCCTACTGACTCGTAAGGTGGGCCTACTGGCTCATAAGGTAGGCCTACCGGCTCAAAAGGTAGGCCTACTGGCTCGGAAGGTAGGCCTCCTGGCTTGTAAGGTAGGCCTACTGGTTTGTAAGGTAGGCCTACTGGCTTGTAAGGTAGGCCTACTGGCTCGTAAGGTAGGCCTCCTGGCTTGTAAGGTAGACCTACTGGCTCGTAAGGTAGGCCTCCTGGCTTGTAAGGTAGGCCTACTGGCTCGTAAGGTAGGCCTACTGGCTCATAAGGTAGGCCTCCTGGCTTGTAAGGTAGGCCTCCTGGCTTGTAAGGTAGGCCTACTGGCTTGTAAGGTAGGCCTCCTGGCTTGTAAGGTAGACCTACTGGCTCGTTAGGCCTCCTGGCTTGTAAGGTAGGCCTACTGGCTCGTAAGGTAGGCCTACTGGCTCATAAGGTAGGCCTCCTGGCTTGTAAGGTAGGCCTACTGGCTCATAAGGTAGGCCTACTGGCTCATAAGGTAGGCCTCCTGGCTTGTAAGGTAGGCCTACTGGCTCATAAGGTAGGCCTCCTGGCTCGTAAGGTAGGCCTACTGGCTTGTAAGGTAGGCCTACTGGCTTGTAAGGTAGGCCTACTGGCTTGTAAGGTAGGCCTCCTGGCTCATAAGGTAGGCCTACTTTTCTTACATGTCATATGTGACAGTACAAGTGATACATTTGCCATATAAGACAATAAGGTCGTTATTACCACACTACAGCAGGCAGACTTGGCCCCTCTGGACCTCTCACCATCCTGGGACAGGACGCAGGTAATAGACTTCAGTCAGTGGATGGGAATAGACAATGTTATTATTCTATCAAGATCACCTCATCCACTACGTCAACCCTTCCTTCTACTGCAAGTCTTCAGTCCATGGGTACGTCAATTCCTGTTTGGAGAGTAGGGGGTCAGTCCCTGAGTCTGGAGAGTAGGGGTTCAGTCCCCAAGTTTTGATAGATGGGGGTCAGGAGGTCAACTGGACCATGCTAGGTAGGTTCAACACTACAGTAGCCCTACTGGACCATGCTAGGTAGGTTCAACACTACAGTAGGCCTACTGGACCATGCTAAGTAGGTTCAACACTACAGTAGGTCTACTGGACCATGTTAGGTAGGTTCAACCAGTAGGCCTACTGGACCATGCTAGGTAGGTTCAATTCACACACTTACACTAACACACCTGTCTTACAGGTGTGGCTGGCCATATTACTGACAGGTGTGGCCACAGGAAGTGTACTATGGGCCATGGACCACATCGTCTGGAGTACACAAGCCCACAGGTGAGTACAGATTTGTACAGGTGTGTACGTGTGGGTACATGAGTTGAACCTACCTAGCATGGTTCAGTAGACACTAATAGACCGATTCTCCACAGGTTGAGTAATGGACTGAAGACGCCGTATAAGTTATACGAGACTGCTGTTGTCTCTACTCTCAAACTGTTCGTTATGCAAGGTGAGTACACTGAGTACACTTGTACAGTGAGTAGAGTAACTACCAGCTACCCATGCGTGTTTACAGCACACAACCCATACATTACAGGTAGTAAGTGGAGCTGCAGCTCCTGGTCTGGTAGACTGGCCTCCTGCTGGGTATTCCTGGCTGTGGTATCCCTAGTGTCACTTTACCAGGGCACTGTGGTATCCTTCCTGGCTGTACCCAGGATAGACAGAGCAATAGACAGTGCATTGGAACTGATAGATAGACTGCACACTGTCACACCTGTTGTACGCAAGAACACTGTCTATTACGAGTTTATTATCGTGAGTATAACGAACCTGCTCTGGTTCTGCTCTATGGTATCTATGGTTATACTGGAACTGCTCTATGGTAATACTGGAACTGCTCTATGGTATCTATGGTAATACATTCTACTCATCTATTTCAGAATTTTGAAAAGTACAGAAAAATTGCAGACAACTTGATGTTTCTGCCAGACTCTTACCTGGACACATGGGACTTCTACAGTCATATACAGCAGGGCAAGTATGCTCTCATAGGTGGGTATCAGTCCCTGTACTGGTAGTCAGTCCCTCAGAGAGTGGTAGATGGGGTAGTTAGTCCCTCAGACAGTGGTAGATGGGGTAGTCAGTCCCTCAGGGAGTGGTAGATGGGGTAGTCAGTCCCTCAGAGTCTGAGGGACTGACTGCCAGTCCCTCAGACAGTGGTAGATGGGGTAGTCAGTCCCTGAAACAGTGCAATATAAGGTAGTCAGTCTCTCAAGCAGTGCAATATTGTCAGTCCCTCAGACTTGGTGAACTATACAACGTAAGATAAGGTGGTCAGTTGGTTTAGAAAGACACGTAAGCAAACACTATAACATATTTATTAGAAAACGTTTCGGTCCTGGAAAGTGATCAAGGTTCCAGGACCGAAACGTTTTCTAATAAATATGTTATAGTGTTTGCTTACGTGTCTTTCTAAACCAACTTGTCGGTATTTATTACCAAGGTTTATACCAAGGTGGTCAGTCCCTGAGAGAGTATGTTCTCGCATATTCTTTCACATATTTTCTCACATATTCCCCCACATACTCCTCCCCCAGACACCTGGTCATCCAGTGTTGGTCGTAGTGTGAAGTATGAGGGTCGTCAAGGTCAGTGTCGCTATCATCAGTCAAGTCAGGTGTTGAAGAGTGACCTTGATGTTATGACCTTTCCTCACAACTCTCTCTACAAGGACCTTATTGACCACAAGTTAGTGTAGCGACCTTAATGTATACCAGGGGGTTGAGTTACCGCCACTACTAGTGTTAGTGTAGTGACCTTAATGTGTAGCAGGGGGTCAAGTTACCGCCACTACTAGTGTTAGTGTAGCGACCTTAATGTGTAGCAGAGGGTCGATTCACAGTTCTTATGCAGTTTTTGCTGTGTTTAATAATAATAATAATAATAATAATAATAATAATAATAATAATAATAATAATAATAATAATACAGGCTGGTCCAGCTACGGTCCTTCGGTATTATAAACAAGTTAAGATCGGTCCAATTCATGGTCCAGTGTCAGGACCAGCCAGTCCACCAGGTCCACCTGAAGTCCCTTGATATATACCAGGTCAGTCCCAGGTCTCACTACCATATTTTATCTTACCCTGAATCAAAAATGTGAGTGTCCTTTAGTTAATGAGGGGTTTTTCTATATATTTTTTTAATTTTCAGACACAGAGTGTGTTCCATGTCATGGTTGCTGGGTTGTTAATCTCAGTGGTAGTGTTACTGGTGGAGTTATTGTGTTACTACTGCTACCAGTAACAGTGTTACTACTAGTACCAGTAACACTATTGGTGTTACTACTACTACTACCCATAACACTACTGGTGTTACTACTAGTACTAGTAACACTACTGGTGTTACTGCTACTACCAATAACACTACTGGTGTAACTACTACTACCAGTAACACTATTGGTGTTACTACTACTACCAGTAACACTACTGGTGTTACTACTACTACCAGTAACACTACTGGTGTTACTACTACTACCAGTAACACTACTGGTGTTACTACTACTACTACCCATAACACTACTGGTGTTACTACAAGTACCAGTAACACTACTGGTGTTACTGCTACTACCAATAACACTACTGGTGTAACTACTACTACCAGTAACACTACTGGTGTTACTACTACTACTACCCATAACACTACTGGTGTTACTACTACTACCAGTAACACTACTGGTGTAACTACTACTACCAGTAACACTACTGGTGTTACTACTACTACCAGTAACACTACTGGTGTTACTACTACTACTACCAGTAACACTACTGGTGTTACTACTACTACCAGTAACACTACTGGTGTTACTACTACTACCAGTAACACTACTGGTGTTACTACTAGTACCAGTAACACTACTGGTGTTACTACTACTACCAGTAACACTACTGGTGTTACTACTACTACCAGTAACACTACTGGTGTTACTACTACTACCAGTAACACTACTGGTGTTACTACTACTACCAGTAACACTACTGGTGTTACTACTAGTACTAGTAACACTACTGGTGTTACTACTACCAGTAACACTACTGGTGTTACTACTACTACCAGTAACACTACTGGTGTTACTACTACTACCAGTAACACTACTGGTGTTACTACTACTACTACCAGTAACACTACTGGTGTTACTACTACCAGTAACACTACTGGTGTTACTACTACTACCAGTAACACTACTGGTGTTACTACTACTACCAGTAACACTACTGGTGTTACTACTACTACCAGTAACACTACATAAGACAGAACACAACATGAGGCCCCACACAGCACAGAAGAACTTCCTATACAAATATCTGGCATCACTTCAGGTCCTGTCATCTCACCTACTCACTACTTGACATGTCCCCCTACCTACCATGTCCTTGTATGACATGAATGTAACCTTCCCCATGTATTCTTCTAGTTTCACTTGTGTATCCGCTGAAGAGGACCCCAGAAGAGGGTCAAAATATGCACATCAATCATTCTCCTGTATTTCTGTTTCCATGTGTGTTATTACTGAGCACTGACAATTGTTCATTATACTTTAGCTATACAGAGTATATGCATACATACATACAATTTAGGCCTCGTTATACATAGTGTATGTGCACACACAGCAGACCATCAATTAATGCGTGTTCCTTTACCACACTTTCTCTATTACACGACAGTCACCTTCCTACTTATGAACAGGTTCAGTTCCGAGCTATCATTCATAAGTCTAGCATATGCGTGTGTACAGTATACCTGAGCACAGCAAATATACGTACTGTACACTGGTAAACATAACATGTGTTATAAATTAAATAATGTTGATAATGTTTATAATAGTGTAAAATAATATTATTTAATAATATAGACAGTGAGAAGGTATTGCAAATTGTTTGTATTATCGAAAGTTCACAACACGAATGTTCGTATGTAGGGGAGTCTCTGTATTACAAAATTGTGATATATTTTAATACTGTTAAATTCAACTAACACTGTCACTTCTGAGAAAGTAATTGGAATGCCAGGAGCTGGAGTATGGCAGTTTCCCCTCCATCTAGTGAAGTTATGGACAGCCTGTGTGTCAGGTCACTGTCATTGCTGGAGTAGGCCTGGCTTCCTTTCCTGTCTGACCTCTCATTGGTCCATACGTGTCCCATACAAGTCTCAGATCTGTGTTTGCGATTCAGTAAGTTGATTCCTTCAGAGCTGTCAATACATGCAGTGTTCTCATACCAATAAGTCATTTTGACTTTTCTTGTGTTATCCTGGTGGGTAATTTACACTGTGCATGATAACTGTACGTTCTTATGTGTACGTGTATCTGAATAAACTTACAATACTCAAACATCAGCTTGCCGGAGATGATGTTTATGTACATATTGAGAGGGTAGACATGACCTGCACATGTCCAGGAGAGGGACTCTCCCAGTATTTATATCCAGTAGTCCCCCTTGTATCTGCAAGGGATACCTTCCAAGAACTACCATGGATGTCAGAAACCCTGGATAGTAGTGAACACTATACAGTGGAACCTCGGTATATGGCCAGCTCCCTATTCAAAAAAAGCTCAGCACTCGACCAAGCAAATACAACATGCCAGAACTCTGCGGTAAACTATTTCATGTTTCTTCACGTTTTTTATTTTTTTTTGTATTATCTGTATAAATAAGTCACCATGAGGCCTACGACGATTAGTGATAACAGCTGACCAGAGAAAATTGGTTGGGAAGAACTTGTTTGATACTCAGAGAGGCACTCGAACAGCCTTCTGGAATGAATTAAGGTCGCAAACCAAGGTTCCACTGTATATAAGTTGTTTTTGGTTTACATACATAGCCATGACAAAGTATAACTGATAAATTGTGCACAATAAGTGGAGAATTATCACTTTTTCACTGATGGGAAGAACTTCACAACTTCTCTTAGGCTTTGAACAACTGTTACCATCACTACTTTTGTGCTGTCTCCATTATTATTAAGCAAAAATAAGGCTTATTTTCAGGCCATTATTAAACTAAATTAAGGCTTATTTTCAGACCATTATTAAGCAAATTAAGGCTTTTTTTTTTAGGACATTATTACGCAAAATTAAGGCTTATTTTTGGGCCACAGTAAACCACGGATACCTTGGAACCATAGCAGAAACTGAATCCACAGATACTGGGGTTCTACTGCATCCTTATCTTCCTTTGCATAATAAAGGTTAAAAGTTCAAAGGAACCTGGATGTAATGTGTATACAGTATCTACTTCATATATATTTGTGTGTCAATTTAGATGGTATGCTTGTATATTGTGGTAAAGACTCTTATGATGTGTGAGGATGATGGTGGTGTTAAGGGCCACCAGCCTGCAAGCATCCCACCCACCCTTCCATAGACTGATATTTTTATTTGTAGATCAATGGTTCAGAGAACCGACATGTTGATAAATTAGACACATGTGCAACTCTTGGGTATCTTTATTGAGGAAACGTTTCGCCACACAGTGGCTTCATCAGTCCATACAAAGGAGAATCTTGAAGAACAGGAGGAGAATGAGGTAATCAGTCCCTCAACCTTGAGTCGATGTGGTCAGTCCATCAATCTTGAATAGAATACGGCATACGTGCTGAGAAGGAGCTTATAAACCGTTGGCAGGAGAGGTGCAGAAGTCATAGGTCGTGTAACATTTGTTCAATGTTGAAGTAGGTCGTGCCCAAGAATTAGGCAAGCGAAGAATTCCCAAGTATTAAGATCCCAAGAAGTTGCAGTGTCTGACAGGTTTGTAGATGAATGGTTCAGAGAATTTATCAACATGTCGGTTCTCTGAACCATTCATCTACAAAGCTGTCAGACACTGCATCTTCTTGGGATCTTAATACTTGGGAATTCTTCGCTTGCCTAATTCTTGGGCACGACCTACTTCAACATTGAACAAATGTTACACGACCTATGACTGCTGCACCTCTCCTGCCAACGGTTTATAAGCTCCTTCTCAGCACGTATGCCGTATTCTATTCAAGATTGATGGACTGACCACATCGACTCAAGGTTGAGGGACTGATCACCTCATTCTCCTCCTGTTCTTCAAGATTCTCCTTTGTATGGACTGATGAAGCCACTGTGTGGCGAAACGTTTCCTCAATAAAGATACCCAAGAGTTGCACATGATATTTTTATTGTTGAAAATGCAATGGAAATGATACTTTGATTATATTCCTTTACTGTAATAAATTTATTATGTACTGAACAGCTGAATAATTAAATAATTACTGTGACTAATTGCTTTTGCACCATCGTAAAGTTGAATCATAAGTTGAACCATTGTAAGTAATGGACCACCTGTTAATTTGACAGCAGTGAGAGATACAGTGGCCCCAGGGGTGTTACAACCCTCAACCCAATGATGACATTATAATGGGAGAACACTAAGCCCATGGGGATTATACAGTGCCTATGAGGGTGTAGGGTGGATGGAAGGCATTCAGGCTTAATTCAAGGGACTGGTTCACAGATTCAATTCCCTTGAAGAAGGGCCAAAGCATCCCTCTCCAAAATCAGCAACCACAATATAAAGAAATATATTTCTGTAACATTTGTAGCCTTAAGCAATGCATTAAGCAAAATACATCATAATGAACTGCAATTACATTATCATTTATATTTTTTATGATTTAGATATCTAAAAAGTTTGTCATTTTTGGGGGGTCTAAGGAATGTAACACTATTTTTTCTGTAAGTTCTTCAGTTTATTGTACACAAGTCATTCTGGAACACAACCTTATTTCCCCCCATAAGGTTTTCAGTTCCTTTTACACAATTCATCTTACAACATAACCATATTTTCCCTAATAAGGTCTTCAGTTTCTTTTACACAATTCACCTTGGAGCATAACCCTATTTTCCCCATAAGGTCTTCAGTTTCGTTTACACAATTTCATGCTGCACCGAGTCTTCAGGAACCTATCATGTTAATAGGTTTCCTGTACATACAATTTAGGCCTGGCTATACATAGAGTATATGTATATACATACAGTTTAGGCCTGGTTATAGAATATATATATATATATATATATATATATATATATATATATATATATATATATATATATATATATATATATATATACATACAATTTAGGCCTGGCTATACACAAAGTATATGTATATACATACAATTTAGGCCTGGCTATACATAGAGTATATGTGTATATCAATAAAGCCAATATTTAACCCCAGGTTCTAGTGTTCTTGGTTCTTGGTTCTGTCTTGCTATGTGCGGGTTGAACTGTGACGAATATTTCTGCTGGAACAGCGGTCTAGGGTTGACAGTCAGCTCACTAGTAGTAGCAGTAGTGAGCTTAGTACCTGCTAGTAGTTTCTCAGCTCTGTCTCTCTCCTCAGCCTCTCTTCTCAGTCGTTCTCCTCTGAGAACTTCCAGTTTCTGCTGTTTCTCTCTCAGTTCTTCATCGTCAGTGCTGTGCATGGGACTATCTGTGCTACTACTGCTACTATTACTACTTGTCTTGCTTTTACTACCATCCAATCTTCCTCTCTTATGCGTATCTTTATCTCTGATGTTCATGTGAGTCTTTCGTCTCTTTGTTTCCCACGAATCATTATCACTGCTACTATCTCTCTCTCGTTTATCACTGCTTCTCTCTCTCCCTCGTTTAATGCCTCTCTCCATCCTGTCTTTATTCTTTGTTATTTTATCGTCTTCACTGTGTTTCCTCTTCCTGCTTTCTTTTCTTTTCCTTTTCCTGTGTTTCTTACTTTTCCTAGCTTCCTTTCTGTGTTTCTTCTTGTGTCGCTTCCTCTGATTTTCAGATTTATTCGCCCTGTTTACGTAATCAGTGGGAGGATTTGTGTTGTACTGACCATCAGTAGCCAATACCTGTGCTAATTGAGTTTTCTGTGATTTTAGACCTAAATTTGCGTTGCACGTAGTATCGGCAGCCGATATTGATGTTAATTGAGTTTTCTTGGCCGGTCTGAGTCCAGCATACTTAATGATGTCATTAATTGGGTCCATCCTACTCTTAGTCTTGAGTCCGACTTCGTCTAAGTCATCAGACGACTCGCCTTGGCCCCGCCGGGTGATTCTTCCACCAGCCACCTCATACCAGGCCTTTCCACCCTTAGCTTCGACCGAATCCTGGCCCAGATAGGTCAGGTACCCTATACTCTTCTCGTACTTCTCTTGTTCGGCCTTTTTCTCAGCCTCGTGTTCTGGATTGGCTCCGCTGGGTCGTTTCCCCTCTTCCAGGTCTCGGAAGAGATTGATGTTACCCTCGGAGGTGTAGATGTTGGCCTCTGGGGTTGACTTGGTTGAGGTGATCTGCGGTTGTGTGTAACCACCATCGTATCTCAGTCGTGCTGCTGTTCGTAGGTATGATGTACGTGCTTCCTGCTCCTGCAATATTATTATTATTATTACAGGTTGGCCATCACCAATCCAGCACTAATTTCAGCTAGCATTATTTCAAATTTCCGGGGTCACCTCACCAACCTGCCGCTACTATTGGGTGGCGCGACTTGCTGCATAAGTATTCCAATTTCTTTTTCTCCATTTACTGTTATAACCTGCTCACTTTTAGTCCTACCCATGGTTCCAATGAATAAAAGAAATGCTTTTCATTGTGGAAAGCACATACACTGTACATTGTCCATAAAGTCCATAAAAGATAAGGTGGTTTTGAAGCCACTGTCGGTCGCCATGAACTCAGCTCACTCAGATAAGCTGTGACTGGTAAATTTGGGCCTACATATGAAAGAATAGGTCTGTGTGGTAAGTGTGCACTATATAAAAAACAGTCCTGCAGCACGTAATGCATAATGAGAAAAAACTGCGACTTATGTTTATGGTGTAAATCCGAATTTGCAGTGTATTTTCATGTGGTCTGTATGGTTGTAGTCTTGTTTTTTGGTCTCATTTGATAGAATGGAAGATATATTACTGAAACAGATATAATTTTGATTGGTTTCACGCTGGAAAGTACCTTAAAATTGAGCTCAAAGTAACGGAAATGTTTGATTTTTGCCGATGTTCAAGAGTAAACAAATGACGTCACCATCCAATGTGTCCAACTGGCTGGTCTAATACACAATCACGAATGAATTGGCATTATTAACACAATTATTACAAAAATGCAGTAGCCTGTATAACAGTAAATCTTCTATTGTTTTATATGAATAAAATTCAAAATGGAAAGCAAGAATAATATAAGAGGGTCCTGGAGACGTGATTAATGAACAGAGATAATGTTATTTTAGTGCCAGGAATGTCTGCCTTGTTTATTCTGGACCCTATTTTGAAACTGGCATCTTTTTGAAATTTGTGTGAAATTGGTCAAACTACCGATTTCTGACCATGTTATTGGGTAGTTTATATCGGTGAATGAGTGGTTTCTTGTACTCAGTCGACAGAATAGAAAGAATACTAGTGAAATAGCTATGAGTTTGGTAGACAGGAACACTGGAATGGGCCAAAAGTAAGGCATAAAGTAGGTGATCTCGTCAATGCACAAATATCGCTGTTGGGTTAAGTGTATTCTAGCCTAACCATTCTGTAATCCAGCAAAATCACTAATCTGGTGCCCTACAGGTCCTAGTGATGCTGGATTAGTGATGGTCAACCTGTATTACCCTATTATTTTTATTATTATAAATACTATTATTACTATTATCATTATTTTTGTATTTATTATTAATAAATCCTGAAATGTCTATACAAAGGAACTTTACAAGTGAACTGACTGTATACAGTGGAACTTTATAATAGAACTGACTGTATATACTGGAACTTTATAAGAGAAGTGACTGTATATAGTGGAACTGGCTGAATATAGTGGAACTTTATAAGAGAACTGACTGTATATAGTGGAACTTTATAAGTGAACTGACTGTATATAGTGGAACTTAATAAGAGAAGTGACTGTATATAGTGGAACTGACTGTATATAGTGGAACTTTATAAGTGAACTGACTGTATAATAAAACTTACAGCAAGCTTGGCTCTCAGAACTTTCTGCTTGAGCTCTTCCTCAGCCTGAGCTTCATCGCGGCGCACACGGGCGATGTTGTCCTTCGTGCGCACATGCCACCTGTGAATGCAATAATAATTAGTATGTGTACATGTCTGCATACAGTATCCATACATATGTGTGCACATGTCACCTGTGAATGTAATAATAATTAGTAATGTGTACATGTGTGCATACATGTCCCAGGTTGAGGGACTGATTACCTCATACTCCTCCTCTCCTTACGCCTTCCTCTTTGTATTGGACTGATGAAGCCACTGTGTGGCGAAACATTTCCTGAATAAAGATTCCCATATGCTGCATAAGTGTCTCAATCTTCAATAACTGTGATGTTGAAATTAAGACACATGTGCAACGTCTACAATAAAGATACCCAGATGTTGCACATGTGTCTTAATTTCATCTTGTCGGTATTATATACCATTCTCGCACACCTGTGATGTTAACAAAAAAAAAGGCACAATACCGTGACTGGAATGATACACAAATAACAGTGTGACTTTGTAAATGGTCCGAGTCGGACTGAAACATCGTCGTAAAGGACGTAAAGGATGAATTGTAAAGGACCTGCCTAGTATGGGCCAACAGGCCTGCTGCAGTGTTCCTCCTTTCTTATGTTCTTATGTTATTATGTTCTTATCCCAAGAAGATGCAGTGTCTGACAGGTTTGTAGATGTTGATAAATTAGACACAAAGGTGCAGGTTATCTGTGTAACTGTGATGTTGATATACAGTAGTAAAATATTTAGTAAAAAGTAACATACGATGCTATGTAGGTACTTTATATAGCAAAGGTTTGACATTATGCCCTACCGAGTATGTTGGCAATTTTCTAAGATTTGACTTTAGTCTATTTTGACTTTCGACCGGTTGGTCGGAACCAAGCTTGGTCGTA
The DNA here is from genome assembly GCF_038502225.1 of Cherax quadricarinatus. Lineage (NCBI taxonomy): Eukaryota > Metazoa > Arthropoda > Malacostraca > Decapoda > Parastacidae > Cherax > Cherax quadricarinatus. The sequence goes on along the minus strand of NC_091388.1, from coordinate 4,402,267 downwards.
AGTCAGATGGTACTAGTATGTACACAAATGCATACAGTATATATACACACGTGCATAAGATATCTATACACAAGTATGTGTGTACAGTATGTATACATGTGTGTACAGTATACACACATGCATACAGGCCATGTGTACACACAACAACATCTATACATATGTATAATGTATTAAACACAACACATGTCTCATACAAAACTCTGGCGACTCCCAGGAAATACAAAAAAGAAGAAACAGATTCACCATTGTTCATACAGTCCTCGTCTTCTAAGAATTATTATAATCATAACCAAGCACTTAACCCTTAAGGGTCTGTCTTGCCGGCCTCAGACATGAAATCTTAAGAGAATATCTGGGGAATCATGGACTGAATGGGGTTCAAACCCATGGTATGTGAATCCTGAATAATAATAAGTCTTATTATAATAAAAATAATAACAGCAATAATAACATTAATATTTATATTATTATTATAATCCTTATATTTAGGGTGAAGCACTAAACCCACAGGGGTCACATAGCATAAGGGTTACCGTGAAGCCCTGAGCTTCACTCCCTTGGATCAAGAACCTCAACCCCAGGGGGCTGCATGACCCCTACAGGTTTAGCTCTCAAAAGACCAGCAGACTCACCTCTTCTTGGGTAAGATGTTCATCTTCGGAGGTCAGGTCTGGGACCAGTCCTAGGGGGGTCCTGGGAGTCCTAGGACCAGTCCTTAGGGGGCCAGTGGCTCCCCAGAAAAGCTGTGACTTCAAGAAAGCTTATTAAGCTTGATAATAAGCAATGTAAGCTTAGTCTGGTCTGGGACCAGTCCTAGGGGGGACAGTGACCCCGAAGACACTACTGGCAACTTCGACCCTATTTTGGGGGGATTTGTAGCTTAGGATGCCTTAGTGATGTGTGCTGAGTAAGCTTATTAAGCTTGACAGTAAGCGCTGTCAGCTTAAACAGTCAGGTCTGAGCCCCAGTTCGTCCTCAGAATCAACACTGAAAATAATCATTTTTATTAACATTTCTGCTTTATTTTGGGTTAAAATTAGATAATATAACTTATATGTGTCCATAACAACTGTGTGCAGTCATTAATATTGCAAAAGATGTTGAATATATTGTAAAAAAAAAGGTTAAATATTGACTTACTTTCGTCGTTTTGTTGTTGTTGTTGGTTTATAGGGCCGCCGCTGATAGCGCCGTATTGAACCCTCTTTCCTGGGGGTACGGTCTTATTTTATTGATTTTACTGAGTTATCCTAGATTAAGCCTGCATAATATACTATGCATGTGTTTATATCACGTATGTGTCTTCTATTCCATTACAAAAATGTTGTATATCATCCATGAAAAGGTTAAATAATGACTTATAATCACTTCCAGCGCCGTAATGAATCCTCGTAACTGGAAACATAAACACATTTGCAGTTTGCAACTAATGTGACATTTTATTGTCGCAATGTTTCGCTCTCCATGAGCTTTATCAAGCAGTTACAAGCAATACATGGACACAGAGGGTATATATAGGCTCAGAGTGAGGTGCAATACTAGTGAGGTAACATTTCGATGTTCACTAGTGGTAGTAGTAGTAGTAGTAATACAATATGGTGGAGCAATTAATTCGTACATGAGTAAAAGGATATAAAAGCTATTACTTGGGTAACATAAAAATAGGTTGGACAAATATAGACTGGAAATAGGCAGCTTGTTTCAGTGTTCACTCTGTAATGTGCTTTGTGATTATCAAATGGTATACAATACCGACAGGTTGGTAGATAAGACACATAGGCAACTTTATTTCGAAACGTTTCGCCTACACAGTAGGCTTCTTCAGTCGAGTACAGAAAAGTTGATAGAAGCAGAAGAGACTTGAAGACGATGTAATAAGAACATAAGAACATAAGAAAGGAGGAACACTGCAGCAGGCCTGTTGGCCCATACTAGGCAGGTCCTTTACAATTCATCCCACTAACAAAACATTTGCCCAACCCAATTTTCAATGCCACCCAAGAAATAAGTACTGATGTGAAAGTCCCACTCAAATCCAACCCCTCCCACTCATGTACTTATCCAACTTAAATTTGAAACTACCCAAAGTCCCAGCCTCAATAACCCAACTAGGTAGACTGTTCCACTCATCAACTACCCTATTTCCAAACCAATACTTTCCTATGTCCTTCCTAAATCTAAACTTATCTAATTTAAATCCATTACTGCGGGTTCTCTCTTGGAGAGACATCCTCAAGACCTTATTAATATCCCCTTTATTAATACCTATCTTCCACTTATACACTTCGATCAGGTCTCCCCTCATTCTTCGTCTAACAAGTGAATGTAACTTAAGAGTCTTCAATCTTTCTTCATAAGGAAGATTTCTAATGCTATGTATTAATTTAGTCATCCTACGCTGAATGTTTTCTAACGAATTTATGTCCATTCTGTAATATGGAGACCAGAACTGAGCTGCATAATCTAGGTGAGGCCTTACTAATGATGTATAAAGCTGTGTACGAATGGTATATAATACCGACAAGATGAGAGTATGACCTCTGGACTTCTGTTGCTTACACTTCTTGATATAAATCCCAGTAATCTATTTGCCTTATTACGTACGCTTAGGCATTGCTGTGAACATTAAAATGGTATATGTGGCATATGTGTCTTACCTAACAACAGGCATTGCTGTCTTGGTTTAAGGTTGCTGCTCACCATAACCCCCAAGTCCTTTTCGCAATCTGTATGGCTAAGTTCTACATCATTTAACTTATAAGTACTAGGGTTATGGGCACTCCCAAGCTTCAGAACCTTGCATTTATCTACACTGAACTGCATCTGCCACTTTTCTGACCAAGAATAGAGTTTGTCTAAATCCTCCTGAAGTTCCCTAACATCTACGTTTGAATCAATTATCCTGCCTATCTTCGTGTCATCGGCGAATTTGCTCATAAAGATGCCAAAGTTTTGAGGTGGTCAGTCCCTCAGTCCGGAGAAGAGCATTGTTCCATAGTCTGAAACAATATGGAATTGAAGTAACAAAATCTACTAGTGAGAACGGCTGGATTTGAGAGGGACCTGACCTCCCAACATCTGCGTTCTTACTTCTACTAGTGACCTTCGTCTCACCTCTTGGCGCTATATAAGGCTCCATCCTGTCACTTCAACTCCATATTGTTTCAGACTATGGAACAATGCTCTTCTCCGGACTGAGGGACTGACCACCTCAAAACTTTAAGGGTGATGGACTGATTACATCGTCTTCAAGTCTCTTCTGCTTCTATCAACTTTTCTGTACTCGACTGAAGAAGCCTACTGTGTAGGCGAAACGTTTCGAAATAAAGATACCTAACTGTTGCATATGTGTCTTACCTAACAACCAACAGTGGTACCGAGTCGCTGCTCGGTACCACTGTTGAGATGGGGTATCACCTAAGACCTCCCCCATAAGTTTCATGGCTCTGGCAGCCACCAGTTTGGTCTGTCGTAGACTGATGGGGACAGTAATCCCAACATGTGGATAGTCTGTTGCTGCCTTGGCTGCATCATCTGCCGCCTCGTTTCCCCGGATGCCAGCATGGCTGGGGATCCAGTTCAATGTCGATCTGTTACCCTGAACTTCTAAGGCTGTCATTATGCTCAGGATCAACGTGATGAGGTGAACATTGTCCTGTGGTTGAGGATGGGAGAGGGCATTGATTGCAGAAGTGGAATCAACCCATCAAACCAAACCCCGGCCGGGATTGAACCCACGGTCAGAGAGTCTCAAAATTCCAGCCCGTAGCGTTAGCCGGGGTATGGTTTGTTTGCAATCGTGTCATTACGATTTCGTGAGTCGTGGAATCAACATGTATGACAGGTCGGAGTCGATATCGTAGGGCATGTGACAATGCCTGCTGAATCGCCACCAGCTCAGCTTGAAGGATCGTGCAGTGGTCAGGGAGTCGCCAGCCTTGTGTGTGACCATTGTGGTACAGTCCAGCTGCTGCTCTCTTCCCGTCAGGGTCGACAGAACCATCTGTGAAATACACTGCACATGTGCCTCCCTCTGCCAGTGCCATACTTGTCTCAGCATGATTGCTGAGGGTGTCTTGACTGCAGAGACGCTTAGAGATGGGTAGCTGCATGATGCAAACATCGGCTGGATCTGGGCGTCAAGGAGGTGGTGGATGGTACCCAGCAACAGGAAGGTCACAACTCTTCTCAAGGAGTAGTTGTATAGGCAGCAGCTTCCGCCCAGCAGCACAAAACGAACGAATTCAGGTTCAGGACTGTTTTCTGAAGCAGAGCGTGACAGAGCCTACCAGGGGTGATAATTTGCTAGACCTAGTCTTGTCAAATAAGGAAACACTCGTTAATAATCTGGAGATCACTGAAGAGTTTGGCGCAAGTGATCACAAATCCATCACTTTTAGCATTAACTGGGAATGCAAGAATAATGATAATATAGTAAAAATCCCTGATTTTCGTTCTGCCGATTATAATGGACTTAGGGAACATCTGTCTAATCTTGATTGGGGTTATCTAGCTAATGATTTTATTGACGATAATCATACTTATGAATATGAAGGGATCTGCTTTTATGATTGTTTTCTTAATAATGTACACCGTGCCCAGAGTATATACATTCCCCAGAGAGATATTAGGTCTAATAATAACGATCCCAAATGGATTAACAGTAGGTTAAAGCATCTATTAGGGGAGAAAAGGGGAATTTATAGGCGCATCAGAAGAGGAGAGGTTAACCTTACTGACCAATATGTTCAGCTTAAAAGAGAAGTAAAAAAGGCGATTAGAAAGGCTAAACGTGACTATGAAATTAGAGTTGCTAATGAATCAAAGATTAATCCAAAGGGGTTCTTTCAAGTGTATAGGACGAAGGTGAAGGAAAAAGTAGGACCTCTGAAAACTGGGAATGGACAGCTGACGGATAACGAACTGGAAATGTGTTCCTTATTTAATGACTATTTTTTGTCAGTTTTTACACCGGTAGATGTAAATGAGATTCCAGTAATTAGCAATTATTTAGTTCCTGGTGAATTTAAATTAACTAATATTACTGTCACGAGGGACATGGTTATTAAACAGATAGACAAACTGAAACAAAATAAGTCCCCGGGGCCCGACGAGTTATTTTCCAGTAATTAACAGTTATTTAGTTCCTGATGAATTTAAATTAACTAATATTACTGTCACGAGGGATATGGTTATTAAACAGATAGACAAACTGAAACAAAATAAGCCCCCGGGACCCGATGAGTTGTTTTCCAGGGTACTTAAGGAATGCAAGATGGAGCTTAGTCAGCCATTAACGAGTGTATTCAATGCGTCCATCCTTACCGGTGTTGTGCCAGAGTTGTGGAAGATGGCTAATGTGGTTCCTATATTCAAATCAGGGGATAAGTCCACTCCTTCAAATTACCGTCCAATAAGCCTGACATCTATAGTGGGCAAGTTATTAGAATCAATTATAGCTGACATTATCAGAAGTCACCTTGAAGAGCATAACTTGATAAATGAATCTCAGCATGGATTCACGAGAGGTCGTTCCTGCCTGACAAACTTACTGACGTTCTTCAATAGAACATTTGAGGCAGTTGACAGTGATAAGGAATATGATATTGTTTATTTGGATTTTAGTAAAGCCTTCGATAGAGTACCTCACAAGAGACTCTTAAGAAAAGTGGCAGCTCATGGTATAGGAGGTAAAGTTCTAGCATGGATAGAGGCATGGCTTACCAATAGAAAGCAGAGAGTTACCATTAATGGAGTGAAATCTGAATGGGGATTAGTCACTAGTGGCGTTCCACAAGGATCAGTTTTAGGCCCTCTCTTGTTCATAATTTACATTAATGACCTTGATGAAGGGATTACGAGTGATATGAGTAAGTTTGCTGATGATACAAAGATAGGCCGTATAATTCACTCTGAGGAGGATAGCAATGAACTCCAGGAGGATTTGGACAAATTAATGTCCTGGTCTGAAAAATGGCAGATGAAGTTCAATGTGGATAAGTGTAAGGTACTTGCCCTTTGTAATGAAAATAACCCTCGAAGCTATAATCTAGGTGAAGTAGAGCTTGGTCATACAGAATGTGAAAAAGACTTGGGAGTCATGGTAAGCAGAAATCTAAAGCCAAGACAGCAGTGCCTTAGTGTGCGCAACAAGGCCAACAGTTGTGATGAATGATTTGAAAAACCGGTTTTTCAAACCATTCATCACAACTGTCAGACACTGCAGCATCATGGGATCTTCTTACAAAGAATTCTTCAACGCTTGTTCAACCTTTGGACAAAGACCTACTTCGACTAGTGGATGGTACCACTATGATCCCGCCTCCGTCTGCTTCAAGTCACCTCACTACAGTATATAAGCCACGTCTACGGCCCTATGCTGTACATTCTACAAGATTGATGGACTGAACACATCGACTCCAGGCTGAGGGACTGATTACCTCATACTCCTCCTCTCCTTACGCCTTCCTCTTTGTATTGGACTGATGAAGCCACTGTGTGGCGAAACGTTTCCTGAATAAAGATTCCCATATGCTGCATAAGTGTCTCAATCTTCAAGGCCAACAGATTACTTGGATTTATCTCAAGAAGTATAAGTAACAGAAGTCCAAAAGTTATTTTACAGCTCTATACATCACTAGTGAGGCCTCATTTAGATTATGCTGCTCAGTTTTGGTCCCCTTACTACAGGATGGACATAGACTCATTAGAGAACATACAGAGAAGAATGACTAAAATGATTTACTGTGTAAGGAACCTCCCGTATGAAGATAGACTTAAAGCCTTAAATCTCCACTCTCTGGAGAGGCGTAGAATGAGGGGAGATATCATTGAAGTGTATAAGTGGATGACGGGCAGAAACAAGGGAGACATTAATAAAGTACTGAGGGTGTCGAACCAGGTAAGAACCAGGAATAATGGATTTAAGTTGGATAAATTTAGATTTAGAAAGGACATAGGTAAGTACTGGTTTTCTAACAGAGTTGTAGATGCGTGGAACAGTCTTCCCAGTGGGGTGATAGAGGTTAGGACCTTGGGTAGCTTTAAGAATAGACTGGACAAATATATGAGTGGGAGGGGCTGGGTTTGATTGGTGTCATTGGGTACAGGAGCTATTTCCAGGGAAGCTTTAGGTAGTAGTCGTTTTGATAAGGACCTGCCTCGCATGGGCCAGTAGGCCTTCTGCAGTATTCCTCCATTCTTATGTTCTTATGTTCTTAGTAGTCCGTGAAGAGTGTGGGATCTTGTCATGGTTGTTAATATCCGTCTCCTTAGTGGGGTACCTTGCTGCCGGCGCAGAATCGTGGCCACTTTGCAGGCGTTTATGTATCTTACTCTGTCAGCCAAGGAAGGAAGCCGGGCCTCAGATCTGGAGTTTACCCAGAGTTTACCTGGAGAGAGTTCCGGGGGTCAACGCCCCCGCGGCCCGGTCTGTGACCAGGCCACCTGGTGGATCAGAGCCTGATCAACCAGGCTGTTACTGCTGGCTGCACGCAAACCAACGTACGAGCCACAGCCCGGCTGGTCAGGAACCGACTTTAGGTGCTTGTCCAGTGCCAGCTTGAAGACTGCCAGGGGTCTGTTGGTAATCCCCCTTATGTATGCTGGGAGGCAGTTGAACAGTCTCGGGCCCCTGACACTTATTGTATGGTCTCTTAACGTGCTAGTGACACCCCTGCTTTTCATTGGGGGGATGTTGCATCGTCTGCCAAGTCTTTTGCTTTCGTAGTGAGTGATTTTCGTGTGCAAGTTCGGTACTAGTCCCTCTAGGATTTTCCAGGTGTATAGAATCATGTATCTCTCCCGCCTGCGTTCCAGGGAATACAGGTTTAGGAACCTCAAGCGCTCCCAGTAATTGAGGTGTTTTATCTCCGTTATGCGTGCCGTGAAGGTTCTCTGTACATTTTCTAGGTCAGCAATTTCACCTGCCTTGAAAGGTGCTGTTAGTGTGCAGCAATATTCCAGCCTAGATAGAACAAGTGACCTGAAGAGTGTCATCATGGGCTTGGCCTCCCTAGTTTTGAAGGTTCTCATTATCCATCCTGTCATTTTTCTAGCAGATGCGATTGATACAGTGTTATGGTCCTTGAAGGTGAGATCCTCCGACATAATCACTCCCAGGTCTTTGACGTTGGTGTTTCGCTCTATTTTGTGGCCAGAATTTGTTTTGTACTCTGATGAAGATTTCATTTCCTCGTGTTTACCATATCTGAGTAATTGAAATTTCTCATCGTTGAACTTCATATTGTTTTCTGCAGCCCACTGAAAGATTTGGTTGATGTCCGCCTGGAGCCTTGCAGTGTCTGCAATGGAAGACACTGTCATGCAGATTCGGATGTCATCTGCAAAGGAAGACATGGTGCTGTGGCTGACATCCTTGTCTATGTCGGATATGAGGATGAGGAGGAAGATGGGAGCGAGTACTGTGCCTTGTGGAACAGAGCTTTTCACCGTAGCTGCCTCGGACTTTACTCTGTTGACGACTACTCTCTGTGTTCTGTTAGTGAGAAAATTATAGATCCATCGACCGACTTTTCCTGTTATTCCTTTAGCACGCATTTTGTGCGCTATTACGCCATGGTCACACTTGTCGAAGGCTTTTGCAAAGTCTGTATATATTACATCTGCATTCTTTTTGTCTTCTAGTGCATCTAGGACCTTGTCATAGTGATCCAATAGTTGAGACAGACAGGAGCGACCTGTTCTAAACCTATGTTGCCCTGGGTTGTGTAACTGATGGGTTTCTAGATGGGTGATGATCTTGCTTCTTAGGACCCTTTCAAAGATTTTTATGATATGGGATGTTAGTGCTATCGGTCTGTAGTTCTTTGCTGTTGCTTTACTGCCCCCTTTGTGGAGTGGGGCTATGTCTGTTGTTTTTAGTAACTGAGGGACGACCCCCGTGTCCATGCTCCCTCTCCATAGGATGGTAAAGGCTCGTGATAGGGGCTTCTTGCAGTTCTTGATGAACACGGAGTTCCATGAGTCTGGCCCTGGGGCAGAGTGCATGGGCATGTCATTTATCGCCTGTTCGAAGTCATTTGGCGTCAGGATAACATCGGATAGGCTTGTGTTAACCAAATTCTGTGGCTCTCCCCCCAAAAATTAATTTTGATCTTCGACTCTCAGTCTGGTTAGCGGCTTGCTAAAAACTGAGTCATATTGGGACTTGAGTAGCTCACTCATTTCCTTGCTGTCATCTGTGTCAGGTCGTGCACGACCTACTTCCACATTGAACAAATGTGACACCACCTATGACTGCTGCACCTCTCCTGCCATATGGTTTATAAGCTGCTTCTCCGCTCATATGCCGTATTCTACTCAAGATTGATGGACTGAACACATCGACTCAAGGTTGAGGGACTGATTACCTCATTCTCCTCCTGTTCTTCAAGTTTCTCCTACGTATGGACTGATGAAGCCACTGTGTGGCGAAACGTTTCCTCAATAAAGATACCCAAGAGTTGCACATGTGTCTAATTTATCAACGTGTCTTTCTAAACCAACTTATCGGTATTTATTACCAAGGTTTATACCACGATACACATTAATCTCCAGTCAAATTGGTGACTGATATTAAGATATATTCTTCTGTTATGTAAATGTGTATATACATTCATATATTAATTTTAATATACAGTCCACAAATATATATATTTACCAGAGCTCCTGGTGATACATATTTTATCTGTAATTAATAGGTCCAGAGCAACTTGTGGATATGACAGTGGTAGGTATCGAAGGGGGACATTTTTTGTGACCTAGGAGTCCCAAATTCCTACTTGTCTATGTAACTTTGATAAATAATAATTATCTTTATCATTTACTGTTATGTATATAATGAGTTACATTCAGATAAATGCAATTTTCCACACAACTTGTACAGACCATAGCTCACACCAATGACATACTGCTATATAGAAAGTCACTTGTTATGTTGAGCATTTCCCGCAAATTATGTCAGTTTTGTCCCAGGATGTGACCCACACCAGTCCACTAACACCCAGAATGTGACCCACACCAGTCCACTAACACCCAGGATAACCCACACCAGTCCACCAACACCCAGGATGTGACCCACACCAGTCCACTAACACCTAGGATGTGACCCACACCAGTCCACTAACACCCAGGATGTGACCCACACCAGTCCACTAACACCCAGGATGTGACCCACACCAGTCCACTAACACCCAGGATGTGACCCACACCAGTCCACTAACACCCAGGATGTGACCCACACCAGTCCACTAACACCCAGGATGTGACCCACACCAGTCGACTAACACCCAGGATGACCCACACCAGTCGACTAACACCCAGGATGTGACCCACACCAGTCCACTAACACCCAGGATGTGACCCACACCAGTCCACTAACACCCAGGATGACTCACACCACTCCACTAACACCCAGGATGTGACCCATACCAGTCCACTAACACCCAGGTACCTATTATACTGATAGGTGAACATGGACAACAGATGTAGGGAAACACGCTGTTGTGATAGAAACACAGGCCTTATCTCTAGGCTTTATTGAACATAGAATCTTCATAGTACTTCTGCAACAACAAAATATAATGACTAGTACATCTAATAATGGCTTCTACAGGGATGGTGATGTCTTGCATATGTCAAGAGAAAAGTTATAACTACAGGCCATATATTTAAACTCACCATGTAATCTGCATCGCTGATAAATGTATAAAGTATGAGAGAATCACACACCATGTGTTGGTGCCCATGACCACACCAAACTGTTGTTGTTGTTAAGGGCCCCTAGAGGTGGTGCAGTATTATCCTGCTGCTGCTCCTCACAGGACCAGTATCACTACAATCTCCCCCTTCTAAAATATCAGAGACAGTAATCTCCCAAACTGTTAGGTGGGCGACGTACACGTCCCGACCTTCGTAGCCCTTGAGCCTCTTCACCAGGTTCGATATTTTCCAGCGGGGTTTGATTAACTGCTGGAGCAGAATCCTCTATTTCCATAGGGGTAGTCTCAAGGGGCTTTCCAGGAGAAAACGAAGCATCTTTCACATCTGTTGGTGTATCTTGAGATTCCACACTAATAGGGATTTCAACTGGGGCTAAATGTCTTGTAGATACTGTAGTCTCTTCACCATTTTGGTAGCGAATGTGGGCGTAATGTGGATTAGCTTGCAGGAGCTCTACCTCTTCCACTAAAGGATCCGTCTTGTTCATCCTACGGTGACTCTTCAGGAGAACGGGTCCAGGATGACATAACCAAGTGGGCACGGAGGCTCCCGTAGAGGAACGACGTGAATAGTTGAGGAGTCTTTCATGAGGGGTTGCATTAGTAGCTGTGCACAGCAGTGATCTAATAGAGTGAAGAGCATCCGGTAGGACAGTTTGCCAGTGTTGAACAGGTAGATTGCGCGACTTTAATGTCATTGTAACTGCCTTCCATATAGTACCATTGAACCGCTCCACTTGACCATTGCCTTGAGGGTTGTAGCTTGTTGTTCTGCTGCAGGCAATACCTTTGCTAGCCAAAAACTCCTGAAGTTCGTTACTCATGAACGAGGATCCCCTGTCTGAATGGATATAAGCTGGCATACCAAAAATAGAGAACAACTGTGAAAGACAACTAATAACAGTTGAAGCAGTTATATTTGCACAGGGGAATACAAAGGGAAACCTTGAATATTCATCTACTATGTTAAGGAAATACCTATTCTGATTTGTGCTTGGTAGAGGTCCTTTGAAATCTATATTCAATCTTTCGAAAGGCTGGGTGGATTTTATGAGATGAGTCTTCTCTGGCTGATGAAAGTTTGGCTTGCACTCTGCACATACTCTGCATGCTCTGATCACTTGTCGCACATCTTCCACTGAGTAGGGCATGTTCTTTGATTTGACAAAATGGTACAGGCGTGTAACTCCTGGGTGACACAAAGCCTTGTGGAGAGATGAGAGTGATTGCAAATCATGACATGCTGCTCCACAGTGGGACCTAGAGAATGCATCAGGTGAGATGTTCTCTTGACCCGGTCGGTACAGAATATCAAAGTCATAACACGATAGTTCCATCCTCCAGCGTAATATCTTGTCATTCTTTATCCTACTTTTGTGCCTCTTGTCGAACATATACATCACGGACCGTTGGTCAGTCCTTATGGTGAAATGTCTACCAGTTAAATAATGCCTCCAGTGGCGAACTGCTTCTATGATGGCCTGGGCTTCCTTTTCTACAGCAGCATAACATTTCTCTGATCCTTGAAAAGTTCTCGAAAAGAAGGCTACTGGTCGTCCTGCCTGAGATAAGACTGCAGCAATGGCAATGTCAGATGCATCCGTTTCCACTTCGAATGGTAGGGACTCATCAATGGCTTGAACTACTGAGTTTTCAATGTCCTGTTTGAGCGTATGGAAAGCGGCTTCTGCTTCCTTTGTCACAGGAAATGTGGTAGCACTCAATGGGCGGACTTTACTTGAATAGTTGTAGATCCATTGTGAGTAATAAGCAAAGAGACCAAGAGTTCTTCGGAGTGACTTTTTGTCTTGAGGCATTGGAAGTTCCCGTAGAGGTCGTAGTCGTTCAGGGTCTGGGAATATTGAACCTCCTTCCACTACATAACCAAGGATGCTAAGCCTTTTAGTTGAAAAAGTGCACTTTTCCTCATTGTAACTGATATTTTTCTTCTTGGCGGCTTCCAAAAACTTATCAAGGTTTGCATCATGTTCCTCCTGGGTCTTGCCACAAATGGTAACATTATCTAAATACGCATAAGTTCCCATGAGTTGCTCTTCCTGAATGAGTGAATCCATAATTCGTTGGAAGCAGGCTACCCCATTGGTGACTCCAAAAGGGACTCTGGTAAACTGATACAGGCCATCACTAGCCTGAAACGCTGTGTATGGTTTATCTTCATTCCTTATAGGGACTTGATGATAGGCACTCTGCAGATCAATTGTGCTAAACACGTAGTACTGAGCAATTTTGTTCACTGTATCGTCAATTCGAGGTAGAGGGTACCCATCAAGAAGTGTAAATTTGTTGATTGTCTCAGAGTAATCGATAGCCAGTCTCCGTTTCCTATAACCATCTTTAACAACAACAACCTATGCACGCCAAGGAGAATCACTCGGTTCTATAATACCCTCCTTCAGCAGCCTCTGAGTTTCTTTCTCAATGAACATCCGATCCTCATAAGAATAGCGGCGTGACTTAGCTGATATAGGATGGCAATCCGCGGTAAGATTTGCAAACAGCTTTGGTGGGTCTACCCTTAAAGTGCTAAGTCCACAGACAACAAGAGGAGGCAGTTCACCTCCATATGTTAAGGTGACACTACCATGCAGCTTCTGAAAGTCCTGACCAAGGATAACATCAGAGCACAGTTGTGGCAGAATAGCTAAATGTACATCTTGATAATCCTTTCCATTAACTCTGAGATTTACCTTACAAAACCCTAAGGTCTGAATAGAGAGAGATGTTGATGCCATGGAAACGGTACCTGATGAGTGATGTAGAGTCAAGGAGAGCCGTTTAACTAAGTCAAGGTTGATGAAACTCTCTGAGCTGCCACTATCAATAAGACCATCTACTTCTGTTCCTTTGATGAATACTTTCACAACTGCCTTTGACAGTGAATTTGGAGTAGCCGCAGAAGTCACTGTTGCTAGAGTCGCATGATCACTGGAATGTGTGGAGGCACTAGCTCTTGTTGATGTATTAGCACGACATACTTTCGCAAAGTGACCTTTCTTGTGGCATTTATGGCACATTGCTTCACGAGCAGGACACTTTGGACGTGGATGTCTTGAAAAACCACAAAAGAAACACACCGTACCTGCTGCTGCTGTCACTGAGGCAGGTTCCACAGTAACTTCATTGCAAGAGTCTTGGTCAGGAATTGCAGCACTTACCACTCGAGAAGGCTGAGTGGTACTGTATACTTCAGAATTCTTCTGGGCTGAATCTAGAGCTCTTGCCTGGTCAAAGGCAGCGGCTAAGTCGAGAGTTTTATTCTCCAATAAACGCTGCCTTATTATTGGTGATTGCAGGCCACTGATAAAAGCATCCCTGATGGACTCTTCACAATACTGAGCAGCTGTCACTGCTTGGAAGTGACAGTCCTTACCTAAGATTTTCAGTGCTTGAAAGTATTCCTCTAAGGACTCATCAATCTGCTGGCGGCGAGTTGCAAGGCGATAGCGTGCAAAGATTTCATTTGTAGGTTTAATATACTGAGACTTGAGGGTTTTGATAGCATCTTCGTAGGTATTACACTCAGAAATAGCCTCATATATCTTAGGTGACACAAAATTGATGAGCAGACTTAGTTTATCTAGATCTTCTTTAGGAAGGGCTCCCAAGAAGTTTTCGAAAGTCTTAAACCAGTGCTTCCATTCCTGAGCAGCCGTTGATAAGCTGGGGTCACAGTCTAGCCTCTCAGGTTTCAGTAAACGCTCCATGTTGTGATGTAGTCTAGCGCAGGATCACCACCAGGTAGCCCAGGATTCTATGTTCAATAAATTGTTGTGATAGAAACACAGGCCTTATCTCTAGGCTTTATTGAACATAGAATCTTCATAGTACTTCTGCAACAACAAAATATAATGACTAGTACATCTAATAATGGCTTCTACAGGGATGGTGATGTCTTGCATATGTCAAGAGAAAAGTTATAACTACAGGCCATATATTTAAACTCACCATGTAATCTGCATCGCTGATAAATGTATAAAGTATGAGAGAATCACACACCATGTGTTGGTGCCCATGACCACACCAAACTGTTGTTGTTGTTAAGGGCCCCTAGAGGTGGTGCAGTATTATCCTGCTGCTGCTCCTCACAGGACCAGTATCACTACACACGCCCAATGCTTTTACCCTCGCTGGGAATCAAACCCGAACACTCAACGTGTGAAGGCAGAACTTTTGCCACCAGGTCACTCTTATTGACACTTAAGGATACAACTCCACCTCTGTGTGTTTTAGCCACATGTTGTCAATACCACATATGTTTTAGCCAGACATGATGATGGATGTGACACATGTGCAACACTTGGGTGTCCTTGACAGTCGTTTCTCCGTTTCTGGTGTGCGAAACGTCTCGAAAAAACCCAGCTGTTGCAAATATGTCTTATCGACCCTGGAGTGAGTCGGTAACCGGCTCCAACAAGGCCGTAGAAATCTTCTGCTATCCAGGGATTTAGAGCCTCTCTCTCTCACTTCCTCGGATCAAATCTGCTTGTCTCATGCCCCCATTGTACCCACATGACCCTTACGGGTTCCATTTCGTCGATATATTTTGTGTTGCCTTATTATTCTTGCTAGGGGTCAAGGCAGCGGTCACCTGTGTCGGCAGATGTGGTTTAAGGCTGATTTTATCCCTTTTCTATCCATGTTTTGGTTAAAGTGAGCTATGTGTGTGTATATGCTGAGATATACACACCTCTGGGTGTGTATAGTGGTGTATATTTGGTGTATATATATATGTTGTAGGATCAGGTGGTCAGTACGATAACGTGATTTCCCTCCTCGGCAACACAGGGGAAATATAGCGGTAGCTTCGAAATATTTCCAGTGTACCGCTGGACGTCATAGAAGCGGTATCTGCAGCTCCCTTTTCCTCCACTACAATGACCACCAATATCCCACAAAAATCTCTAATTTTAAGCTAAAATTCTTGTGTGGGTGGTGAAGGTCAGGTGTGGGCAGCAATGGTCGCCTCTCAGGGCTATTTAACGCTGCTTTTAGTCATAAAAGGTGAGTTTGAAATTTCCTCTTTTTTTTTTTTGGGCGGGAATTTTCAGAAAAATATCACAGCGGAATTTTTTCTTATTATTTTGCTGATTAATTTTTTTGATTTAGAGGAGAAAATTATTATTACTAAAAGTGTAATGTATCAGTATGTATACCGGTGTATGTATGTCTGGATGTATGTATATATGCATGTATATCTGGATGTATGTATATCTGTATGTATATCTGTATGTATGTATATCTATATGTATGTATATCTGAATGTATGTATATCTGTATGTGTGTATATCTATATGTATGTATATCTGAATGTATGTATATCTGTATGTGTGTGTATCTATATGTACTCACCTAGTTGAGGTTGCGGGGGTCGAGTCCGAGCTCCTGGCCCCGCCTCTTCACTGATCGCTACTAGGTCACTCTCCCCGAGCCGTGAGCTTTATCATACCTCTGCTTAAAGCTATGTATGGATCCTGCCTCCACTACATCGCTTCCCAAACTATTCCACTTACTGACTACTCTGTGGCTGAAGAAATACTTCCTAACATCCCTGTGATTCATCTGTGTCTTCAGCTTCCAACTGTGTCCCCTTGTTACTGTGTCCAATCTCTGGAACATCCTGTCTTTGTCCACCTTGTCAATTCCCCTCAGTATTTTGTATGTCGTTATCATGTCCCCCCTATCTCTCCTGTCCTCCAGTGTCGTCAGGTTGATTTCCCTTAACCTCTCCTCGTAGGACATACCTCTTAGCTCTGGGACTAGTCTTGTTGCAAACCTTTGCACTTTCTCTAGTTTCTTTACGTGCTTGGCTAGGTGTGGGTTCCAAACTGGTGCCGCATACTCCAATATGGGCCTAACGTATACGGTGTACAGGGTCCTGAACGATTCCTTATTAAGATGTCGGAATGCTGTTCTGAGGTTTGCTAGGCGCCCATATGCTGCAGCAGTTATTTGGTTGATGTGCGCTTCAGGAGATGTGCCTGGTGTTATACTCACCCCAAGATCTTTTTCCTTGAGTGAGGTTTGTAGTCTCTGACCCCCTAGACTGTACTCCGTCTGCGGCCTTCTTTGCCCTTCCCCAATCTTCATGACTTTGCACTTGGTGGGATTGAACTCCAGGAGCCAATTGCTGGACCAGGTCTGCAGCCTGTCCAGATCCCTTTGTAGTTCTGCCTGGTCTTCGATCGAGTGTATTCTTCTCATCAATCTGAATGTATGTATATCTGTATGTGTGTGTATCTATATGTATGTATATCTGAATGTATGTATATCTGTATGTGTGTGTATCTATATGTATGTATATCTGAATGTATGTATATCTGTATGTGTGTGTATCTATATGTATGTATATCTGAATGTGTGTATATATGTATGTGTGTATATCTATATGTATGTATATCTGAATGTATGTATATCTGTATGTGTGTGTATATCTATATGTATGTATATCTGAATGTATGTATATCTGTATGTGTGTGTATCTATATGTATGTATATCTGAATGTATGTATATCTGTATGTGTGTGTATCTATATGTATGTATATCTGAATGTGTGTATATATGTATGTGTGTATATCTATATGTATGTATATCTGAATGTATGTATATCTGTATGTGTGTGTATATCTATATGTATGTATATCTGAATGTATGTATATCTGTATGTGTGTATATCTATATGTATGTATATCTGAATGTACTACACCTCACAATCACGTCACCATCACTCGTTCGTGGTTACAATAATATATAAATACTGCTGGTGAGGCTAGTACACCAAACAGGGATGAGAATGAAATTAGCTTAGAAGCTGCCACACCTCCGTATGCCCTCGGATTGCGGCCCAACAGCTAGCTATGTGCTGGCTGCACCATTCTTGTAGGTTTAAACGTGGTTTAAAACGTCATGTGGTTCTCGCTTACCATGAGGGAGGCCAGTACAACATGGGTTCGAATCCTTGGCTAGCGCAGTGTTGTTATTGATATATATATATATATATATATATATATATATATATATATATATATATATATATATATATATATATATATATATATATACATACGCACACATGCAATATCAGAATATGCAAAACAACCACTGTGCAAGGAAAGGGAAATTTCAAACGCTTTCGTGACTTCTCACATTATCAAGGATATATATATATATATATATATATATATATATATATATATATATATATATATATATATATATATATTCGTGTGTGTGCTCACCTAGTTGTGGTTGCAGGGGTCGAGTCTGGCTCCTGGCCCCGCCTCTTCACTGGCCGCTACTGGGTCACTCCGCTTTATCATACCTTATTTTTGACAGGCCTGTCAAAAACAACAGCATGTTATTTTGACAGGGTGTCAAAATAACAGCATGTGAGCTGTCACCCCAGGCTATCACCCCAGGCTGTCACCCGAGGCTGTCACCCGAGGCTGTCACCCCAGGCTGTCACCCGAGGCTGTCACCCAGGCTATCACCCAGGCTATCACCCCAGGCTGTCACCCCAGGCTGTCACCCAGGCTGTCACCCAGGTTGTCACCCCAGGCTGTCACCCCAGGCTGTCACCCCAGGCTGTCACCCGAGGCTGTCACCCCAGGCTATTAATGACTCACTAGAGTCTAGAAGGTGCGGGTAACATGGAGGTTAACCAAAGAGGTGGTGCATACTCCAGGTGTAGCCAGAGATATTTATGAGAGTATGATACACTGAGGGATGCGTATATCTGTGTATAAACACAGAGGTGTATATGTCAGTGTAAAGATACTGAGAGATGCATATATCTCTGTCTATATACTCAAGTGTATATCTGTCTATATACACTTAGCGGTGTATATCTGTCTATATACACTGAGCGGTGTATATCTGTGTATATACACTGGTATTTTACCAATGTATATATACTTGTATGTTATCAGTGTATATACGCTGGTAATTTATATTAATCACTATTTTAGGTATTAAAGAAATATGAAAAGGGCAGAGGTAGAGAGGAGGAGATATAGACGAGGTCAAGTGATGAGTGTTGTCAAGTGTGGAACATTTAACAATGTAATGAGAAATACAGGAATGTAGATTCACACTAGGAAAGTTGTGTATAAGTGATGCTTCAACAATTCTGTGTCTGAGAATTTTAGAAGAAGGGTAGACAGCGTCTGTGAAGGCTAGAAGTAGGGTAGACAGCGTCTGTGAAGGCTAGAAGTAGGGTAGACAGCGTCTGTGAAGGCTAGGAGTAGGGTAGACAGCGCCTGTGAAGGCTAGAAGTAGGGTAGACAGCGTCTGTGAAGCCGGAAGAAGGGTGCACAGTGTCTGTGAAGGTTAGAAGAAGGGTAGACAGCGTCTGTGAAGCTGGAAGAAGAGTAGACAGCGTCTGTGAAGGCTAGAAGTAGGGTAGACAGTGTGAAGTCTAGAAGTAGGGTAGACTGTCTGTGAAGGCTAGAAGAGTAGACAGCGTCTGCAAAGCTAGAAGTAGGATAGACAGTGTCTGTGAAGGCTAAAGTAGGGTAGACAATGTCTATGAAGGCTAGAAGAAGGGCACAGTGTCTGTGAAGGCTAGAAGAAGAGTAGACAGCGTCTGTGAAGCTGGAAGAAGGGTAGACAGCGTCTGTGAAGTCTAGAAGGGCATACAGCGTCTGTGAAGGCTAGAAGTAGGGTAGACAGTGTCTGTGAAGTCTAGAAGAAGGGTAGACAGTATCTGTGAAGGCTAGAAGGGTACACAGTGTCTGTGAAGTCTAGAAGAGTAGGCAGCGTCTGTGAAGTCTAGAAGTAGGGTACATAGTGTCTGTGAAGCATAGAACAGGGCAGACAGTGTCTTTGAAGGCTAAAGGGGTTGACTGCATCTGTGAAGGCTGGAAGTAGGGTAGACAGTGTCTGTGAAGCTAGAAGTAGGGTAGACAGTGTTTATGAAGGGTAGAACTAGGTAGACAGTGTCTGTGAAGGCTAGAAGAAGGGTAGACAGCGTGTGTGAAGGGTAGACAGTGGCTGTGAAGGCTAGAATTAATGTAGAAAGTGTCTGTGAAGCCTAGAAGGGTAGACAGTGTATGTGAAGCTAGAAGTAGGGCAGACAGTGACTGTGAAGGCTAGAAGAAGGGTAGATAATGTCTGTGAAGGCTAGAAGGGTAGACAGCGTATGTGAAGGCTAGAAGAAGGGTAGACAGTGTCTGTGAAGCTAGAAGTAGGGTAGACAGTCTCTGTGAATCTAGAGGTAGGGTAATCGTGTCTGCGAGGCTAGAAGTAGGGTAGAGTGTCTGTGAAGCTAGAAAGAGGGCAGACAGTGTCTGTGTAGGATGGGTATGGGGTGCATAATAAACATATTAAACTAAACTAACAGTGTCTGTGAAGCTAGAAGAAGTGTAGACAGCGTCTGTGAAGGCTAGAACAAGGGTAGACAGCGTCTGTGAATGCTAGAAGAAGGACAGACAGCGTCTGTGAACACGGCTGTTCACCTAGCAGTACGACAATTACTATTCCACACAACAGTGGATAGCTTTCCTCAGTAAATAGTAAATAAGTCACTCTGTCTGACTTTTTTGGGTTATCCCAGGTTCTCTACACATATGCTGCTATGTATGATAATTCTATGTAACTGTATTTGTGTATACCTGAATAAACTTACTTTCTCTCTCTCTCTCTCTCTCTCTCTCTCTCTCTCTCTCTCTCTCTCTCTCTCTCTCTCTCTCTCTCTCTCTCTCTCTCTCTCTCTCTCTCTCTCTCTCTCTCTCTCTCTCTCTCTTTCTACGTACTTCATGCAACCTCTCTCAACTTTTACTACCACCACCACTACCACCTCCCACCACTACTACCACCTGCCACCACCACTACCACCTCCCACCACTACTACCACCTGCCACCACCACTACCATAGTCATGCACTACCTACCATACCTTCCCATGAACACCATCTTTCTTCTTATCTGTCTGCTCATTAACTCACTCTCTCTAGCGTGTCATGCGTGTCAGCCACTATGCTGTGTCATGCACTACCGTCCTGACACTAGCATGACCCCTACAACACCATCATGCTGACATTATGTTCCTGACATGCTGCTGCTGCTTAGTTTCAGCCTGATTTAGTTAAGTAAAGTTTAAGCGGGGAATGTGGCTAGGCCTGGGGACAGTTGGTCCCAAAGATGAGGGGGTACTTGTACCTCCTCCCATGGGAGACTTAGGTCTCAGACACTCCCCAGATAGGGAGCCAAGGCCGGGTCACCACTACTTGGAAAAGACCCGGGCCGGGAGAATACCGGCGAATAAAATAATAATAATAATAATAATAATAATAATAATAATAATGTTTATTTCTACACCAGTACATGATACAACTTATACAGACCATAGCTGAAATCAATGACATACTATATAGAAAGGTTCCTGGTTATGTTCCCTGGATGCCACCCACACCAGTCCACTAACACCCAGGTACCTACTTACTGCTAGGTGAACAGTGACAACAGGTGTCTTAAGGAAACACGTCGTAATGTTTTCACCCGTACCAGGGATCGAACTACGAACCTCAGTGCGTGAGGTCAGTGCGCTACCAACCCAGCCACGGTTGGATTGTATCAGTCAGGGACTGGTGATCAATAGGTCTTGTCTGATTAACACTGCGTCAGCAGACTTCAGCAATACTACTGTGTGAGTCAGCAGAGATCACTATCACCAGTGTATGAGTGGAACTAGTGTGTTATGTATACAGGACGATACAAGTGTATGTGTGTGTGTGTCTGTGTATGACAGTGTACAATACTGGTGTATTATACACGATGATGCAAGTGTATGTGTATGTCAGTTGTGAAAAATACTTATGTATTTTGGTATACAGGATATGTATGATGACTCAGAGGATGTGTATGAAATACTGAGTGTCATTGTGGTCAGAAGGTTGATGTGATTGAGGAAGTAAGATTCTCTCATACAACAGTAAGACTGTCATTCATACAACAGTAAGATTGTCTCTCGTACAACAGTAAGACTGTCTCTCATACAACAGTAAGATTGTCTCTCATGCAACAGTAGGATTGTCTCTCATGCAACAGTAAGATTGTCTCTCATGCAACAGTAAGATTGTCTCTCATGCAACAGTAAGATTGTCTCTCATGCAACAGTAAGATTGTCTCTCGTACAACAGTAAGATTGTCTCTCATGCAACAGTAAGATTGTCTCTCATGCAACAGTAAGATTGTCTCTCATGCAACAGTAAGATTGTCTCTCATGCAACAGTAAGATTGTCTCTCATGCAACAGTAAGATTGTCTCTCATGCAACAGTAAGATTGTCTCTCATGCAACAGTAAGATTGTCTCTCATGCAACAGTAAGATTGTCTCTCATGCAACAGTAAGATTGACTTATCTTATACAACAGCAAGATTGAGTCATACAACAGTAAGATTATTTGTATCATCATTAAGGATACTTTGTGGAAGTCTCCTTGTTTTACCCCTTGTGATGTGATGTGATGTGTGTTGTGTTGTGTTGTGTGTGATGTGTTGTGTGTATTGTGTTGTGTGTGATGTGTTGTGTGTGATGTGTTGTGTTGTGTGTGATGTGTTGTGTTGTGTGTGATGTGTTGTGTTGTGTGTATTGTGTTGTGTATTGTGTTGTGTTGTGTGTGATGTGTTGTGTTGTGTGTGATGTGTTTTGTGTTGTGTGATGTGTTGTGTTGTGTGTATTGTGTTGTGTGTTGTGTTGTGTGTGATGTGTTGTGTGTGATGTGTTGTGTTGTGTGTGATGTGTTATGTTGTGTGTATTGTGTTGTGTGTGATGTGTTGTGTTGTGTGTGTTGTGTTGTGTGTGTTGTGTTGTGTGTGTTGTGTTGTATGTGTTTGTGTTGTGTGTGCTGTGTTGTGTTGTGTGTGTGTGGTGTTGTGTTGTGTATGTTGTGTTGTGTGTGTTGTGTTGTGTGTGTTGTGTTGTGCGTGTGTGTGTGTGTGTGTGTACTCGCCTAGTTGTACTCACCTAGTTGAGGTTGCAGGGGTCGAGTCCGAGCTCCTGGCCCCGCCTCTTCACTGATCGCCACTAGGTCACTCTCCCTGAACCGTGAGCTTTATCATACCTCTGCTTAAAGCTATGTATGGATCCTGCCTCCACTACATCGCTTCCCAAACTATTCCACTTCCTGACTACTCTGTGGCTGAAGAAATACTTCCTAACATCCCTGTGATTCATCTGTGTCTTCAACTTCCAACTGTGTCCCCTTGTTACGTGTCCAATCTCTGGAACATCCTGTCTTTGTCCACCTTGTTAATTCCTCTCAGTATTTTGTATGTCGTTATCATGTCTTCCCCGTCTTCATGTCTTCATGACTTTGCACTTGGTGGGATTGAACTCCAGGAGCCAATTGCTGGACCAGGTCTGCAGCCTGTCCAGATCCCTTTGTAGTTCTGCCTGGTCTTCGATCGAGTGAATTCTTCTCATCAACTTCACGTCATCTGCAAACAGGGACACCTCAGAGTCTATTCCTTCCGTCATGTCGTTCACAAATACCAGAAACAGCACTGGTCCTAAGACTGACCCCTGTGGGACCCCGCTGGTCACAGGTGCCCACTCTGACACCTCGCCACGTACCATGACTCGCTGCTGTCTTCCTGACAAGTATTCCCTGATCCATTGTAGTGCCTTCCCTGTTATCCCTGTTTGATCCTCCAGTTTTTGCACTAATCTCTCGTGTGGAACTGTCAAACGCCTTCTTGCAGTCCAAGAATATGCAATCCACCCACCCCTCTCTCTCTTGTCTTACTGCTGTCACCATGTGTGTGTGTGTGTGTATGCTTACCTAGTTGTGGTTGCAGGTGTCGAGTCACAGCTCCTGGCTCCGCCTCTTCACTGGTTGCTACTAGGTCACTCTTCCTGCTCCATGAGCTTTATCATGCCTCTTCTTAAAGCTATGTATGGATCCTGCCCCACGACATCACTTTCCAGACTATTCCACTTCCTGACAACTCTGTGACTGAAGAAATACTACCTAACATCTCTGTGATTCACCTGAGTCTTCACCTTCCAACTGTGACCCCTTATTGCTGTGTCCCATCTCTGGAACATCCTGTCTCTTTCTACCTTGTCAATTTCTCTCAGTATTTTATATGTCGTTATCATGTCTTCCCTATCTCTCCTGCCCTCCCGTGTCGTCAGGTCGATTTCCCTTAACCTCTCCTCTTAGGACATGCCCTTTAGCTCCGGGACTAGTTTTGTTGCAAACCTTTGGACTTTCTCTAGTTTCTTTACGTGCTTGGCCAGGTGTAGATTACAAACTGGTGCCGCATACTCCAATATGGGCCTAACGTACACGGTGTACAGGGTCCTGAACGATTCCTTATTGAGATATCGGAACGCTATTCTTAGGATTGCTAGGCGCCCATATGCTGCAGCAGTTATTTGGTTAATGTGCACCTCAGGAGATGTGCTCGGTGTTATAATCACCCCAAGATCATATTCCTTAAGTGAGGTTTGTAGTCTCTGGCCCCCTAGACTGTACTCCGGCTGTGGTCTTCTTTGCCCTTTCCCAATCTTCTTGACTTTGCATTTGGTGGGGTTGAATTCCAGGAGCCAGTTTCTGGACCAAAAATAAATAACAAAAAGGCACAATACCGTGACTGGAACGATACACAAATAACCCGCACATAAAAGAGAGAAGCTTACGACGACGTTTCGGTCCGACTTGGACCATTGACAAAGTGACTCTGTCAATGGTCTAAGTCGGACCGAAACGTCGTCGTAAGCTTCTCTCTTTTATGTGCGGGTTATTTGTGTATGTTTCTGGACCAAGCCTGCAGCCTGCCTGTCCTATGTGTGTGTTGTGTATGTGCGTGTGGGTGTGTGTTGCGTATGGGTGTTGTGTATGTGTGTGTGTTGTGTATGGGTGTTGTGTGTGTATGTGTGTGTGTGTGTGTGTGTGTGTTGTGTATGGGTGTTGTGTATGTGTGTGTGTGTGTGTGTGTGTGTGTGTGTGTGTGTGTGTGTGTGTGTGTGTGTGTGTTTGTGTGTGTGTGTGTGTGTGTGTACGTGTGTGTGAGTGTGTGTGTGTAAGTGTGTGTGTGTGTGTGTGTTGTGTATGGGTGTTGTGTATGTATGTGTGTGTGTGGGTGTGTGTTGTGTATGGGTGTTGTGTATGTATGTGTGTGTGTGGGTGTGTGTTGTGTATGGGTGTTGTGTATGTGTGTGTGGGTGTGGGTGTGTATTGTGTATGGGTGTTGTGTATGTGTGTGTTGAACATATCAGTATGTCTACCATGCCATTGTGTTCGTTATGAACTAGTGAAAACTGCTTCTATCTATTATTATTCAGAGAGAGACTGAAAAACATTAACCAATGCATTTGCATGTAAGATCTACCTTGCAATTGTTTGTAATGCTTCAGTTGCAACCTGTCTCTCATGGTAATTGCTTTGATGCCTCTGAGGGGCTCTTGATTCAAGGAAGTAGATATATTCTCCCCTTGGAGGGTAGATGACTGACTTCTTTATCAGAAGATGCAGTGGTACTGACTACCTTCTATCATAACTGTGGGACTGACTACCTTCTATCATGACTGTGGGATTGACTACCTTCTATCATGACTGTGGGACTGACTACCTTCTATCATGACTGTGGGACTGACTACCTTCTATCATGGCTGTGGGACTGACTACCTTCTATCATGACTGTGGTACTGACTACCTTCTATCATGACTGTGGTACTGACTACCTTCTATCATGACTGTGGGACTGACTACCTTCTATCATGACTGTGGTACTGACTACCTTCTATCATGACTGTGGGACTGACTACCTTCTATCATGGTTGTGGGACTGACTACCTTCTATCATGACTGTGGGACTGACTACCTTCTATCATGACTGTGGTACTGACTACCTTCTATCATGACTGTGGTACTGACTACCTTCTATCATGACTGTGGTACTGACTACCTTCTATCATGACTGTGGGACTGACTACCTTCTATCATGGTTGTGGGACTGACTACCTTCTATCATGACTGTGGGACTGACTACCTTCTATCATGACTGTGGTACTGACTACCTTCTATCATGACTGTGGGACTGACTACCTTCTATCATGACTATGGTACTGACTACCTTCTATCATGACTGTGGGACTGACTACCTTCTATCATGGTTGTGGGACTGACTACCTTCTATCATGACTGTGGGACTGACTACCTTCTATCATAACTGTGGGACTGACTACCTTCTATCATGACTGTGGGACTGACTACCTTCTATCATGACTGTGGGACTGACTACCTTCTATCATGACTGTGGTACTGACTACCTTCTATCATGACTGTGGGACTGACTACCTTCTATCATAACTGTGGGACTGACTACCTTCTATCATGACTGTGGGACTGACTACCTTCTATCATGACTGTGGGACTGACTACCTTATATCATGGCTGTGGGACTGACTACCTTCTATCATGACTGTGGGACTGACTACTTTCTATCATGACTGTGGGACTGACTACCTTGTATCATGACTGTGGTACTGACTACCTTCTATCATGACTGTGGGACTGACTACTTTCTATCATGACTGTGGTACTGACTACCTTCTATCTTGACTGTGGTACTGACTACCTTCTATCATGACTGTGGTACTGACTACCTTCTATCATGACTGTGGTACTGACTGCCTTCTATCATGACTGTGGGACTGACTATCTTCTGTCATGACTGTGGTACTGACTACCTTGTATCATGACTGTGGTACTGACTACCTTCTATCATGACTGAGGTACTGACTATCTTCTGTCATGACTGAGGTACTGACTATCTTCTGTCATGACTGAGGTACTGACTATCTTCTGTCATGACTGTGGTACTGACTATCTTCTGTCATGACTGTCGTACTGACTATCTTCTGACATGACTGTAATACTGACTATCTTCTGCCATGACTGTAATACTGACTATCTTCTGTCATGACTGTAATACTGACTATCTTCTGCCATGACTGTAATACTGACTATCTTCTGACATGACTGTAATACTGACTATCTTCTGTCATGACTGAGGTACTGACTATCTTCTGTCATGACTAAGGTACTGACTATCTTCTGTCATGACTGTGGTACTGACTATCTTCTGTCATGACTGTGGTACTAACTATCTTCTGCCATGACTGTGGTACTGACTATCTTCTGTCATGACTGTGGTACTGACTATCTTCTGCCATGACTGTGGTACTGACTATCTTCTGTCATGACTGTGGTACTGACTATCTTCTGCCATGACTGTGGTACTGACTATCTTCTGTCATGACTGTGGTACTGACTATCTTCTGCCATGACTGTGGTACTGACTATCTTCTGTCATGACTGTGGTACTGACTACCTTCTGTCATGACTGTGGTACTGATTGTCTTCTGTCATGACTGTAATACTGACTATATTCTGTCATGACTGTAATACTATCTTCTGTCATGACTGTAATACTATCTTCTGTCATGACTGTAATACTATCTTCTGCCATGACTGTAATACTATCTTCTGTCATGACTGTGGTACTGACTATCTTCTGCCATGACTGTAATACTATCTTCTGTCATGACGGCGGTACTTGCTGTATGTCTTAATTGCCCCTTGTTGTTACAGGGACAGTATGCCACACAACACACAACAACGAGACTGTTGTTGCTGGCATCCTGCAGGGAAGCTGGTTCTCGTGGGAGGAGGGTCGTAGTGTTAACACAGAGATCAGTGCCAGGAAGATGAGTGGACTGGGCACTGTGATCGAAGGAGAGGCACTACGAACTGGCACCTTCCAGTATATCTTGAGGCATCAGTCACCTTGCTTCACCTGTGTTGTATTCATTGTCAGGACATGGAATATATTGGAGAGATTCCAAAGTAAGATTATGATGAGCCTATCAGGTGTAGGCCTACTTCAATGTTCAGTATAACTTGTCAAGTGTAGACTCGTAGGCCTACTGTATTCTTCATTGTCAGGGCATGGAATATATTGGAGAGATTCCAAAGTAAGATTATGATGAGCCTATCAGGTGTAGGCCTACTGTAATGTTCAGTATAACTTGTCAAGTGTAGACTAGTAGGCCTACTGTATTTTTCATTGTCAGGACATGGAATATATTGGATTCCAGAGTAAGATTATGATAAGCCTATCAGGTGTAGGCCTACTGTAATGTTCAGCATAACTTGCCAGGTGTAGACTAGTAGGCCTACTGTATTCTTCATTGTCAGGACATGGAATATATTGGATTCCAGAGTAAGATTATGGTGAGCCTATCAGGTGTAGGCCTACTGTAATGTTCAATGTAGCTTGTCAAGTGTAGACTAGTAGGCCTACTGCATTCTTCATTGTCAGGACATGGAATATATTGGAGAGATTCCAGAGTAACATTATGATGATCCTAGCAGGTGTAGGCCTACTGTAATGTTCAATATAACCTGCCAGATGTAGGCTAATAGGCCTATTGTGCTCTTCATAGTCAGGTCATGGAAAATATTGGAGAGATTCCAGAGTATGATTATGATGAGTCTATCAGGTGTAGGCCTACTGTAATGTTCAATATAACTTGTCAAGTGTAGACTAGTAGGCCTGCTGTATTCTTCATTGTCAGGACATGGAATATATTGGATTCCAGAGTAACATTATGATGAGTCTATAAGGTGTAGGCCTACTGTAATGTTCAATATAATCTGCCTACTATAATGTTTATTCTTGTGTTCCTGTAACCTGTCAAATATGGTCCAGTAGACCTACTGATACATGTGGTTAAACGTGTCTTAACTGAGTGTACTTATGTGTCATACATGTGTCTTAACTAAGTGTTCTCATGTGTCATACATGTGTCTTAACTAAGTGTACTTGTGTGTCATACATGTGTCTTGTCCAATATACTCATGTGTTACACGTCTCACCAGGTACATGTGTCAGTGAAGGGACACTGAAGAACTCTGAGTGGGAGATGTGTCTTGGTTTGAGTGATGGTCGTACTGGATACATTATGTTTCGTCAGGATCCAACTTTTCTTAACTGTAGGCCGGCGATACATGGCCTGTATCACTTCGCCTGGCAGAATACATTCAGGTGAGACACACAGTCACTTAGATGGCCTGTTTAAGTAAGTGGTATTATAATGTAGTGTGTGTATGTGTGTGTGTGCTCACCTAATTGTGGTTGTAGGGGTTGAGCCATAAGTCCTGGCCTCTCCTCTTCACTGGTCGCTACTAGGTCACTCTTTCCCTGTTCCGTGAGCTTTATCATATCTCTTCTTAAAGCTGTGTATGGATCCTGCCTCCACTACATCACTTCCCAGACTATTCCACTTCCTGACAACTCTCTGACTGAAGAAATACTCCCTAATGTCCCTGTAACTCATCTGAGTCTTCAACTTCCAGTTGTGACCACTTGTTGCTGTGTCCCATCTCTGGAACATTCTGTCTCTGTCTACCTTGTCAATACCTCTCAGTACTTTATATGTCATTATCATGTCCCCCCCATCTCTCCTATCCTCCAGTGTCATCAGGTCGAGTTCCCGTAACCTCTCCTTGTAGGACATACCTCTTAGCTTCGGGATTAGTCTCGTTGCAAACCTTTGCACTTTCTCTAATTCCTGACGTGCTTGACCAGGTGTGGGTTCCAAACTGGTGTTGCATACTCCAATATGGGCCTGACGTACATGGTGTACAGTGCCTGGCGTACATGGTGTACAGTGCCTGATGTACATGGTGTACAGTGCCTGATGTACACAGTTGTGTACAGTGCCTGACATACATGATGTAGAGTGCCACACTTACACAGAGTACAGTGTCTGACATACATGGTAATACAAGGTAACTGCTGCAGCAGTTACAGTATTTGGATAATGTGCACCTCAGGAGATGTGCTTGGTGTTATACTCACCCCAAGATCCTTTGACTTGAGTGAGATTTGTAGTCTTTGGCCCCCTAGACTGTACTCTGTCTGAGGTTTTTTTTTGCCCTTCCTCAATCTTCATGACTTGCACTTGGCTGGGTTGAACTCCAGGAGCCAGTTGCTGGACCAGGCCTGCAGCCTGTCCAGATCCCTTGTAGTCCTGCCTGGTCCTCCGACTGAATTCTCCTCATTAACTTCATATTGTCTGCAAACAGGGAGACTTCTGAGTCTATTCCTTTCATTATGTCATTCACATATACCAGAAACAGCACCCCTGTGGAACCCAACTCATCACAAGCGCCCATTCTGACACCTCGCCACGTACCATAACTCGCTGTTGTCTTCCTGACAGGTATTTTCTGATCCATTGCAGTGCCTTCCCTGTTATACCTGCCTGGTCCTCCAGCTTTTGCACTAATCTCTTGTGTGAAGCTGTGTCAAGAGCCTTACAGTCCAAAAAAACACGATCTACTCACCCCTTGGTCTCTTATGTTACTGCTGTCACCCTGTCATAAAACTCCAGCAAGTTTGTGCTGGTTGTTATTGATAAGTTCTAGGTGCTCCACCACTCTTCTGATAATCTTCTCCATGACTTTGCATACATGTCAATGACACTGGTCTGTAGTTTAATGCTGCATGCCTGTCCCCCTTTTTTTTTTTAAAACTGGAACTACATTTGCTGTCTTCTATACCTCAGGTAGTTGCCCTGTTTCGATAGATGTGTTGAAGATTGTTGTTAGTGGTACACAGAGTGCCTCTGCTCCCTCTCTCAGGACCCACAGGGAGTTGTTATCTTGCCCCTTCGCTTTTGAGATATCTAGTTTGTTTAGCAGCCGCTTTGCCTCCTCAGTTGTATGTATCGTGTCCAGCACTTGATGATATACCCTACCTCTCTATCTTTCCGGAGTCCTTTCAATCTCCTCTGTGAATACTTGTTTAAATCTCATGTTGAGCTCCTCACATACTTCAAGGTCGTTTGTTGTGATTTCCCTTCCTTCCTCAGCCTGATTACCTGGTCCTTGACTGTTGTTTTCCTTGTGATGTAATTGTACAACAGCTCTGGGTTGGACTTGGCTTTCGCTGTTATGTCATTTTTGTATTGTCATTGGGCCTCCCTCCTTCTCTGTGCATATTCATTTATGGCTCTTCGACTACTCCCTTTATTCTCCTGGGTCCTTTGCTTTTTATACTTCCATTATCTAGCACATTTGGTTTTAGCGGTGAACCAAAGGCTCATCCTGGCCTAATTGATTCTGTTGGCCTTGGGTACAAACCTCTCCTCAGCTTCCTTACATATTGTTGTCACATATTCCATCATCTCATTTACTGACTTTCCTGCCAGTTCTCTGTCCCACTGAACCTCGTGCAAGAAATTCTTCATGCCTGTGTAGTTCCCTCTCTTGTAGTTTGGCTTCATCCTGCCATTCCTGCTTTCCTCTCTACTTGTAACTACTGTATATTTGAAGCTCAGAACCACATGATCACTAGCTCTGAGGGGTCTTTCATATGTGATGTCCTCAATATCTGCACAACTCAAGGTGAATACTAGGTCCAGTCTTTCTGGTCCATCCTCTCCTCTCTCTTTCAAGTAGTGTCCCTAATGTGCTGATGCATGAGGTTTTCCAGTACCAGCTCCATCATCTTAGTCCTCCATGTTTCTGGGCCCCCATGTGGCTCCAGTGAAAATAAATGGTATAAAAATAACAAAAAGGCACAATACCGTGACTGGAACGATACACAAATAACCCGCACATAAAAGAGAGAAGCTTACGACGACGTTTCGGTCCGACTTGGACCATTGACAAAGTCAATGTGACTTTGTCAATGGTCCGAGTCGGACCGAAACGTCGTCGTAAGCTTCTCTCTTTTATGTGCGGGTTATTTGTGTAAATGGTATAAAATACCGACACTATGGAAACATAAAAACATATGCAGTTTAATGTGATCCCTTATTGACAACGTTTTGCCCACACAGTGGGCTTTTTCAAGTCACAAACAGATCTGTTTGTGACTTGAAAAAGCCCACTGTGTGGGCGAAACATTGTCAATAAGGGATCACATTAAACTGCATATGTGTTTGTTTCCATGTGGCTCCAGGTTTTCCCAGTCACTTTCTTTGTGATTGAGGTCACCCACACCACTAGCTTTGCCCTGCCCACATGGGTCCTTCTGGCCACTTTAGCCAGTGTGTCAACCATTGCTCTGTTACTATTATCATATTCTTGTCTTGGCCTCCTGCTGTTCTGTGGTGGGTTATACATTACTGTAATCACCACCTTGGGACCTCCAGTCTGAAGTGTTCCTATTATGTAGTCTTCTGCTTCCCCTCTGTCCCTTCTCCCTAACTCTTCAAAATCCCATTGGTTTTTGATGAGCAGTGCCACTCCTCCACCCCCCATCTCCTGTTCCCTTTGTCTTTCCTGGGGATCTGATATCCAGTTAGAAAGATAGCATCTGTTATTATTTCTTTGAGCATGGTTTCTGTGAGAGCTGTGATGTTTGGTGATGCCTCTGTGATTCTTTTGTGCAATTCTTCCAACTTATTCGTTATACCATCAGCGTTAGTGTACCATATCTTCAGTTTCCTCTCTAACACTGTATTCTGGAGGTTTGTGGGGGTGGGGGCCTGGCAGGTGCTATGGGATTCTGCTGTGTAGTGTGGGGTGTGGTTTGTATTACGATAGTATGTTTGGCTGTGGGGTTCTCAGGGTGGTTCTGTGGGTGTTTATGCTTGTTGCTCCACTCAACTCTGGTTGTTCTCTACTGACTCTAGCTTTGTATCTCGTTCTAGCCCCTTTCGACTCTGGGTCCTCTCTCTCAGCTGTTGTCATTCTGTCCTCGTTCTGTTGCAGTCTAGGAACACCCTCTGGTATGTTGCTGGTTCTCTTAACCATGGTTTCTCCTGCAGGATCCTATCCTGCACTGTTTGTCTTGAAAATCGGTTTGACTGGCCGATTTCTCCCCTTCAAGTACCCCCCTATGCTGTGCGTATGTGTGTGTTACATGCTGGGTTAGTGGCTTAGACACCCACCAGTGTATATACACTGAGTTATGCACCTCTTAGTGTATATACAATGAGATATACACCTCTCACTGTATATAAGAACATAAGGAAGGAGCACTGGCCCATGCGAGGCAGATCCAAGTCATCTACTGGCCAAAGCAGTCATGTCCAAGTCACATCCACCTAAGAAGGATGGAGCATTGCATCATATCCATTAGTGCAAGCTAGTCAGGTCCAACACACACCTACACACACACATGTACTTGTCTAAGCTATTTTTAAAATTACACAAGGTTGTAGCTCCAATGACGGAGTTTGTTCCACCCATCCACAACTCTATTATCAGACCAGTGCTTTCCTATACTCTTCCTGAATCAAAATTTTTCCAATTAAAACCATTACTGCAAGTCCTGTCTTGGCTAGATATTTTTAGCACGCTATTTACAACCCCTTTATTTATTCCTGTTTTCCATTTATACACCTCAATCATGTCCCCCCCTAATTCTGTGCCTTTCTGGAGACTGAGATATACACCTCTCATTGTAAATACACTTGAGATATACACCTCTCAGTGTATATACACTGAGATATACACCTCTCAGTGTATATACACTGAGATATACACCTCTCAGTGTATATACAATGATATATACACCTCTTAGTGTGTATACAATGAGATATACACCTCACAGTGTATATACAATGAGATATACACCTCTTTGTGTATACACTGAAATATATATCTCTCAGTGTATATACACTGAGATATACACCTCTCAGTGTATATACACTGAGATATATACCTATCAGTGTATATACACAGATATGGTTTAGAAAGACACGTAAGCAAGCACTATGACATATTTATTAGAAAACGTTTCGGTCCTGGGACCTTGATCACTGGTTAGAAGTGATCAAGGTCCCAGGACCGAAACGTTTTCTAATAAATATGTCATAGTGTTTGCTTACGTGTCTTTCTAAACCAACTTGTCGGTATTTATTACCAAGGTTTATACCATACACAGATATACACCACTCAGTGTATATACACTGAGATATACACCTCTCAGTGTATATACACTGAGATATACACCTCTCAGTGTATATACACTGAGATATATACCTTTCAGTGTATATACACTGAGATATACACCTCTCAGTGTATATAAACTGCACTACTGTGATAAAACACTGTACTGGTCACCTTTCCAGTCAGTGACTCATGTATATTTATTACTAACCTTGGTGTGTGTGTTGCTTTGAATATCAAGTCTTGCAACATTACTATCTCAACACTTCCTCTCTGCAACACTGGTAATGACCCTTGTGTAGTACATAGTTGTTAAACCCCATTAGCCAAACAACCAGTCTTAATGACCCTTGTGGAGTATATAGACTTTAACCCCATTAACCAACCAGCCAGCCTTAACGGCCCTGGTGTAGCAGATAGAGTTTAACCCCATTAACTAACCAACTAGTCTTTATGACAGGGGTGTAGTAAATAGATTTTAAACCTCATTAACCTTAACCTCTCCTCAAGGGCATACTCCTTAGCTCTGGGACTAGTCTTATTGCAAACCTTTGCACTTTCTCTAATTTCTTGACATGATTGACCAGTAGTGGGTTCCAAACTGGTGCTGCGTACTCCAATATGGGCCTGACATACATGGCGTACAGTGCCTGATGTACACAGCGTACAGTGCCTGATGTACACAGTGTACAGTGTCTGACATACATAGTGTACAGTGTCTGATGTACACAGTGTACAGTGTGCTAAATGACTCCTTACTTAGATGTCGAAACACTGTTCTTAGGTTTGTCAGGCGCCCATATGCTGCAGCAGTTATTTGGTTGATGTGTGCCTCAGGAGATGTGCTCAGTATGATGCTCACCCCAAGATCCTTTTCCTTGGTGAGGTTTTGAATTCTTTAGCCCTTTAGCCTGTACTCTCTCACCAGTGTTCCTTGACCTTCCCCAATCTTCATGACTGCACTTGGTGGGGTTATTCTCCAGTTGTTGGACCAGGCCTGCAACCTGTCCAGATCCCTTTGTAGTTCTACCTGATCCTTATCTGAGTGAATTCTCCTCATTAACCTCACGTCGTCTGCAAACAGGGACACCTCTGAATCTATCCTTTCAGTCATGTCATTCACATGTACCAGAAACAGCACCAGTCCTAGGACTGACCCTTGTGGAATCCCGCTTGTCACAGGTACCCACTCTGACAACTTATCATGTACTATCACTCATTGTTTCCTTCCTGTCATGTATTCTCTGATCCATTGCAATACTTTTCTGCCTATTCCTCCCTGCTCCTCTTGCTTTTCAACCATTCTCTTGTGTGGTACTATGTCAACAGCCTTTTTACAGTCCAAAAAGATGCAGTCTACCCATCCCTTTCTCTCTCCTGTCTTACTTCTGTTGCCTTGTCATAAAATGTGCTGGTTATCATGCATAAGCTCATTCCTTTCTAGGTGCTTCACCACTCTTCTGATAATCTCCATAATTTTACATACTCTTCATGTCAGTGACACAGGTCTGTAGTTAATGATACATGCCTGTCTTCTTACTTAAAGATTGGGACTACATTTTCTGTCTTCCACACCTCAGGCAGTCATCCTGTTTCGATAGATGTGTTGAAGATTGTTGTTTATGGTACACAGAGTGCCTCTGCTCCCTCTCTCAAGACCCATGGAGAGATGTCTGGTCCCACCACCTTTGAGGTATCTAGTTACACTTAGCAGCTTCTTCACTTCCTCAGTTGTGTGTATTGTGTCCAGCACTTGTTGGTGTACCCTACCATTCTTCTTCACATAATTCTTTGTCATTTCTTGTGATCTCCCCTCCTTCCTTCCTCAGTCTGATTACCTGATCCTTGACTTGTTGTTTTTCCTCCTGATATGGCTGTACAACAGCTTCAGGTCAGATTTGACTTTTGGTGCTGTGTCATTCTCGTATTGTCACTGGGCCTCCCTCCTCATTTGTGCATTTTCATTTCTGACTCTTTGGCTGATCTCCTTATTTTCCTGTTTTCTTTGTCTTTTTACTTTTTCCATTTTCTAGCACACTTAGTTTTGGCCTCTCTACACTTTGAGTGAACCAAGGGCTCATTCTGGTCTTCCCATTATTTCTTCTACCCCTTGGGAACAAACCTTTCCTCTGCCTCCATGCATTTTGTGGTCAAGTATTTCATGATTCCATTTAATGTCTTTCCCTCTAGTTCTCTTTCCCTCTAGTTCTCTTTCCCTCTAGTTCTCTTTCCCTCTAGTTCTCTTTCCCTCTGTACCTCATGCAGGAAATTCTGCATGCCTGTGTAGTCCCCTTTTTTGTAGTTTGACTTCTCATATCCTACTCGTGCTTCTTTGCTCTCCACTTGTAACTCTACAATGTATTCAAAGTTCAAGACCATGTGATCACTAGCTCCAAGGGTCCTTTCATATGTGATGTCCTCAGTGTCTGAACTACTCAAGGTGAATACAAGGTGCAGTGTTGCTGGTTCATACTCTCCTCTCTCTCTGTGGTAGTATCCCTAACATGTTGATGCTGGAGGTTTTCCAGTACCACCTTAACCATCTAAGCTCTCTCAGGTCCCCCATGTGGCTCCAGGTTTTCCCAGTCACTCTCCTTGTGACTGGAATCACCCACAACTAATAACTTTGCCCTGCCCATGTGGGCTCTTCTGGCCACCTCACTCAGAAGGGCCCATATGTCATCTGTGCATTGTGTATGTGTTATTTTTTTTATTAACACATTGGCCATTTACCACCAAGGCAAGTGGCCCAAAAAAGAAAAACTTTCATCATCATTCACTCCATCACTGTCTTGCCAGAGGCACGCTTACACTACAGTTATAAAACTGCAATATGCGTGTGGTGTGAATTTGTTTGTTGTGTGTAAGTTATCACCAGTTATCAGCTATCCCTGAGTGTAAGATATATTTTAGTTTCACAGGAGAGTGTAACCATCCAGATGCGACAATCAGATCCTGCCAGGCTCCTGGTAGTCAGTACCTGATGGACAGTCAAACCTTCACTATTAACTACAAGAAATGTGAGGGACTTGGCCACTCCTTCCAGGCTAGTAAGTACCTACTTTACTGCTGCTCCTTGAGTTACTGCTGCTCCTTGAGTTACTACTGCTCCTTGAGTTACTGCTGCTCCTTGAGTTACTGGTAGTTTTGAAGATTCTGACAGATAGTGAGTTTCTTGAGAGTTCTGGCAAAGAGTCAGTGGCGTCGTAAAGGGGGTGGGGGCCGCCCCGGGTGACACCATTTAAGGGGTGACACCATAGAGCCTCTGAAGAAGGTGACACTAATGCCCAAAACAGTGCTGCACCAACATAAGAGAAGAATCTTTCGTTTCTATATAGCCTATATAGGCCTATAAAGGGAAAATCATTGATTTTGATGATGTGATAGATGATTTTGCAGGATTGAAGGCAAGGAAATGTAAGATCAGATTCACTGAGATGTTACCTGTACTCAAGGTCAAATCAGAACTAGTGTTTCTCTGATATTGCAATGTTTTTCTTTATTTTTCAAGTTTTTTTTTTGGGGGGGGGGTTAGGATTATTGAAGATGAATAAATGTAGGATCTGTTAGCTGTACTCAAAGTGGTATTTGAGTTTGTTTCCTCAATATTACTAGGATTATTTATTTTATCATTAATAAAGTTGAGAAGTATTCTCCTGTTCAGTGTATGGCTCTTAAACATTCTCATTGCTAAACATTAGTTACTGGTCATGCAGTAGTGACGTAACTAGAGTTTACTACCCCCCATCCCCCCGCCCTTGGATTTCATGGGGGTGACATCAATGATGCTGCCCCGGGTGACACCCAAGATTCCGCCCCGGGTGACACCAACCCTAGCGACGCCTCTGCGAAGAGTTCCAGATTTTGAGTCTTTTATAGACATTTGAGTTTTACAAAGTTTAAACTGGACATGGGAAATATCATAGAGATTCTTCTGTTTAATATTATGTCTGTATTAAAATACAGTGGACCCCCGCTTAACGATCACCTCCAAATGCGACCAATTATGTAAGTGTATTTATGTAAGTGCGTTTGTACGTGTATGTTTGGGGGTCTGAAATGGATTATTATACTTCACAATATTCCTTATGGGAACAAATTCCTTCAGTACTGGCACCTGAACATACTTCTGGAATGAAAAAATATCGTTAACTGGGGGTCCACTGTATATTGTTCTGTATATATGGTATGTGTAGTGGTATGAGTCAGTATTTGTTTTGAAGAGTGGGGGGTAGTATGATTGTTGTGTCCATGAGTATGATTGTTGTGTCCATGAGTATGATTGTTGTGTACATGAGTATGATTGTTGTGTCCATGAGTATGATTGTTGTGTCCATGAGTATGATTGTTGTGTCCATGAGTATGATTGTTGTGTCCATGAGTATGATTGTTGTGTCCATGAGTATGATTGTTGTGTCCATGAGTATGATTGTTGTGTCCATGAGTATGATTGTTGTGTACATGAGTATGATTGTTGTGTCCATGAGTATGTTGTGTACATGAGTATGTTGTGTACATGAGTATGATTGTTGTGTACACAAGTATGTTGTGTACATGAGTATGATTGTTGTGTACGCGAATATATTGTGTACATGAGTATGATTGTTGTGTCCATGAGTATGTTGTGTACATGAGTATGATTGTTGTGTCCATGAGTATGTTGTGTACATGAGTATGATTGTTGTGTACACAAGTATGTTGTGTACATGAGTATGATTGTTGTGTACGCGAATATATTGTGTACATGAGTATGATTGTTGTGTCCATGAGTATGATTGTTGTGTCCATGAGTATGATTGTTGTGTACATGAGTATGATTGTTGTGTCCATGAGTATGATTGTTGTGTCCATGAGTATGATTGTTGTGTCCATGAGTATGATTGTTGTGTCCATGAGTATGATTGTTGTGTCCATGAGTATGATTGTTGTGTCCATGAGTATGATTGTTGTGTCCATGAGTATGATTGTTGTGTCCATGAGTATGATTGTTGTGTCCATGAGTATGATTGTTGTGTCCATGAGTATGATTGTTGTGTCCATGAGTATGATTGTTGTGTACATGAGTATGATTGTTGTGTCCATGAGTATGTTGTGTACATGAGTATGTTGTGTACATGAGTATGATTGTTGTGTACACAAGTATGTTGTGTACATGAGTATGATTGTTGTGTACGCGAATATATTGTGTACATGAGTATGATTGTTGTGTCCATGAGTATGTTGTGTACATGAGTATGATTGTTGTGTACACAAGTATGTTGTGTACATGAGTATGATTGTTGTGTACGTGAATATATTGTGTACATGAGTATGATTGTTGTGTCCATGAGTATGATTGTTGTGTCCATGAGTATGATTGTTGTGTCCATGAGTATGATTGTTGTGTCCATGAGTATGATTGTTGTGTCCATGAGTATGATTGTTGTGTCCATGAGTATGATTGTTGTGTACATGAGTATGATTGTTGTGTCCATGAGTATGTTGTGTACATGAGTATGATTGTTGTGTCCATGAGTATGTTGTGTACATGAGTGTGATTGTTGTGTCCATGAGTATGTTGTGTACATGAGTATGATTGTTGTGTCAATGAGTATGTTGTGTACATGAGTGTGATTGTTGTGTCCATGAGTATGTTGTGTACATGAGTATGATTGTTGTGTCCATGAGTATGTTGTGTACATGAGTGTGATTGTTGTGTCCATGAGTATGTTGTGTACATGAGTGTGATTGTTGTGTCCATGAGTATGTTGTGTACATGAGTGTGATTGTTGTGTCCATGAGTATGTTGTGTACATGAGTGTGATTGTTGTGTCCATGAGTATGTTGTGTACATGAGTATGATTGTTGTGTACATGAGTGTGATTGTTGTGTCCATGAGTATGATTGTTGTGTCCATGAGTATGATTGTTGCATCCATGAGTATGATTGTGGTGTCCATTAGTATGATTGTTGCATCCATGAGTATGATTGTTGTGTCCATGAGTATGATTGTTGTGTCCACAAGTATGATTGTTGTGTCCACAAGTATGATTGTTGTGTCCACAAGTATAATAACTACCATCATGTCACAGGTATAATAACTATCATGTCACAGGTATAATACCTACCATCATGTCACAGGTATAATAACTATCATGTCACAGGTATAATAACTACTATCATGTCACATTTATAATTACTATCATGTCACAGGTATAATAATTACCATCATGTCACAGGTATAATAACTATCATGTCACAGGTATAATAACTACTATCATGTCACATTTATAATTACAGTGGACCCTTGCCTAACGATATTAATCCATTCCTGAGAGTTCAACGTTAAGCGAAATTATCGTTAGCCGAATTAATTTTCCCCATATGAAATAATGTCATGTACAATTACATGACACTTACCTTTATTGAAGATCTGGTGATGATTGATGGGATGGGAGGAGGGGAGAATGTGGATGGTGTTAATGTTTAGAAGGGGAATCCCCTTCCATTAGGACTTGAGGGTGTCAAGTCCTTTTCCGGGGTTACTTCCCTTCTTCTTTTAATGCCACTAGGACCAGCTTGAGAGTCACTGGACTTTTGTCGCACAACATATCTGTCCATAGAGGCCTGTACCTCCCGTTCCTTTATGACATTCCTAAAGTGTTTCACAACATTGTCAGTGTAATAGTCACCAGCACGGCTTGCAATAGCTGTGTGAGGGTGATTTTCATCAAAAAAGGTTTGCACTTTAAGCCACATTGCACACATTTCCTTAATCTTTGAAGTAGGCAACTTCCTCAATTTCTCTATCCCCTCCTCCAGAGCAGTTTCCTCAGGTCTGGCCTCTTGCTGTTGAAGATGATCTTGCAGCTCATCAGTGGTTAGTTCTTCATTGTTCTCCTCCACCAACTCTTCCACATCCTCCCCACTAACCTCCAACCCCAAGGACTTCCCCAATGCCACAATTGATTCCACAACTGGCATACACTTCTCAGGGTTAGCCTCAAACCCTTCAAAATCCCTTTTGTCTAGACATTCTGGCCACAGTTTCTTTCAAGCAGAGTTCAAGGTCCTCTTAGTCACTTCCTCCCAAGCCTTACCTATAATGTTTACACAATTGAGGATGCTAAAGTGATCTCTCCAAAACTCTCTTAGAGTCAGTTGAATTTCTGAGGTCACTACAAAGTGCCTTTCAAACATAGCTTTTGTGTAGAGTTTTTTGAAGTTTGCAATGACCTGCTGGTCCATGGGCTGCAGGAGAGGAGTGGTATTAGGAGGCAAAAACTTCACCTTAATGAAGCTCATGTCCCCAGAAAGTCGCTCTGCCACATCTGAAGGATGACCAGGAGCATTGTCTAATACCAGGAGGCACTTAAGGTCCTATTTATTTTCCAGGAGGTAATTTTTAACAGTGGGGGCAAATGCATGGTGTAACCAGTCATAGAAAAGGTCTCTAGTGACCCATGCCTTACTGTTTGCCCTCTACAGCACACACAAATTAGCCTTGAGGACATTGTTTTTCCTGAACACTTTGGGAGTTTCAGAGTGATACACCAATAAAGGCTTCACTTTGCAATCACCACTAGCTTTAGTATACATCAACAGAGTAAGCCTGTCTTTCATAGGCTTATGTCCTGGGAGTGCCTTTTCCTCCTGAGTAATGTAGGTCCTGCCTGGCATTTTCTTCCAAAACAGGCCTGTTTCATCACAATTAAATACTTGTTCAGGTTTCAGTCCTTCACTGTCTATGTACTCCTTGAATTCCTTCACATATTTTTCAGCTGCTTTTTGGTCCGAACTGGCAGCCTCACCATGCCTTATCACACTATGTATGCCACTACACTTCTTAAATCTCTCAAACCAACCTTTGCTGGCCTTAAATTCACTCACATCACCATTAGTTGCAGGCATTTTTCTAATTAAATCCTCATGCAACTTCCTAGCCTTTTCACATATGATCGCTTGAGAGATGCTATCTCCTGCTATCTGTTTTTCGTTTATCCGCACCAATAGCAGTCTCTCAACATCTTCTATCACTTGCGATCTCAGTTTCAAAAATATAGTTGCACCTTTGGCAAGAACAGCTTCATTGATTGCCGTTTTCTTAGCCACAATAGTAGTGATGGTTGATTGGGGTTTTGTGTACAACCTGGCCAGCTCAGAGACACGCACTCCACTTTCATACTTAGCAATGATCTCTTTCTTCATATCCATAGTAATTCTCACCCTTTTTGCTGTAGGGTTGGCACTAGAAGTTTTCTTGGGGCCCATGGTGACTTATTTTGCAGGTGCAATCACTAAAAAGGCTGTGATAATATGAAATGTTCCGATTGTATGTTTGGATGCGACCGCAGTGGCTGGCTTGTAAACACTGGCACCCACGAGACAAGTGAGGCGCGCTCAGGCCACACGTGGACGCGTCTTGAACGGAACGAATCGCATTGGGCGAGTTTTTTAGCACTAGCCGAGGCAAAATTTTTGCGTTAAAAATGTATCGCTAGGCGGATTTAACGTTATGCAATGCATTCGTTAGGCGAGGGTCCATTGTACTATCATATCACAGGTATAATAATTACTGTCATGTCACATGTATAATAACTGTCATATCCACAGGTGTGGTGTTTTCATGTCTGGGCGATTGGTTTGTGGGCAAGAACCACTACTTTGCAGTCGTCAACACGAAAGAGTCACGCAAGGAGGAGAAGTATCGTTGTTTCATTCGTAATCGTGAGGACGACTTATACCTGGGACACTCTATCACTCCAGAGTGTTCCCCTCTTAAGACTCCAGAGAACAGTCCTATCAGGTTCAGACTCTCTTATGGTGAGGTTCAGTTCTGTGGAACCTTGGGCAACCAGTGGCTTCTCCAGTGTGAGATGGGAATGTAAGACAGTTGTAGAAATGGTAATAAGTCCCAAGGACTGATCACCTTATGTTCTACTTTTGCACTGATGAAGTCACTGAATGACCCAACATCTACAACATAAATTCACATTGTCAGCATTGTGTACAGGTGATATTGTCAGCCTAGTTGTGTCAGGAACCTTTAGCCTATGGTGACATTGTTGGGAGTTCTTGCAATGATACATGCCTCTGTATGTACCTTTGTAGTGCTTATTGCAACCCCAGTCTTCAACCTTTCCTGCTGTTGTGACTTTGTAACCACACCTAACTAGCTACAGAGCCACTAGTATAAGTAGCACCTTCCATTTAACCTTTCCTGCTACTGTGACTTTGTAACCACAACTAGCTACAAAGTCACTACTATACTAGCACCTTCCATATAGCCATAATCACTAGTACCATATAATCCTACATAGAACACTAATAATAATAATATTTATTACAGTAAAACATGAGGTGGTACCACCTGGATGTTTCCTGCCCAGGAACCTGACAGGTGACTGGCAATCTACTGGCCCAGGTGAACCTCACCTCACCATCAATGCTACACACATACAGGAGACTACCTGGAGGGGCTACTCTGCCAAGACTTCCATCTACGTGTGTCTACAACACCGGGGTAGTCGCTACCTGATGGCCAAGCTTAGTGTAGAGGGTTGGTGAGTGTGTGTCTTGTTGTTTGTTAGTGAGTGTTTTGGTGTGAATATTGGGAGAGTATGTATGTGTATTAGTGGACAGAAGGAGAGAAACAAGAGACAGTGAGTGAGCGTGTGATTGTACTCACCTAATTGTACTCACCTAATTGTGGTTGCAGGGGTCGAGACACAGCTCCTGGCCCCGTCTCTTCACTGATCGCTACTAGGTCCTCTCTCTCTCTACTTCCTGAGCTGTATCATACCTCTTCTTAAAACTATGTATGGTTCCTGCCTCCACTACTTCACTTGCTAGGCTGTTCCACTTCCTGACAACTCTATGACTGAAGAAATACTTCCTGACGTCCCTGTGACTCGTCTGAGTCTTCAGCTTCCATTTGTGACCCCTTGTCCCTGTGTCCCCTCTCTGGAACATCCTATCTCTGTCCACTTTGTCTATTCCCCGCAGTATCTTGTATGTCGTTATCATGTCTCTCCTGACCCTTCTGTCCTCCAGTGTCGTCAGTCCGATTTCCCTCAACCTTTCCTCGTACAACATTCCCCTGAGCTCTGGGACTAGCCTTGTTGCAAACCTTTGTACTTTCTCTAACTTCTTGACGAGGTGTGAGTTCCAGACTGGTGCTGCATACTCCAGTATGGGCCTAACATACACAGTGTACAGTGTCTTGAACGATTCCTTATTAAGGTATCGGAACGCTATTCTCAGGTTTGCCAAGCGCCCGTATGCTGCAGCAGTTATTTGGTTGATGTGTGCCTCCGGTGATGTGCTCGGTGTTATGGTCACCCCAAGGTCTTTCTCCCTGAGTGAGGTCTGTAGTCTTTGCCCACCTAGCCTATACTCTGTCTGCGGTCTTCTTTGCCCCTCCCCAATCTTCATGACTTTGCATTTGACTGGATTGAATTCGAGAAGCCAGTTACTGGACCACATGTCCAGCCTGTCCAGGTCTCTTTGCAGTCCTGCCTCATTTTGTTTTGTGGGCTAGGGGCTTGGACTTCCAGCAAGCGTGCATGAGCGTGTTAGATAGGAGTGAATGGAGGCGAATGATACTTGGGACCTGACGATCTGTTGGAGTGTGAGCAGGGTAATATTTAGTGAAGGGATTCAGGGAAACCGGTTATGTTCATATAGTTGGACTTGAGTCCTGGAAATGGGAAGTACAATGCCTGCACTTTAAAGGAGGGGTTTGGGATATTGGCAGTTTGGAGGGATATGTTGTGTATCTTTATACGTATATGCTTCTAAGCTGTTGTGTTCTGAGCACCTCTGCAAAAGCAGTGATAATGTGTGAGTGTGGTGAAAGTGTTGAATGATGATGAAAGTATTTTCTTTTTGGGGATTTTCTTTCTTTTTTGGGTCACCCTGCCTCGGTGGGAGACGGCCGACTTGTTGAAAAAAAAAAAAAAACTTCACATCATCTGC
The DNA here is from genome assembly GCF_038502225.1 of Cherax quadricarinatus. NCBI lineage: Eukaryota > Metazoa > Arthropoda > Malacostraca > Decapoda > Parastacidae > Cherax > Cherax quadricarinatus. Next base: position 4,357,654 of record NC_091388.1, on the reverse strand, counting down.
GAACAGGGACACTTCAGAGTCTATTCCTTCCATCATGTCGTTCACATATATCAAAAATAGCACTGGTCCTAGAACTGAACCCTGTGGGACCCCGCTCGTCACAGGCACCCACTGTGATACCTCTTCACATACCATGACTCGTTGCTGCCTCCCTGTCAGGTATTCCCTGATCCATTGCAGTACCCTCCCTGCTACATGTGCCTGATCCTCCAGCTTCTGCACTAATCTCTTGTGGGGAACTGTGTCAAAGGCCTTCCTGCAGTCTAGGAAAACGCAATCTACCCACCCCTCTCTCTCGTGTCTTACTTCTGTTACCTTGTCATAAAACTCCAGGAGGTTTGTGATACACGATTTGCCTTCCATGAACCCATGCTGGTTTTCATTTATAATCTTGTTCCTTTCCAGGTGTTCGACCACTCTCCTCCTGGTAATCTTCTCCATGACTTTGCACACAATACATGTCAGAGAGACAGGTCTGTAGTTTAGCACCTCGTTTCTGTTTCCTTTCTTAAATATGGGAACTACATTAGCTGTCTTCCATTTCTCAGGTAGTTGCCCAGTTTCAAGGGATGTGTTGAAGATTGTGGTTAGAGGCACGCACAGCATCTCTACTCCTTCTCTAAGGACCCATGGGGAGATGTTGTCCAGTCCCATCGCCTTTGAGGTGTCAAGGTCACTTAGGAGCTTCTTCACCTCCTCCTCGGTTGTTCGTATGTCATCCAACACTTGTTGGTATATTCCCTCTTGATGTTCCCTTCTGTGCTGTCTTCCCACAGCCCTTCCTGTCTCTACTGTAAAAACTTCCTTAAATCTCCTGTTCAGCTCCTCACATACCTCCTGATCATTTCCTGTGAGTTCTCCACCTTCTGTCCTTAATCTGATCACCTGGTCTTTGACTGTTCTCCTCCTCCTGATGTGGCTATACAACAGTTTCGGGTCAGTCTTGATTCTCGATGCTATGTCATTTTCATACTGTTGCTGGGCCTCCCTCCTTACCTGTGCATACTCATTCCTGGCTCTGCGACTGATCTCCCTATTTTAGTGTGTTCTCTGCCTTCTGTACTTTTTCCATTCTCTATTGCACTTTGTTTTTGCCTCCTTACACCGTCGGGTAAACCAGGGGCTCGTTCTGGTCTTCCCGTTGTTACTGTTGCCCTTGGGAATAAACCTTTCCACTGCCTCCTTGCATTTTGTTGTTACATATTCCATCATTTCATTTACTGGTTTTCCTGCCAGTTCTCTGTCCCACTGGACCTCCCGCAGGAAGTTCTTCAACCCTATGTAGTCCCCTCTTTTATAGTCAGGCTTTTCCCATTCAACTCCTGTTATTCTCTCCACTTGCAGCTCTACTATGTATTCAAAGCACAGAACCACGTGATCGCTAGCTCCTAGGGGACTCTCATACTTGATGTCCTCAATGTCTGAGCTGCCCATGGTGAACACAAGGTCCAATCTTGCTGGTTCATCCTCCCCTCTCACTCTGGTAGTGTCCTTAACATGTTGGTGCATGAGGTTTTCCAGCACCACGTCCAACATCCTGGCTCTCCATGTTTCGGGATCCCCATGTGGCTCCAGGTTTTCCCATTCAATCTCCCTGTGGTTGAAATCTCCCATAACCAGCAACTTTGCTCTGCTGGAGTGAACTCTTCTTGCCACCTCAGCAAGTGTGTCCACCATTGCTCTGTTGCTCTCTTCATATTCCTCTCTTGGCCTCCTGCAGTTCTGTGGTGGATTATACATCACTGCAATGACCACTTTGTGTTCCCCAGACTGAAGTGTACCTACTATGTAGTCTCTTTCTCCCGTCTCATCTATGCCTTCCATTTTCTCGAATTTCCATCTGTTTTTTACGAGCAGAGCAACCCCACCTCCCCCTCTGCCCCTTCTATCTTTCCTCATGATCTGGTATCCTGGTGGGAAGATTGCATCTGTTATTGTCTCCGTGAGTTTTGTTTCTGTAACTGCTATGATGTCTGGGGACTTCTCATTGATTCTTTCTTGCCATTCCTCATGTTTATTCGTTAATCCATCTGCATTTGTGTACCAAACCTTCAACTTCTGTTCTAGTACTGTAACTGTGGTGCAGGGGGTGGGAACAGAGGGATCGATGTGTGATGGTTGGTTTGGATTGTTCAGTTGCCTTGGGGGTGTCGTGGCTGGAGTCCTTCTGCAGGTGTTTCTGGGGGGTGTGCTTGTCCTTCCATTTGATCCTGGGTTATTCTGCTCTCCTTTTTCATTTCCTCCCATTTCTCCTTTCGTTTTTGAACTCTCTCTTTCATCGCCTTCCTTTCGTCCTGTGTTCTGTCTCGATCGAGGTACACACTCCGGAACTCCTGCTTGCCTCTCAGCCGTGCTTTCTCCTGCAGGATCATGGTTCGGGTTGATTCTGCCTTGAAAATTACGTTGAGAGGCCGATTGTGTGAGTGTGTGTGTGTGTGTGTTTTCTGGTGTACATGTGTGTGTGTGTGTGTGTGTGTGTGTTAATGGGAGGGTATATGTGTGAGTGTACTGGTGTGTGTGTGTGTGTTAATGGCAGAATGTTCTCGCAGCTGGGGTTGATGGGATGAAGACAGAAATGTTAAAAGCAGGGGGTTATATAGTTTTGGAATGGTTAGTGCTTTTATTTAATAACTGTATTTAAGAGGGTAAGGTACCTAGAGACTGGCAGAGACCATTCATAGTTCATTTATATAAGGACAAAGGGACAAGAAAGTGTAAGAATTATTGGGGAATAAACCTGTCAAGTATACATGGTAAAGTGTATGCTAGAGTTATTGTTGAAAGAATTAAGAGTAAGACAGAGAGTAGGATAGCAGATGAGCAGGGAGGCTTTAGGAAGGGTAGGGGGTGTGTAGATTAAGTGTGTACAGTGAAACATATAGGTGAACAGTATTTAGATAAGGGTAAAGAGGTTTTCTTTGCATTTATGGACTAAGAAAAGGCATAGGGAATAGGGAAGCAATGTGGCAGATGTTGCAGGTGTATGGAATAGGTAGTAGGTTACTGAAAGCAGTGAAGAGTTTTTACAAGAATAGTGAGGCTCAGATTAGAGTATGTAGGAGAGAGGCCTTAGACAAGGCTGTGTGATGTCACCATGGTTGTTCGACATATTTATAGATGGAGTTGTAAGAGATGTGAATGCTTGGGTGTTGGCAAGAGGTGTGGGATTAAGAGATAAAGAATCTAACACAAAGTGGGAGTTGTCACAGGTGCTTTTTGCTGATGACATTGTGCTTTTGGGAGATTCTGAATATAAGTTGCAGAGGTTGGTGGAGGAGTTTGGTAGGGTATGTAAAAGAAGACAGTTAAAAGTGATCATAGGAAAGAGTAAGATCATGAGGATAACAAAAAATTTAGGCAGTGGAAGATTGGATATCACATTGGAGGGAGAGAGTATGGGAGAAGTGAATGTATTCAGATATTTAGCAGTGGACGTGTCAGCAGATGGGTCTATGAAAGATAAGGTGACCATAGAATTGATGATGGGAAAAAGGTGAGTGGTGCACTGAGGAATCTGTGGAGACAAAGAACTTTGTCCATGGAAGCAAAAGGGGAATGTATGAGAATATAGTTATGCCAACACTTTTGCAGTATATGGGTGTGAAACATGGATGGTGAATGTTGCAACAAGGAGAAGGCTGGAGACAGTGTAGGAGGAGGCTGGTGGCAATGGATAAAGAGGCTGGAGGCAGTGGAGAAGGAGGCTGGAGACAGTGGAGGAGGCTGGAGGCAGTGGAGGAGGCTGGAGGTAGTGGAGAAGGCTAGAGGCAATGGAGGAGGAGGCTGGAGGTAGTGTAGGAGGAGGTGGCTGGAGGTAGTGGAGAATGCTAGAGGCAGTGGAGGAGGAGGCTGGAGGTAGTGGAGGAAACTGAAGGCAACAAAGGAGGAGGCTGGATGCAGTGGAGATATGTCTGAGGACAATGTGTGATGTGAATACAATATGGAGAATCTGTAGCTTGGAGATCAGAAGAAAGTGCTGTGTTACTAAAAGTATTATCCAGAGGGCTGATGAGGGGTTGGTGAGGTGGTTTGGTCATTTAGAAAGGATGGGACAAAATAGGATGACTTGGAGGATGTATATATTTGTAGTGGAGGGAAGGACGGGTAGGGGTTATCTTAATAAATATTGGATGGAGTGGTAAAAGAGGTTTTGTATGCAAGGAACTTGGACTTCCAGGTGTGTGTGAGCAGATTAGATAGGAGTGAGTGGAGACAAGTGATTTTTTATGACTTGATGTGCTGTTGGAGTGTGAGCAAGGTAACATATATGAAGGGATTCAGGTAAACTGGTTAGCTGGACTTGAGTCCTGGAGGTGGAAAGTACAGTACCAGCACTGAAGGATGAATGGAGATATTTGCAGTTTATTGTTAACAAATCTATACTTATTTCACTTGTTTTACAATAACTGTTAACAAGGCATCCCATAGCTGGATTGGTAGTGCACTCAACTCACACACTGATGTCCTGGTTTGATCCCTAGTATGGGTGGAAACATTAGGGCATGTTTCCTTAAGACACCTGCTGCTCACCTAGCAGTAAGTAGGTACCAGGGTGTTAGTCAACTGGTGTGGGTGGCATCCTGGGGATATAACCAGGGACTTTCTATATAGTTTGTCATTGATGTCAGCTATAGTGTGTATAAGTTATATCATGTGCTGGTGTAGCAATAAGCATCATCATTATTATTATTCTTACAGCCTCTCCTCACTTAACGACAGAGTTCCGTTCCTAAGATCACGTCGGTAAACAAATTCGTCGCTAAGTGAGGAGCATACTATAATGGTAGTGGGTTTGTGTGAGTCATCTTTATTATTGTTTTAATGTCACCTTTGCACCATTTATAACATTTCTGGTATATTATTAAATGTTAATACAGTAGTGTACCATATATTGTAATAAACAGAATAGAGGAAATTGGCTCTAATATGCATTATTTGGGTATGCATACTGGTCAGAGAGCCCGTTGTAAGTCCGAGTCGTCGGTACTCGAGTACGTTGCTAAGTGAGGAGAGGCTGTACTGGTGTAGAAATAAACATTATTATTATTATCATTATCATTATTATTATTTTACAGTCAAACAGAGTACGTGTGTTGGGAGATGGTTCCTCGTCACCACAACATCGTCAGGTTTAGGGTAACCTGGCCACTTATCTACCAGGGTTACTACCAGGTGTGTGACTACGCTAACTTCCGCAGTGGTAGGGAGTGGCAATACCACACACTAATAGGTAGGTGAACCAGCCTGTGTTGGTGGGTGTGAGTTAGATCTGACTAGCATGGGCCAGTAGGCATAATGCAGTGCTCCTTCTTTTTTTATATTCCTAAGTGTTAGGTGGGTTTACTGACCTGACTGTATATAGTGGAACTTAATAAGAGAACTGACTGTATATAGTGGAACTTTATAAAAGAACTGACTTCATATAGAGGATCTAAGCCTACTGAAAATTTTACTGGCCCACAGCTGATCCTCCAGAGCCTATCTCCTGTCCCATTGGTGGACGATTCTCCTTTGTGCAGCGTGGACCGTCACCCCTAACTAAGAGGATTCTAGGGGGTATCACATCCTCTCCCCTGGACACCTACCCCTGCCACAGACAGGTGTCAGATCTGTCTGTCTGTACACCGGATCGTCGGTGGATCAATATTGACATGGATCTCTGTCTGTCTCTCAATAAGGATGGTCATCATGTTGATTATAACAGTAAGTATGTCTCTTGTGGGGCCAGGAGCTGTGACTCAACCCCTGCAGCCACAAATAGGTGAATACTGATTGCTTATGCATTGGTCGTTGAACACTAAGGTACTGTAAGTTTAGGCACTGTACTTCACTCATCCTTCAGAGTACAGGCACTGTACTTCACCCATCCTTCAGAGTACAGGCACTGTACATACTTCACTCATCCTTCAGAGTACAGGTACTGTACTTCCCACCTCCAGAACTGTAACATCCTCACTCATCCTTCAGAGTACATGCACTGTACTCACCTTTGAGGACCCTGTCTGTCCTACTAGGATAAACTGAGGTCCCTGTCTATCCTACAAGGATAGACTGAGGGCCCTGTCTATCCTACAAGGATAGATTGAGGGCCCTGTCTGTCCTATGAGGATAGACTGAGGACTCTGTCTATCCTACGAGGATAGATTAATTAGAACTGCAACAGGCTTACTGGCCTATGCTAGAAATATCTAGCCAAGACAGGACTCACAGCAATGGTTTCAAGTTAGAAAAAAATTAGATTTAGAAAGAATATAGGAAAGCTTTGGCAATATAATTGTCAATGAGTGGAACAAACTGCCAGATAATGTTATTGAAGCTAAAACCTTGTGTAGCTTTCAGAATAGGTTGGATGAATGTATAAGTGGGTGTGAGTTGAACCTACCTAGTATAGGCCTATTGTGGTATTGTATCATATTTATGTTCTGTTATTTTTACAGCATATTTGAGCACTTTTTCATGTCAGATTATGAAATGAGTGAGAGTTTAAACTTCTGTGTTTCCAAAATTTATCAAACACGCTCCAGCAGGCATGCATGAGCGTGTTTGATAGGAGTGAATGGAGACAAATGGTTTTTAATACTTGATGTGCTGTTGGAGTGTGAGCAAAGTAACATTTATGAAGGGGTTCAGGGAAACCGGCAGGCCGGACTTGAGCCCTGGAGATGGGAAGTACAGTGCCCGCACTCTGAAGGAGGGGTGTTAATGTTGCAGTTTAAAAACTGTAGTGTAAAGCACTCTTCTGGCAAGACAGTGATGGAGTGAATGATGGTGAAAGTTTTTCTTTTTCGGGCCACCCTGCCTTGGTGGGAATCGGCCAGTGTGATAATAAAAAAAAAACTATGTAGAGACTGCATATATGATCAGTTGATTAGTTATTGTCTTATTAGGCTTAAGATAGGCCTATGTTTATGTAAATGCTCTGCTTATTAAGAAGCTTTCTGCTTGTACACCTGAATGCCATTATCACTGTACAAACATTGTATCAGGTACGGATCTATTATGAAAATAATAAAGGCTAAGCTTCAGGGCCCCTAATCCAGAAAGAGAGAGAGGGGTAGGTAGTTAAGTAGGTACTGGTCATGCCACTTCAGGGTCTCTAATCCTGGAGGCACCCCTGGAAGTGACCTTAGTCAACATTACTTAAAAATTTTGAGTCTACTGTAGGGGTTGCAAAGGGGCTCCCATAATGGTCTAAGCTTCAGGGCCCCAGAAATGTAGGTCCCCCCCACTGGGCCAGTGTATTCACCATGAGTACAGACCTCACCCATTACCTTAGTTGCTTACACTGTTGTCATGGGTTGATATCTGCAACTTCTGCAATAGACGAAGATTCTCGTGGCACTAGGAGAGTTAAGAAGAGATCGGACAAATATATGAGTGGGAAGGATTGGCTTTGGTTAGTACCTACCTGGAGAGAGTTCCGGGGGTCAACGCCCCCGCGGCCCGGTCTGTGACCAGGCCTCCTTAGGTCAGTGTCCCAGGATGCGACCCACACCAGTCGACTAACACCCAGGTACCCATTTTACTGATGGGGAACATAGATAACAGGTGGAAAGAAACACGTCCAGTGTTTCTACTCTGGCTGGGAAACGAACCCAGGCCCTCGCCATGTGAAGCGAGAGCGTTAACCACCAGGCCACCAGAGCCCTGAGGTACTGAAGGTAATGCTTAGGTAGCTTTATAATAATACTAATAATAATAATAATAATAATAATAATAATAATAATAATGTTTATTTCTACACCAGTACATGATACAACTTATTTAGACCATAGCTGACATCAGTGACATAATACGTATATAGAAAGTCCTTGGTTATGTCCCTAGGATGCCACCCACACCAGTCCACTAACACCCAGGTACCTACTTACTGCTAGATGAACAGTGTCAGCAGGTGTAACATGACTAACACCCAGGTACCTACTAACTGCTAGGTGAACAGGGATAACAGTTGTCTTTAGGAAACACGCCCACAAGTGGATGGGTGAGAATGGTTGGTTTAAAGAAGAACCTGCCTAGTATGGGCCAGTAGGCCTTCTGCAGTGTTCCACCATTCTTATGTTGTTCTATTTGTTTTCAGGAATGTTGGACTACCGACTACAGTGTGTAGGATTCTGGCATGAGAATCTTCGATCATACCTCGTTACCATTGATCCTTCCGATCCTGTCTCCAGGTTCAGGTGCTGGGTGAGTAACAGGTCCAGGTACTAGGTACAGGTGCTTTACGACTTACAATGGGGTTAAGTCGAAAATATCGTAAGTTGAATATGAATATATGCTAAATTAACAAGTCAATAAGTAACTACTGTCACTGAATGAGTCGGTAAACAAATAATTACTGTAAGTAAATACCAGTATTGAAAAGTCAATAAATGAATACAAGTTAGGGACTTGCCACCTTCATGCTGGGTAATTATCTTAAGTTTCATCTCTAAAGTAATTGTTGCTGCTTTATTGTAAAGTTGAAATATTGTAAGTTGAACCATTGTAAAGCTGAAATATTGTAAGTTGAACCATTGTAAAGCTGAAATATTGTAAGTTGAACCATTGTAAAGCTGAAATATTGTAAGTTGAACCATTGTAAAGCTGAAATATTGTAAGTTGAACAATTGTAAAGCTGAAATATTGTAAGTTGAACCATTGTAAAGCTGAAATATTGTAAGTTGAACAATTGTAAAGCTGAAATATTGTAAGTTGAACCATTGTAAAGCTGAAATATTGTAAGTTGAACCATTGTAAAGCTGAAATATTGTAAGTTGAACCATTGTAAAGCTGAAATATTGTAAGTTGAACCATTGTAAAGCTGAAATATTGTAAGTTGAACCATTGTAAAGCTGAAATATTGTAAGTTGAACCATTGTAAAGCTGAAATATTGTAAGTTGAACCATTGTAAAGCTGAAATATTGTAAGTTGAACCATTGTAAAGCTGAAATATTGTAAGTTGAACCATTGTAAAGCTGAAATATTGTAAGTTGAACCATTGTAAAGCTGAAATATCGTTAATTGAACCATTGTAAAACATGGAGCACCTGTAAGTGAAGACCTAAACACATGTACAACATCTGGGTATCTTTATTGTAGACATTTCACCATCCAGTGGCTTTATCAAAACAAGTTCAAGATATATTTGGGAGACTGAAGAAGTATCATATTTCACTACTTATTAGGCGCATTTTCTTTCCATAAAATGCCTCCAAAAACAACCCTGCATCCTGTAAACTAAAGGTCAGTGATGGGAGGTATAAATTTGGGGTGTGGGGTGAGCTATAGCTCTCCCAGTTACGTCTGATGCTGAGCCACTGAGACTAAAACAGGTCTCATAATCCGCATCTTATAAGCCGCGAAATACGATATATACAAAAAATTAGGTAATCAGTTGCTGAGCCCCGTAGTCTTGAAGAATCTGAAGCACAGGCACGAAGATTGGCACTTATGTACTGGCATCAGGTGATGGATTTCTGGCAGATGGAAGTAGGTCATAACCAAGGGTTGGGTATGACCTACGTCTACATTTTTAACTACTGCTAGCCACTACTATAGTACTCATCACCAATTTCAAGGCTGAGGGACTGATTACCTCATCTTTTGTATATACTTCTTCAGTCTTCCTAATATGTCCTTGTTAAAAATTTGTTAAATAAATACTTGAGTGGGTGTGAGTTGGACCTGACTAGCTTGTGCTAATAAGTTGGACTTGCAGTATTTGGGTATTGTAGATCGCACATGTACAACTATGTAAGTGGTTGTTGTGTTACAGGTATACCAGTCAGTGGGACTGGTTAAGCAACAGTTCCAGGTACTAAGTAGTTGTTATATTACAGGTATACCAGAGAGTGGGACTGGGTAGACTGGTATTATCACAGTCAGTTGGTGCCGCTTGTGGTCTACATCAGAACTTCCTCTCTTACACCTATGATGAGGGCGCCGCTGTGGGTCTTAACCTCACCTTCAGTGAACGAATACGTAGGTCAACTGTTACCTTAGTTGTTAATGCATGTGTTAGTCTTTAATGTTAGTTGTGAAGGAATGTGTAAGTCTTTAACGTTATTTGATACTGTGTGTGTGTACATTCATCTATGTGTAGTTGCAAGGGTCAAGTCACAGCTCCTGGCCCCACTTCTTCACTGGTTGCTACTAGGCCCACTCTCCCCCTGCTCCATGAGCTTTATCGTACCTCTTCCTAAAGCTGTGTATGGATCCTGCCTCAATTACATCACTCACCAGATTGTTGCACTTCCTGACAACTCTGAAGAAATACTTCCTGACATCCTTGTGACTCATCTGAGTTTTCAACTTTCAGTTGTACCTACCACTACTACTACTACTACTACTACTACTACTACTACTACTACTACTACTACTACCACCACCACCACCACCACTACTACTACTACTACTACTACTACTACTACTACTACTACTACTACTACTACTACTACTACTACTACAACCACTACTACTACTACCACTACTACCACTACTACTACCACTACTACTACTACTACTACTACTACTACCACTACTACTACTACCACTACTACTACTACTACTACTACTACTACTACTACTACTACTACTACTACTACTACTACTACTACTACTACTACCACCATCACCACCACTACTACTACTACCACCACCACTACTACCACCATCATCACTACTACCACCTCTCCACTTACAGACGACCAGTGTCCTATCTACTATGATGATGGTCATGACCCCTGGAAGATCCAGAATGGTGCAGTGACGGTCTTCAGATTCGCAAACAACAATTCTACCTCCGTCTACGTCACTACCACCTTCATCATCTTTCTACAAGTATTAGCGCTAATCTTCACTATATCTACAGTACTGAATAATTTTTATGTGTATATTCACTGATACGTGTGTGTATATACTGGTGTATGTTGGTTTTCATGTAGATTTTGAGTAGTGTAGATTACTATAGGTGTTGTGTAGTTGTAGGGATTGAGATATAGCTCCTGGTCCTGTTTCTGCTGGTTGTGTGTGTGTGAGAGTATCTGAGTGTGTGTGAGAGAGTGTGTATATGTGACTGTTTGTATGTGGATATTCATATGTATAGGTGTATGCAAGTGTATGTTTGTTAATTTTAACCAGTAATACAACATACAAAAATTGTATTATCTAGATAATTTAGTTGTCCTGCACTCCAATATTTTTCAAAATGCATTATAATCCTAAAATACAGTATTAGTATTATTATTATTCATTCCTATAGTCATTATGCAACCAATACCACATAATGGTAATAATAATAATAATAAAAATAATAATAATAATTATATAGCTGTAAGCCAGTCACATTCTCCTGAACATTCACTTATCATTACATTTAGTGAGTTATTATATTTATTGTTTCATTATGTTCATTCCCTTTTCACATTCACTGAACACTTGTGTTCTGTGTTCTGTTATGCAAATGAATAAACCATATCACGGATGTGGATAGAACCCGCAATCAGAGTTCTATCCCCGTCTGTGGTATGGTTTGTTTGCAATTGTGTCATTACGATTTTGTGAGTCATGCAAATAAACACTTAGGAAAGTGTGTGAGTGTTCTGGGGGCTTGTGGAAGTGTGTTCAGGGTGGTCTTTGTATACAGGTGGTCCTTGACTTACTGTAGGGTTAGGTTGCGGTAAATCATTTTATTTATTTATTAACACATCAGCCGTCTCCCACCAAGGCAGGGTGGCCTGAAAGAGAAAAACTTTCATCATTATTCACTCCATCACTGTCTTGCCAGAAGGGTGCTTTACACTACAGTTATAAAACTGCAACATTAACACTTCAGAGTGTAGACACTGTACTTCCCATCTCCAGGACTCAAGTCCGGCCTGCCGGTTTCCCTGAACCCCTTCATAAATGTTACTTCGCTCACACTCCAACAGCACGTCAGGTATTAAAAACCATTTGTCTCCATTCACTCCTATCAAATACGCTCATGCACGCTTTCTGGAAGTCCAAGCCCCTCTCACACAAAACCTCCTTTACCCCCTCCCTCCAACCCTTCCTAGGCCGACTCCTACCCCGCCTTCCCTCCACTACAGATTTATACACTCAGAGTCATTCTGTTTTGTTCCATTCTCTCTGCATGTCCAAACCACCTCAACAACCCCTCCTCAACCCTCTGGATAATAGTTTTGGTAATCCTACACCTTTTCCTAATTTCCAAACTGTGAATTCTTTACATTATATTCACACCACACATTGCTCTCAGACATGACATCTCCACTGCCTCCAGCCTTCTCCTCGCTGCAACATTCATCACTTATGCTTCATACCCATACAAGAGTGTTGGTACAGCTATACTCTCATACATTTCCCTCTTTGCTTCCATGGACAAAGTTCTTTGTTTCCACAGACTCCTAAGTGCACCACTCACCCTTTTCCCCTCATCAATTCTATGATTCACCTCATCTTTCATAGACCCATCTGCTGACACGTCCACTCCTAAATATCTGAATACATTCACCTCCTCCATACTCTCTCCCTCCAATCTGATATCCAATCTTTTGTCACCTAATCTTTTTGTTATCCTCATAACCTTACTCTTTCCTGTATTCACTTTTAATTTTCTTCATCTACATACCCTACCAAATTCATCCACCAACCTCTGCAACTTATCTTCAGAATCTCCCAAAAACACAGTGTCATCAGCAAAGAGCAACTGTGACAACTCCCACTTTGTGTTTAATTCTTTATCTTTTAACTCCACGCCTCTTGCCAAGACCCTCGCATTCACTTCTCTTACAACCCCATCTATAAATACATTGAACAACTATGGTGACATCACACATCCTTGTCTAAGGCCTACTTTTACTGGGAAATAATCTGCCTCTCTCCTACATACTCTATCCTGAGCCTCACTATCCTTGTAAAAACTCTTCACTGCTTTCAGTAACCTACCTCCTATACCATACACCTGCAACATCTGCCACATTGCTTCCCTATCCACCCTGTCATATGCCTTTTCCAAATCCATAAATGCCACAGAAACCTCTTTACCTTTGTCTAAATACTGTTCACCTATATGTTTCACTGTAAACACTTAGTCTACACACCCCCTACCTTTCCTAAAGCCTCCTTGTTCATCTGTTATTCTACTAAAGTGCAGGCATTGTACTTCCCATTTCCAGGACTCAAGTCTGGCTATATAAAAATAACCGGTTTCCCTGAATCCCTTCACTAAATATTACCCTGCTCACACTCCAACAGCTAGTCAGGTCCCAAATACCATTCGTCTCCATTCACTCCTATCTAACACGCTCATGCACGCTTGCTGGAAGTCCAAGCCCCTCTCCCACTAAACCTCCTTTACCCCCTCTCTCCAGCCTTTTTGAGGACAACCCCTACCCCGCCTTCCTTTCCCTACAGATTTATATGCTCTCCAAGTCATTCTACTTTGATCCATTCTCTCTAAATGACCAAACCATCTCAACAACCCCTCTTCTGCCCTCTGACAAATACTTTTATTAACTCCACACCTTCTCCTAATTTCCACACTCCGAATTTTCTGCATAATATTTACACCACACATTGTCCTTAGACAGGACATCTCCACTGCCTCCAGCCGCCTCCTTGCTGCGGCATTTACAACCCAAGCTTCACACCCATATAAGTGTTGGTACTACTATACTTTCATACATTCCCTTCTTTGCCTCCATAGATAACATTTTTTGTCTCCACATATACCTGAACGCACCACTCATCTTTTTCCCCTTCATCAATTCTATGATTAACCTCATCCTTCATAAATCCATCTGCTGACACGTCAACTCCCAAATATCTGAAAACATTCACTTCTTCCATATTCCTCCTCCCCAATTTGATATCCAATTTTTCTTCATCTAAATCATTTAATACCCTCATCACCTTACTCTTCTCTATGTTCACTTTCAACTTTCTACCTTTACACATCCCAAACTCATCCACTAACCTTTGCAATTTTTCTTTAGAGCCTCCCATAAGCACAGTATCATCAGCAAAAAGTAACTGTGTCAATTCCCATTTTGTATTTAATTCCCCATAATTTAATTCCACCCCTCTCCCGAACACCCTAGCATTTACTTCTTTTACAACCCATCTATAAATACAGTGGACCCCCGGTTTACGATATTATTTCATTCCAGAAATATGTTCAGGTGCCAGTACTGACCGAATTTGTTCCCATAAGGAATATTGTGAATTAGATTAGTCCATTTCAGACCCCCAAACATACACATACAAACGCACTTACATAAATACACTTACATAATTGGTCGCATTGGGAGCTGATCGTAAACCGGGGGTCCACTGTACAGTGGACCCCCGGTTAACGATATTTTTTCACTCCAGAAGTATGTTCAGGTGCCAGTACTGACCGAATTTGTTCCCATAAGAAATATTGTGAAGTAGATTAGTCCATTTCAGACCCCCAAACATACACGTACAAACGCACTTACTTAAATACACTTACATAATTGGTCGCATTCGGAGGTAATCGTTATGCGGGGGTCCACTGTATATTAAACAACCATGGTGACATAACACATCCCTGTCTAAGACCTACTATTACCGGGAAGTATTCTCCCTCTCTTCTACACACCCTAACCTGAGCCTCACTATCCTCATAAAAACTCTTTACAGCATTTAGTAACTTACCACCTATTCCATATTGGACCCTCGAATTTAGTAGTGCCATTTCTGTATGCAAAACTATTTTTATTATCTATGAAATGTATTTTCTGTTAATATTTTTGGGTGTCTGGAATGGTTTAATTGGATTTACATTATTCCCTATGGGAAATATTAACAAAAAATACATTTTATAGATAATAAAAACAGTTTTGCATACAGAAAAGGCACGACTAAATTCGAGGGTCCACTATACTTGCAACATCTGCCACATTGCTCCTCTATCCACTCTATCATATGCCTTTTCTAAATCCATAAATGCAATAAAAACTTCCCCTATAATCATTTGTAAGTTGAAATACTGTAAGTTGAACCATTGTAAAGTTGAAATATTGTAAGTTAAACCATCATAAAGTTGAAATATTGTAAGTTAAACCATCGTTAAGTTGAAATATTGTAAGTTAAACCATCGTAAAGTTGAAATATTGTAAGTTAAACCATTGTTAAGTTGAAATATTGTAAGTTAAACCATTGTTAAGTTGAAATATTGTAAGTTAAACCATCGTAAAGTTGAAATTTAGTAAGTCGAACCATCGTAAAGTTGAAATTTAGTAAGTTAAACCATCGTAAAGTTGAAATATTGTAAGATGAATGATTGTGAAGTTGAAATATTGTAAGTGGTACCATCATAAGTCAAGGAGCAGATGTATAGCAAAGATATGGTCGGGTAATACTGCTAGTCGTAAGATAATATGTGTCTTAGCTATCACCCAGGTGTATATTACACTTGTATGAGTGTATGAAGTGAGACTGTCAGTGTATAGTACTACTGTGTTATACGAGTGTATTAAGTAAGACTGTTAGTGTATAGTACTACTATCTAGTGTACAGTTGTACTGTCAGTGTTGTACAAGTGTACTGTCAGTGTTGTACAAGTATATTGTCAGTGTTGTACAAGTGTACTGTCATTGTTGTACAAGTGTATTGTCAGTGTTGTACAAGTGTATTGTCAGTGTTGTACAAGTGTACTGTCATTGTTGTACAAGTGTATTGTCAGTGTTGTACAAGTGTACTGTCATTGTTGTACAAGTATATTGTCAGTGTTGTACAAGTGTATTGTCAGTGTTGTACAAGTGTATTGTCAGTGTTGTACAAGTGTATTGTCAGTGTTGTACAAGTGTACTGTCAGTGTTGTACAAGTATATTGTCAGTGTTGTACAAGTGTACTGTCATTGTTGTACAAGTGTACTGTCAGTGTTGTACAAGTGTACTGTCAGTGTTGTACAGTTGTACTGTCAGTGTTGTACAATTGTACTGTCAGTGTTGTACAATTGTACTGTCAGTGTTGTACAAGTGTACTGTCAGTGTTGTACAAGTGTACTGTCAGTGTTGTACAAGTATATTGTCAGTGTTGTACAGTTGTACTGTCAGTGTTGTACAAGTGTACTGTCAATGTTGTACAATTGTACTCAATGTCAATAAATTCTTATTAAAACTACTGTATGTATGTTTGTCCTCAGTATACATAGTACAAGTATACATAGAAGTATACATAGCTAGTGTTAAGTATACCTAGCAGTATACATAGCTAGTGTTAAGTATACCTAGCAGTATACATAGCTAGTGTTGAGTATACCTAGCAGTATACATAGCTAGTGTTAAGTATACCTAGCAGTATACATAGCTAGTGTTAAGTATTCCTAGAAGTATACAAATGATCCAAACTGTCATTATCCAGCCCTGTCATCCAGGCTGTCATTATCCAGCCCTGTCATCCAAACTGCCATTATCCAGCCCTATCATCCATGCTGTCATTAACCAGCCCTATCATCCAGGCTGTCATTATCCAGCACTATCATCCATGCTGTCATTAACCAACCCTATCATCCAGGCTGTCATTATCCAGCCCTATCATCCAGGCTGTCATTATCCAGCCCTATCATCCAGGCTGTCATTATCCAGCCCTATCATCCAGGCTGTCATTATCCAGCCCTGTCATCCAGGCTGTCATTATCCTGCCCTGTCATCCAGGCTGTCATTATCCAGCCCTATCATCCAGGCTGTCATTATCCAGCCCTATCATCCAGGCTGTCATTATCCAGCACTATCATCCATGCTGTCATTATCCAGCACTATCATCCAGGCTGTCATTATCCAGCCCTATCATCCAGGCTGTCATTATCCAGCCCTATCATCCAAACTGCCATTATCCAGCCCTATCATCCAGGCTGTCATTATCCAGCCCTATCATCCAAACTGCCATTATCCATGCTGTTATTATCCAGCCTTATCATCCAGGCTGTTATTATCCAGCCCTATCCATGCTGTCATTAACCAGCCCTATCATCCAGGCTGTTATTATCCAGCCCTATCATCCAGGCTGTCATTATCCAGCCCTATCATCCAAACTGCCATTATCCAGCCCTATCATCCAGGCTGTTATTATCCAGCCCTATCATCCAGGTTGTCATTATCCAGTGCTATCATCCAGGCTGTCATTATCCAGCCCTATCATCCAGGCTGTCATTATCCAGCCCTATCATCCAGGCTGTCATTATCCAGCCCTATCATCCAGGCTGTCATTATCCAGCCCTATCATCCAGGCTGTCATTATCCAGCCCTATCATCCTGACTGTTGTTGTCCAGCCCTATCATCCAGGCTGTCATTATCCAGCCCTATCATCCAGGCTGTCATTATCCAGCCCTATCATCCTGACTGTTGTCCAGCCCTGTCATCCAGGCTGTCCTTATCCAGTCCTGTCATCCAAGTTGTCATTATCCTGGCCTGTCATCTAGTCTCTCATCCAGCCCTGTCATCCAGGCTGTCGTTATTTAGCCTGTCATCCAACCAGTCATCTAAACTGTCATTATCCAGCCCTGTCATTCCAGCTGTCATTATGCAGCCTGTCATCCAAGCTGTCTTTATCCAGTTCTGTCATCCAAGCTGTCATTATCCAACCCTGTTATGCAAGCTGTCATTATCCAGCCCTGTCATCCAGGCTGTCATTATCCAGAACTATCATCCTGACTGGTATTATCCAACCTGTTATCCTGGCTCTCATTATCCAGCCCTGTCATTCAGGCTGTCATTATCCAGCACTGTCATTCAGACTGTCATTATCCAGCTCTGTCATAGTGGCTGTCATTATCCAACTCTGTCATAGTGGCTGTCATTACCCAGCCTATAATCCAGGCTGTCATTATCCAGCCCTGTCATGGTGGATGTCATTATCAGTCTCATTCAGGCTGTCATTATCCAGTCTGTCATTCAGGCTGTCATTATCCAGCCTATAATCCAGGCTGTCATTATCCAGCCCTGTCATCCTAGGTGTCATTATCCAGCCTTGTCATCCTGGCAGTCATTATCCATCCCTGTCATCCTGGGTATCATTATCCAGCCCTGTCATCTTAGGTGTCATTATCCAGCCTTGTCATCCTGGCAGTCATTATCCAGCCTTCATCCTGTGTATCATCCAGCCTTCATCCTGTGTATCATCCAGCCTTCATCCTGTGTATCATCCAGCCCTGTCATGGTGGTTGTCATTATCCAGGCTGTCATTATCCAGCCTATAATCCATGCTGTCATTATCCAGCCCTGTCATCCTAGGTGTCATTATCCATCCCTGTCAACCTGGGTATCATTATCCAGCCTCCTCATCCAGGCTTTCATTATCCAGGATGCCATTATCCTATCCATCAACCCACCAAATACAACCCACCACCTTCACCAACCCACCCTCTATAATCCACCACCTTCACCAACCCACCACCTTCACTAACCCACCATCACAGGTCCTGAGCTGCTTTGTGGATTAGTGTGGATTTTTACAAAGCCATGGCTTGCTTCTGCAGTGTTTTAAAATCTGAGGTTAGAGTGTTGAAGGAGGAGGTCCTACTTCTCCAGGAGGAAATTAGGAAGCTGAAGGTTCACCTCGATGGGTTTGGGAGTGAGTGTGAGGTGGCTGGAGTGGTTGAGGGGAATGAGGCTACCAGCAGTGAGGTGCAGTATGTCACTCTCTGCGAGGAGGCTGAAGGTGGTGAGGATGAAAAGGCTACCAGCAGTGAGGTGCAGTCCAGCACCTGCTACCAGTGGCTAGTGGTTCCCAATAAGGGAAGGAGCATCAAAATAAGGAAAGTTAAGAGAGAAGATTTTATAGGTAAGAAATTGCTTCTCTTCTCTTCAGGATGAGTGTACTTCAGTGACCAGTGAAGGTAAAGGTACTACTTCCCCTGCTAATAGAGGTAAGTGAATTTTTGTGGTTGGTGAATCACAGGTAAGTTATATAGATCATGCTTTCTGTAATATGAATAAGGTGAGAGAGAGTGTGTGCTTCCCTGGAGCTGGTGTTAGTGACATAGTCACCAAGTTGGATAATATCATGTCAAGTAATGGAAACACACCCATTATCTGTCTCAGTGCTGGTGGAAATGATATTGGGAAGGGTAGGAGAGAAGAGCTGCTAGATAAGTACAGGACAGCTATAGATTTAATTAGGTCTAAGGGAGGGGTCCCAATCATATGTAGCATCTTGCCTAGAAGGAGTGGACAATGAATGGTTGTCTAGGGCAATTGGCGTAAATTGCTGGCTAGACAGATACTGCAAGGAACTTGCAATCCCATTCATTGACAACTGGGACAACTTTTATGGCAAACATAATACGTATGCAAGGGATGGGGTACATGTTTCTGGGGCAGGGGTGGCACCACTTACCAACTCGATCGAAAGGGCCATTGCTGAAATGTCTAAGACTTTAAACTGATAGAGGATAGAGGTATGGGTGTGTGGGAAACAGTCAGGTTGCAACACTAGGGTTGAAAACAGGAAAAGTTTAAACGACATTAATTATACAATTACAAATAATGACACTGGATCAGGTCAGCAAACAAAGGGGGACAGCAGAGGGCAGCAAGGGACTAGCTCCCTTAAGGTTTACTATACTAATAGCAGGAGTTTAAGAAATAAGATAGATGAGCTAAGATTAATTGCAAGTGCAGGAAGCATAGATATTATTGGTGTAACAGAGACTTGGCCCAATCTGAGAGATAGGGAAATGCCATCTGAATGTCATACAAGGGTATAAATTATTCCACACTGATAGGGTCAACAGGAAGGGTGGTGGAGTAGCGATGTATGTCAGAGACAATTTAAATTGTTGTGTTAGACAAGATATAAAATTAGAAGCATCAGCCACTGAATCTGTTTGGTTACAGCTTCTAGAAGGCCGTGAAAAACTAATCTTGGGTGTGATTTACAGGGCCCCAAACCTTGATAGGGAGTACAGTAAACTTATATTCGTAAGGCATCTACATAAGAAAATGTGCTAATGGGAGATTTTAACTTTAGACAAATTGACTGGAGCAATTTGACAGGAAATTTAGTCAAGTGACTTTCTTGATACAATTCAGGATTGTTTTTAAAATAGTTTGTAACAGAACCAACTAGAAGAAATAACCTGCTGGACTTGGTTCTTGCCAGCAAGGAATTGCTAATTAATAATCTTGAGGTTAATGATGACTTGGAGAAAGTGATCACAAATCACTCAGTTTTAATATATCATGGAATTCCCCTAATAATGACAAGTCTGTCCCTGACTTCTTCTTGACTGATTTCATAGGACTGAGAAATTACCTGGGTGGGCTGAACTGGAATGACCTGACTTTGGGTCAGGTAGGTGGTGATGGTTGCCAATATTACGTTTTCGAGAGCATAGTTCTAGCTTCTCAGACAACTTATGTTCCAAATAGGGAAATCAGATTAAGCAAAAATGATCCTAAATGGATAAACAATAGATTAAAACTTTATCTCACTGGTCAAAAGAGAGGCAGGTGAAAATAAATGGTATAAAATACCGACACAATGGAAACATAAACACATATGCAGTTTAATGTGATCCTTTATTGACAATAAAGGATCACATTAAACTGCGTGTGTTTATGTTTCCAGAGAGGCAGGTAGTTAAGAAATCAATATATTCAGAAGGAGAGAAATAAAAAAGGGAATAAGAAAAGAAAAAAGAGATTATGAGGTTAAAGTTGCAAGAGAATCGAAGACTAACTCAAAACGATTCTTTCAGGTATACAGAAGTAAGATTAGAGACAAGATAGGCCCACTCAAAAGTTACTCGGGTCAGCTCACAGACAGTGATATAGAAATGTGTAGAATTTTAACACATTCTTCCTCTCAGTTTTTACTCAGGAAGATATTAGCGATATTCCAGAAATAATAAATTACGTAGAGCAGGACGATAATAAACTATACACGATTAGGGTCACAAGTGACATGGTCCTTAGGCAAATAGATAAATTAAAACCTAACAAATCCCCAGACCCTGATGAATTGTACACAAGGGTTCTAAAGGAATGTAAAGAGGAGCTTAGCAAACTTTTGACTAATCTTTTCAACAAATCACTACAAACTGGCATGGTGCCAGATAAGTGGAAAATGGCAAATGTGATACCTATTTTCAAAGCAGGTGACAGGTCCTTAGCTTCAAACTATAGACCAATAAGCCTTACCTCCATAGTGGGGAAATTTATGGAATCAATAATTGTCGAGGCAATTCGTAGCCACCTTGAAAAGCATAAATTAATCAACGAATCTCAACACGGGTTTACGAAGGGACATTCCTGTCTTACGAATTTATTAACTTTTTTCACTAAGATATTTGAAGAGGTAGATCATGGTAATGAATATGATATTGTGTATATGGACTTCAGTAAGGCTTTTGACAGGGTCCCACATCAGAGACTATTGAGGAAAATTAAGGCACACAGAATAGGAGAAAATTTTTGCTGGCCCGGTGGCCTGGTGGCTAAAGCTTCCGCTTCACACACGGAGGGCCCGGGTTCGATTCCCGGCGGGTGGAAACATTCGACACGTTTCCTTACACCTGTTGTCCTGTTCACCTAGCAGCAAATAGGTACCTGGGTGTTAGTCGACTGGTGTGGGTCGCATCCTGGGGGACAAGATTAAGGACCCCAATGGAAATAAGTTAGACAGTCCTCGATGACGCACTGACTTTCTTGGGTTATCCTGGGTGGCTAACCCTCCGGGGTTAAAAATCCGAACGAAATCTTATCTTATCTTATCTTATCTAGAGGCATGGTTTTGCAATTCAAAGTTTATTCTCTATAAAGATTACAATGTTGAATTTACAGAATTTGGTTGTTGTGTGGTTTACATGTAGTTAAATAATGATTACAGAGTGTACCACTAGAACGCCTAGCATGGCTAGGCATTTCGGGCAGACTTAGTTTAATTCTTTATTTTAAAATATTACAAATTATGAGGTAAGTTGGTATTATGGCTAAGTGACTAAATACTAGTTTGTGAGTTTAGCAATGTGAATGCTTTTGTTTTGGCACAGTACATAGTTTCAGTATTGGAGTATCATAGGATTCATTATTTTAAGATTGAGATTAATATTTCTGTTTATGGTCAAATGAGTGAGTGAGTGTAAGTGTGAACCACCAGGTGGTATTCGTGTAATTAGTTGATGGGGTTTATCAGGGAGATAAGATGTTTTCTAATGGTAGTTTTGAAGGTGATGAATGTGTCTGCAGTTCTAGAGTTCTCAGGTAGGGTGTTCCAGATTTTAGGGCCTTTGACATACATTGAATTTTTGTAAAGGTTTAGTCGGACATGGGGAATGTCGTAGAGATGTTTGTGTCTGGTGTTGTGCCTGTGGGTTCTGTCACAACTATCAAGAAAGCGTTTTAGGTCAAGGTTGATATTGGAGTTTAAGGTCCTGTAGATGTAGATTGCACAGTAGTAAGTGTGGATGTACTGAACAGGGAGTAAGTTTAGATCTATGAAGAGTGGGGGGGGGTGTTGCCAGGGATGGGATTTAGTGATTATTCTTACTGCAACTTTTTGTTGGGTTATTATTGGCTTTAGGTGTGTTGCTGCAGTTGATCCCCAAGCACAAATAGCATAGGTGAGGTATGGATAAATAAGTGAGTGGTAGTGTGAGAAGGGCATTTTGCGGCACGTAGTATCGTATCTTGGAGAGGATCCCAACTGTTTTGGATACTTTTTTGGTTATGTGTTGGATATGGGTGCTGAAATTCAGGTTGTTGTCAAGGTATAGGCGTAGGAATTTGCCCTCATTATGTCTGGTAATTAGTGTTGTCGATCTTAATGTTAATTTGTGCATCTCCTGCTCTGCTACCAAACATAATATAGTAGGTTTTGTCAGTGTTAAGCGTAAGTTTATTGGCTGTCATCCAAGTCGATATTTTGATCAGCTCCTCGTTAACAATGGTGTTGAGGGTGGCAAGATTAGGGTGAGAGATGACATAAGTCGTGTCGTCAGCAAAGAGAATGGGTTTCAGGTGTTGGGATACGTTTGGAAGATCATTGATGTATATGAGGAGGAGCAGGGGACCAAGGACACTTCCCTGCGGAACTCCAGTATCAAGTGGCCGTGTTGCTGATGCTGTGTCTTTAATGGTGACGTACTGATACCTATTAGTAATGTAAGATTTGAAATAAGCAAGCGCATGGCCTCTTATACCGTAGTGGTCAAGTTTGTGGAGTAGGATTTCATGGTTTACTGTGTCAAAAGCTTTTCTTAGGTCAATAAAAATTCCTAGTGGATATTCCTTATTTTCCAATGCTGTGTAAAGCAGATCTAGCATTTTTATGATTGCATCATTAGTGCTTTTATTTTTCCTGAATCCAAACTGGCAGGGGTTGAGTATGTTTTGATCCGTTATAAATGAATATAGTCTCCTGTGCACGAGTTTCTCAAAGATTTTGGATAGCAATGGTAAGTTTGATATTGGCCTATAGTTGTTTAAGTCTGTAGGGTCACCACCTTTATGTATTGGTGTAACCTTTGCCATCTTGAGTAGTTTCGGGAAGGTGCTAGTTTCTAGTGACTTCTTAAAAAGTAATGAAATAACATGCGAAAGGATATGGGCCGCTCGCTTGTACAGTAATGGTGGGACATTAGACAGATTCCCTGAGTTGTTTTTAAGTGACTTTATAATCTCGGTGACTTCCGAGGGCTCAGTTGGTGCAAGATAGAAGGAATTTGGGAAATTCCCATCTAGGTAGTCCCCAGCATGGGCATTAGTATGTGGGATTTTATTGGCGAGATTAGATCCTATGGTTGAGAAGAAGTCGTTTATCTTGTTAGCTGTGTCAGTGGGATGTAGTGGTGTTTCATTAGGTTTAGTTAGGACAATATTCTTGTTTTTTTTTCAGTTTGTGGGTCCCTAGAATCTGAGAGAGTGTTTTCCAGGTCTTTTTTATACCTCCTCTTGTGTCTGTGAATCTACTGGAGTAGTATAGTTGTTTGGCTTTCTTTATTACTTTGGTGAGAACTGATGAATAGTGTTTAAGAATATCTTTGTGTATTAAGCCCTGTCTATATTGCTTTTCATATTGGTGTTTCTTGTCAATGGATTTCAGAATGGTGCTGGTTAGCCATGGGCAACCAAGCCATTTGTTTGTGATCTGTTTCGTTTTTATAGGACAATGTTTGTTGTATTACCTGGAGTTTACCTGGAGAGAGTTCCGGGGGTCATCGCCCCCGCGGCCCGGCCTGTGACCAGGCCTCCTGGTGGATCAGAGCCTGATCAACCAGGCTGTTGCTGCTGGCTGCACGCAAACCAACGTACGAGCCACAGCCCGGCTGGTCAGGAACCGACTTTAGGTGCTTGTCCAGTGCCAGCTTGAAGACTGCCAGGGGTCTGTTGGTAATCCCCCTTATGTATGCTGGGAGGCAGTTGAACAGTCTCGGGCCCCTGACACTTATTGTATGGTCTCTTAACGTGCTAGTGACACCCCTGCTTTTCATTGGGGGGATGTTGCATCGTCTGCCAAGTCTTTTGCTTTCGTAGTGAGTGATTTTCGTGTGCAAGTTCGGTACTAGTCCCTCTAGGATTTTCCAGGTGTATATAATCATGTATCTCTCCCGCCTGCGTTCCAGGGAATACAGGTTCAGGAACCTCAAGCGCTCCCAGTAATTGAGGTGTTTTATCTCCGTTATGCGTGCCGTGAAGGTTCTCTGTACATTTTCTATGTCAGCAATTTCACCTGCCTTGAAAGGTGCTGTTAGTGTGCAGCAATATTCCAGCCTAGATAGAACAAGTGACCTGAAGAGTGTCATCATGGGCTTGGCCTCCCTAGTTTTGAAGGTTCTCATTATCCATCCTGTCATTTTTCTAGCAGATGCGATTGATACAATGATACAATGTCTAAGTAATTTGTTAAGAAAAATGTCTGTCCAGTCATCAATACCATTGGCCTTGGAGAATTCTGTAGGCCAGTCAACAATCTCTAGGTCAGTTGTGAACTTCCT
The DNA here is from genome assembly GCF_038502225.1 of Cherax quadricarinatus. NCBI lineage: Eukaryota > Metazoa > Arthropoda > Malacostraca > Decapoda > Parastacidae > Cherax > Cherax quadricarinatus. The sequence goes on along the minus strand of NC_091388.1, from coordinate 4,332,705 downwards.
TATTGAGGCCTCGTCATGGAGTCTAAATGAGACTTTGTTGTATTCAAGTGGTGGTTTACTAATGTTTGTCAGGAGGAAGGTAGGGTAGTGGTCTGTAGTGCTATCTGTGATTATCCCTGATTTAAGGGGGGCTAGTATATTGGTCCATATGTGGTCTATTATGGTTGCACTTGTCTCAGTGAGCCTGGTTGGTTTAGTTATTGTTGGTATGAGAAGTGTGTTGTTCATATTGTTGATGAAATCAGTTACAGGCTGATCATCTAGTAAGCCAAGGTTGATGTTGAAGTCTCCAGCTAAGAGAAGGTGGTGCTTATTCATTTGTCTGTTTGTTATTAGCGACTTTAATTTCTCACTGAAATTTGGGATGTTTGTGTGAGGTATCCGGTAAATGGCACCGATTGTTATAGGTGTCTTAAGGTTTTTTACAGTAAAATTAGCAAAAATGTATTCCCCATATTCATCACTAAAGCAAGTGGTGCTAATACAAGATAATTGGTTAGAGTAATAGACTGCAATACCACCCCCAACTTGGTTTGTTCTGCAGTTGTGAATTGCTGTGTATCCTGGTAGAGGGTAGATATCTATTGTGTCCTGCTTAAGCCAGGTCTCAGTAAGAATAATGCAGGAGAAGGGTGTCTTTAGTGACACATAGGCAGCAGAGAGTTTGCATAAATGGGGAGAAATCAGAGTGGGGAGGCATTATGAGCGGTGTTCCACAGGGATCAGTGTTGGGCCCCCTTGTTCACAGTCTACATAAACGACATAGATGAGGGAATATATAGCAATATCACCAAGTCTGCGATAACACCAAAATAGCCCGATGAATTCATTCTGACGAGGACATTAGAGCACTTCAGGAAGATTTAGACTGATGCAGTGGTTGGAGAAGTGACAGATGTAGTTTAATATAGACAAATGCAAAGTTTTAAATGTTGGACAGGAAAATAACCATGCCACATATAAACTAAATAATGTAGATCTTAATATTAGTGTTTGTGAAAAGGATTTGGGAGTTCTGGTTAGCAGTAATATAAAACCAAGAGAATAGTGCATAAGTGTTCGCAATAAAGCGAACAGAATCCTTGGCTTCAAACCATACCACGGGCGGTGATAGAACCCGCGATCAGAGAGTCTCAAAACTCCAGTTTTGAGACAATCTGATCGCGGGTTCTATCCCCACCCGTGGTATGGTTTGTTTGCAACTGTGTCATTACGATTTCGTGAGTCCTTGGCTTCATATCAAGAAGCATAAATAATAGGAGTCCTCAGGTTGTTCTTCAACTCTATATATCCTTGGTTAGTCCTCATCTAGATTATGCTGCACAGTTTTGGTCACCGTATTACAGAATGGATATAAATGCTCTGGAAAATGTACAAAGGAGGATGACGAAGTTAATCCCATGTATCAGAAATCTTCCCTATGAGAATAGACTGAGGCCCTGAATCTGCACTCTCTAGAAAGGCGTAGAACCAGGGGATACCTTACTGAGGTGTATAAATGGAAGACAGGAATAAATAAAGGGGATGTAAATAGTGTGCTGAAAATATCTAGCCTAGACAGGACTCGTAGCAATGGTTTTAAGTTGGATAAATTCAGATTCAGGAAGGATATAGGAAAGTACTGGTTTGGTAATAGAGTTGTGGATGAGTGGAACAAACTCCCGAGTACAGTTATAGAGGCTAAAACGTTGTGTAGTTTTAAAAATAGGTTAAATAAATACATCAGTGGGTGTGAGTTGGACCTGACTAGCTTGTGCTACTAGGTCAGTTGTCGTGTTCCTTGGGTGCATGTGACCTGACCTGGCTAGGTTGGGGCATTGGCTCAAGCCGGTAGGAGACTTGGACCTGCCTCGCATGGGCCAGTAGGCCTGCTGCAGTGTTCATTCTTTCTTATGTTCTTAACCCACCGTCTACAGTCCACTACCTTCATCAACCCTCCGTCTACAGTTCACCACCTTCAACCCACCGTCTACAGTCCACCACCTTTATCAACCCACCCTCTACAACTCTCCACCTTTGTAGATGAATGGTTCAGAGAACCGACATGTTGATAAATTAGACACATGTGCAACTCTTGGGTATCTTTATTGAGGAAACGTTTCGCCACACAGTGGCTTCATCAGTCCATACATAGGAGAAACTTGAAGAACAGGAGGAGAATGAGGTAATCAGTCCCTCAACCTTGAGTCGATGTGTTCAGTCCATCAATCTTGAGTAGAATACGGCAGATGAGCGGAGAAGCAGCTTATAAACCGTATGGCAGGAGAGGTGTAGCAGTCATAGGTAGTGTCACATTTGTTCAATGTGGAAGTAGGTTGTGCCCAAGAATTAGGCAAGCGAAGAATTCCTAAGTATTAAGATCCCAAGAAGTTGCAGTGTCTGATAGGTTTGTAGATGAATGGTTCAGAGAACCGACATGTTGATAAATTAGACACATGTGCAACTCTTGGGTATCTTTATTGAGGAAACGTTTCGCCACACAGTGGCTTCATCAGTCCATACATAGGAGAAACTTGAAGAACAGGAGGAGAATGAGGTAATCAGTCCCTCAACCTTGAGTCGATGTGTTCAGTCCATCAATCTTGAGTAGAATACGGCATATGAGCGGAGAAGCAGCTTATAAACCGTATGGCAGGAGAGGTGCAGCAGTCATAGGTGGTGTCACATTTGTTCAATGTGGAAGTAGGTCGTGCACGACCTGACACAGATGACAGCAAGGAAATGAGTGAGCTACTCAAGTCCCAATATGACTCAGTTTTTAGCAAGCCGCTAACCAGACTGAGAGTCGAAGATCAAAATGAATTTTTTTGGGGAGAGCCACAGAATTTGGTTAACACAAGCCTATCCGATGTTATCCTGACGCCAAATGACTTCGACCAGTAGGCCTGCTGCAGTGCTCCTCCTCCAGTTGGTCTTGCTACCTCACACACTCACTACTTTACCTGACCTGACATGACCAGGGACAATAAGGGTGTGTGGTCAGGGAAGGAGCACTGGGAGGAGCCTACTGGCCCATGCTAGGTAGGTCCAAGTAAGTCACCTACTGGACCATGCTAGGCAGGTCCAAGTCACCTACTGGACCATGCTAGGCAGGTCCAAGTCACCTACTGGCCCATGCTAGGCAGGTCCAAGTCACCTACTGGACCATGCTAAGCAGGTCCAAGTCAGCTACTGGCCCATGCTAGGTAGGTCCAAGTCACCCAGTTCTTGTACATGTGTCTTATTCATCAATAAAGTCACCCAGGTGTTGTACATGTGTCTTATTCATCAATAAAGACACCTAGGTGTTGTACATGTGTCTTATTCATCAATGAAGACACCCAGGTGTTGTACATGTGTCTTATTCATCAATAAAGACACCCAGGTGTTGTACATGTGTCTTATTCATCAATAAAGACACCCAGGTGTTGTACATGTGTCTTATTCATCAATGAAGACACCCAGGTGTTGTACATGTGTCTTATTCATCAATAAAGACACCTAGGTGTTGTACATGTGTCTTATTCATCAATAAAGTCACCCAGGTGTTGTACATGTGTCTTATTCATCAATAAAGACACCTAGGTGTTGTACATGTGTCTTATTCATCAATGAAGACACCCAGGTGTTGTACATGTGTCTTATTCATCAATAAAGACACCCAGGTGTTGTACATGTGTCATATTCATCAATAAAGACACCCAGGTGTTGTACATGTGTCTTATTCATCAATAAAGACACCCAGGTGTTGTACACGTGTCTTATTCATCAATAAAGACACCTAGGTGTTGTACATGTGTCTTATTCATCAATAAAGACACCTAGGTGTTGTACATGTGTCTTATTCATCAATAAAGACACCCATGTGTCGTACATGTGTCTTATTCATCAAGCATCTAGTGTTGTACATGTGTCTTATTCATCAATAAAGACACCCAGGTGTTGTACATGTGTCTTATTCATCAATAAAGACACCTAGGTGTTGTACATGTGTCTTATTCATCAATAAAGACACCTAGGTGTTGTACATGTGTCTTATTCATCAATGAAGACACCCAGGTGTTGTACATGTGTCTTATTCATCAATAAAGACACCCAGGTGTTGTACATGTGTCTTATTCATCAATAAAGACACCCAGGTGTTGTACATGTGTCTTATTCATCAATAAAGACACCCAGGTGTTGTACACGTGTCTTATTCATCAATAAAGACACCTAGGTGTTGTACATGTGTCTTATTCATCAATAAAGACACCTAGGTGTTGTACATGTGTCTTATTCATCAATAAAGACACCCATGTGTCGTACATGTGTCTTATTCATCAATAAAGACACCTAGGTGTTGTACATGTGTCTTATTCATCAATAAAGACACCCAGGTGTTGTACATGTGTCTTATTCATCAATAAAGACACCTAGGTGTTGTACATGTGTCTTATTCATCAATAAAGACACCTAGGTGTTGTACATGTGTCTTATTCATCAATGAAGACACCCAGGTGTTGTACATGTGTCTTATTCATCAATAAAGACACCCAGGTGTTGTACATGTGTCTTATTCATCAATAAAGACACCCAGGTGTTGTACATGTGTCTTATTCATCAATAAAGACACCCAGGTGTTGTACACGTGTCTTATTCATCAATAAAGACACCTAGGTGTTGTACATGTGTCTTATTCATCAATGAAGACATCCAGGTGCTGTACATGTGTCTTATTCATCAATAAAGACAACCAGGTGTTGTACATGTGTCTTATTCATCAGTAAAGACACCCAGGTGTTGTACATGTGTCTTATTCATCAATAAAGACACCCAGGTGCTGTACATGTGTCTTATTCATCAGTAAAGACACCTAGGTGTTACTCAGGTGTCTTATTCATCAATAAAGACACCCAGGTGTTGTACATGTGTCTTATTCATCAATAAAGACACCTAGGTGTTGTACATGTGTCTTATTCATCAATAAAGACACCCAGGTGTTGTACATGTGTCTTATTCATCAATAAAGACACCCAGGTGTTGTACATGTGTCTTATTCATCAATAAAGACACCCAGGTGTTGTACATGTGTCTTATTCATCAATAAAGACACCCAGGTGTTGTACATGTGTCTTATTCATCAATAAAGTCACCCAGGTGTTGTACATGTGTCTTATTCATCAATAAAGACACTCAGGTGTTGTACATGTGTCTTATTCATCAATAAAGACACCCAGGTGTTGTACATGTGTCTTATTCATCAATAAAGACACCCAGGTGTTGTACATGTGTCTTATTCATCAATGAAGACACCCAGGTGTTGTACATGTGTCTTATTCATCAATAAAGACAACCAGGTGTTGTACATGTGTCTTATTCATCAGTAAAGACACCCAGGTGTTGTACATGTGTCTTATTCATCAATAAAGACACCCAGGTGCTGTACATGTGTCTTATTCATCAGTAAAGACACCTAGGTGTTACTCAGGTGTCTTATTCATCAATAAAGACACCCAGGTGTTGTACATGTGTCTTATTCATCAATAAAGTCACCCAGGTGTTGTACATGTGTCTTATTCATCAATAGACACCCAGGTGTTGTACATGTGTTATTCATCAATAAAGACACCCAGGTGTTGTACATGTGTCTTATTCCTCAATAAAGACACCCAGGTGTTGTACATGTCACTTATTCATCAATAAAGACACCCAGGTGTTGTACATGTGTCTTATTCATCAATAAAGACACCCAGGTGTTGTACATGTGTCTTATTCATCAATAAAGACACCCAGGTGCTGTACATGTGTCTTATTCATCAATAAAGACACCCTGGTGTTGTACATGTGTCTTATTCATCAATAAAGACACCCAGGTGTTGTACATGTGTCTTATTCATCAATAAAGACACCCAGGTGTTGTACATGTGTCTTATTCATCAATAAAGTCACCCAGGTGTTGTACATGTGTCTTATTCATCAATAAAGACACCCAGGTGTTGTACATGTGTATTATTCATCAATAAAGACACCCAGGTGTTGTACATGTGTCTTATTCATCAATAAAGACACCCAGGTGTTGTACATGTGTCTTATTCATCAATAAAGACACCCAGGTGTTGAACATGTGTCTTATTCATCAATAAAGTCACCCAGGTGTTGTACATGTGTCTTATTCATCAATAAAGACACCCAGGTGTTGTACATGTGTCTTATTCATCAATAAAGACACCCAGGTGTTGTACATATGCCTTATTCATCAATAAAGACACGTCGGTGTTGTACATGTGTCTTATTCATCAATAAAGACACCCAGGTGTTGTACATGTGTCTTATTCATCAGTAAAGACACCCAGGTGTTGTACATGTGTCTTATTCATCAATAAAGACACCTAGGTGTTGTACATGTGTCTTATTCATCAATAAAGACACCTAGGTGTTGTACATGTGTCTTATTCATCAATAAAGACACCTAGGTGTTGTACATGTGTCTTATTCATCAATAAAGACACCCAGGTGTTGTACATGTGTCTTATTCATCAATAAAGACACCTAGGTGTTGTATATGTGTCTTATTCATCAATGAAGACACCTTGGTGTTGTACATGTGTCTTATTCATCAATAAAGACACCTAGGTGTTGTACATGTGTCTTATTCACCAATAAAGACACCCAGGTGTTGTACATGTGTCTTATTCATCAATAAAGACAGCCAGGTGCTGTACATGTGTCTTATTCATCAGTAAAGACACCCAGGTGTTGTACATGTGTCTTATTCATCAGTAAAGACACCCAGGTGTTGTACATGTGTCTTATTCATCAATAAAGACACCTAGGTGTTGTACATGTCTTATTCATCAGTAAAGACACCTAGGTGTTGTACATGTGTCTTATTCATCAGTAAATACACCCAGGTATTGTACATGTGTCTTATTCATCAATAAAGACACCCAGGTGTTGTACATGTGTCTTATTCATCAGTAAAGACACCCAGGTGTTGTACATGTGTCTGATTCATCAGTAAAGACACCCAGGTGTTGTACATGTGTCTTATTCATCAGTAAAGACACCCAGGTGTTGTACATGTGTCTTATTCATCAGTAAAGACACCCAGGTGTTGTACATGTGTCTTATTCATCAATAAAGACACCCAGGTGCTGTACATGTGTTTTATTCATCAGTAAAGACACCTAGGTGTTACTCAGGTGTCTTATTCATCAGTAAAGACACCCAGGTGTTGTACATGTGTCTTATTCATCAGTAAAGACACCCAGGTGTTGTACATGTGTCTTATTCATCAGTAAAGACACCTAGGTGTTGTACATGTGTCTTATTCATCAGTAAAGACACCTAAGTTTTGTACATGTGTCTTATTCATCAGTAAAGACACCCAGGTGTTGTACATGTGTCTTATTCATCAGTAAAGACACCCAGGTGTTGTACATGTGTCTTATTCATCAGTAAAGACACCCAGGTGTTGTACATGTGTCTTATTCATCAGTAAAGACACCCAGGTGTTGTACATGTGTCTTATTCATCAGTAAAGACACCCAGGTGTTACTCAGGTGTCTTATTCATCAGTAAAGACACCTAGGTGTTACTCAGGTGTCTTATTCATCAGTAAAGACACCTAGGTGTTACTCAGGTGTCTTATTCATCAGTAAAGACACCTAGGTGTTACTCAGGTGTCTTATTCATCAGTAAAGACACCTAGGTGTTACTCAGGTGTCTTATTCATCAGTAAAGACACCTAGGTGTTACTCAGGTGTCTTATTCATCAGTAAAGACACCTAGGTGTTACTCAGGTGTCTTATTCATCAATAAAGACACCTAGGTGTTACTCAGGTGTCTGAACACTAGTGAAGGTGTAGTAAAAACTCTGGTAATAGCGTCAACTTTATTGATTTAGCTGATTGTAGATGACTGGCAGAGTGTAAACTGAGGACACTCAGAACCTTGCCAGTCAGATCTCTTGGGCAGTCAACCTGTTTTACCAGGCTTCTGGTTGATGTGTATTTAAGCCTCCAACAATTGAACCCTTATCCCTCGCAATTGAACCCCCATCCCTCACAATTGAACCCCCATCCCTCACAATTGAACCCCCATCCCTCACAATTGAACCCCCATCCCTCACAATTGAACCCCATCCCTCACAATTGAACCCCATCCCTCACAATTGGACCCCCATCCCTCACAATTGAACCCCCATCCCTCACAATTGAACCCCCATCCCTCACAATTGAACCCCCATCCCTCACAATTGAACCCCATCCCTCACAATTGAACCCCATCCCTCACAATTGAACCCCATCCCTCACAACTGAACCCCCATCCCTCACAATTGAACCCCCATCCCTCACAATTGGACCCCCATCCCTCACAATTGAACCCCCATCTCTCACAATTGAACCCCATCTGGATTACCTGGAGAGAGTTCCGGGGGTCAACGCCCCCGCGGCCCGGTCTGTGACCAGGCCTCCTGGTGGATCAGAGCCTGATCAACCAGGCTGTTGCTGCTGGCTGCACGCAAACCAACGTACGAGCCACAGCCCGGCTGATCAGGAACTGACTTTAGGTGCTTGTCCAGTGCCAGCTTGAAGACTGCCAGGGGTCTGTTGGTAATCCCCCTGATGTGTGCTTGGAGGCAGTTGAACAGTCTCGGGCCCCTGACACTTATTGTATGGTCTCTTAACGTGCTAGTGACACCCCTGCTTTTCATTGGGGGGATGGTGCATCGTCTGCCAAGTCTTTTGCTTTCGTAGTGAGTGATTTTCGTGTGCAAGTTCGGTACTAGTCCCTCTAGGATTTTCCAGGTGTATATAATCATGTATCTCTCCCTCCTGCGTTCCAGGGAATACAGGTTTAGGAACCTCAAGCGCTCCCAATAATTGAGGTGTTTTATCTCCGTTATGCGCGCCGTGAAAGTTCTCTGTACATTTTCTAGGTCGGCAATTTCACCTGCCTTGAAAGGTGCTGTTAGTGTGCAGCAATATTCCCTCACAATTGAACCCTATCCCTCACAGTTGAACCCCATCCCCCACAATTGAACCCCCATTCCCCACAATTGAACCCCATCCCTCACAATTGAACCCCGTCCCTCACAATTGAACCCCCATCCCTCACAATTGAACTCCATCCCTCACAGTTGAACCCCCATCCCTCACAATTGAACCTCCATCCCTCACAATTGAACCCATACCATCACAATTGAACCCCCATCCCTCACAAATGAACCCTATCCCTCACAATTGAACCCCATTCCTCACAATTGAACCCCCATCCCTCGCAATAACCCCCATCCTTCACAACTGAACCCCATCCTCACAATTTAACCCCCCTCCCTCACAATAACCCCCATCCTTCACAACTGAACCTCATCCCTCACAATTAAGCTCTCATCCCTCACAATTGAACCCCCATCCCTCACAATTGAACCCCCATCCCCCACATTTGAACCCTTATCCCCTACAATTGAACCCCCATCACCTACAATTGAACCCATCCCCCACAGTTGAACCCCATCCCCAACAATTGAACCCCATCCCCTAATCGAACCATCCCTCATAATTGAGCCTCCATCCTCACTGTTGAACCCAAACCCCTTACAATTGAACCCCCATCCCACACAATTGAACCACCACCCCTCACAGTTTAACCCATACCCTCACAATTGAACCCCCATCCCTCACAAATGAACCCTATCCCTCACAATTGAACCCTATCCCTCACAATTGAACTCCCATCCCTTACAACTGAACCCCATCCCTTACAACTGAACCCCATCCCTCACAATTGAACCCCCATTCCTCACAATTGAACCCCCATCCCTCAATTGAACCCCCATCCTTCACAATTGAACCCCCATCCTTCACAATTGAACCCCATCCCTCACAGTTGAACCCCATCCCTCACAATTGAACCCATACTCTCACAATTGAACCCATGCTCTCACAGTTGAACCCCCCATCCCTCACAATTCAACTACCATCCCTCACAATTGAACCCCCATCCCTCACAATTGAACCCCATCCCCCACAATTGAACTATCCCTCACAATTGAACCCCAGTCCCCCACAATTGAACCATCCCCCACAGTTGAACCATCTCCCACAATTGAACCCCATCCCCTAATCGAACCATCCCTCATAATTGGACCCCAACCCCCACAATTGAACCCCCATTCTTTACAATTGAACCCCCATCTTCTAATCGAACCATCCCCTACAATTGAACCCCCATCCCTCACAATTGAACCCCCACCCCCACAATTGAACCCCTATCCCTCACAGTTAAACCCCCAACCCCCACAGTTGAACCCCCATCCCTCACAATTGAACCCTTATCCCTTACAATTGAACCCCCAACCCCCACAATTGAACCCCCATCCCTCACAATTGAACCCCCATCCCCCACAATTGAACCCCCATCCCTCACAATCGAACCCCCACCCCCCACAATTGAACCCCCACAATCGAACCCCTATCCCTCCCAATTGAACCCCCAACCCCCACAATGAAACCCCCAACTCTTACAATTGAACCCCCATCCCTCAATTGAACCCTCATCCCTCACAATTGATTCCCTATCCCTCACAATTAAATCCCCATCCCTCACAATTGAATCCCCATCCCCCACAATTGAACCCTCATCCCCTACAATTGAACCCCATCCCCCACAATTGAACCCCCATCCCCCACAAATGAACCCCCAACCCCCACAATTGAACCCCCATCCCTCACAATTGAAGCCTTATCCCTCACAATTGAACCCTCATCCCCCACAATTGAACCCCCAACCCCCACAATTAAACCCCCATCCCCCACAATTGAACCCCCATCCCCCAAAATTGAACCCCCAACCCCCACAATTGAACCCCCATCCCTCACAATTGAAGCCTTATCCCTCACAATTGAACCCCCAACCCCCACAACTGAAACCCCAATCCCCAACAGTTGAACCCCCACCCCCACAGTTGAACCCTAACCCCCACCAGTAAATCCCCGCCCTTCACAATTGAACCTCCATCCCCACAATTGAACCCCCACCCCAAGAGTTAAACCACAACTGAATCTCCATCCCCTCACTTGAACCATTACCCCCACAATGGAACCCCTATCCCCTACAATTGAAGCCCTACCCCACAATTGAACCAAGTCAATAGTTTCTAGACACCCCAGCCAATAAGGTTCAACTAGATCCCCTATACGATACACTGAAGCCGACTCAGAACCCTCACCTCTTTCTCTAGGCTGTACAAACAGCGGAGATTGCCCAAATATCTGACTTATAATAGGCCTAGGCTCTGAAAATGATCAGCTTTATCACACAGGTAAAATAAAGGTGTAGTGACATTTTCCTTTATTTTTAAAGACCCTATTACTTGCCTTTATTACAAGATATACGTAGACATATAGTAAATTTAGACATAGATATAGACACCTAGGTGTTGTACATGTGTCTTATTCATCAATAAAGACACCCAGGTGTTGTACATGTGTCTTATTCATCAATAAAGACACCCAGGTGTTGTACATGTGTCTTATTCACCAATAAAGACACCTAGGTGTTGTACATGTGTCTTATTCATCAATAGACACACCCAGGTGTTGTACATGTGTCTTATTCATCAATAAAGACACCCAGGTGTTGTACATGTGTCTTATTCATCAATAAAGACACCCAGGTGTTGTACATGTGTCTTATTCATCAATAAAGAGACACAGGTGTTGTACATGTGTCTTAATCAATAAAGACACCTAGGTGTTGTACATGTGTCTTATTCATCAATAAAGACACCCAGGATGGCAAAATTGCTTTATTGATGAAGGTAGGCCTCCAGGCGCTTTATTGATGAAGCCTCTGTCAAAAATAAAGATTTTTAGGCATAGGGAGAATCATAGGATAGCTTTAAACACAGGCCTATTGAAGGCTAGATGTAAAATTTATTGCTTTATTAACGAATATAGGCCTACAAGGGGCTTTATTGGGGCCCCTGGTACCACCAGCTCTATTAGTAAAGCCTCTGGGCCCAGGAGCTATCAATTGCAAATATTGCATTAAGGCAAGTTTTAGATACCATAGAGCAGAAGCAGAAGCAGGAATTACACGGAAATTGGATTTGATACGAGGACTTAGGCCTATAGTCACACCTTTTACATCTTAAATAAATGCTATTTAGGCTTAAACAAGCATAACAGTAACAATGGTTAAGTAGAACAAGTATTGAACAGTTTTGGAACGGGTTTACAGGTGTTATATGTGATAATTATTTCTCCTTTTATTGTGTTTGTTTATTTGAAGGTGATGAGGATAATGTCCCTGTGACAGCTGGCTGTCTGCTAGAGGGTTTGCAGCAGCCAGCTGGCTATCTGTTGGAGGGCAGGAGACAGCTGGCTGTCTGCTAGAAGGTTTGCAGCAGCAGCCAGCTGGCTATCTGTTGGAGGGCAGGAGACAGCTGGCTGGCTGCTAGAAGGCTTACAGAAGCCAGATGGGTATCTTAACACCTACAGCAGCCAACTATATACCTACTGCAAGACAGGAGTCAGCTGTCTACTGGAAGACTTACAGAAGCCAGCTGGCCATCTAAATACCCACGACAGCCATCTGTCCACCTACTGGAAGACAGGAACCAGCTGTATACTGGAAGACTTACAGCAGCCAGCTGGCCATCTAAACACCCACGGCAGCCAGCTGTCTACCTACTGGAAGACAGGAATCAGCTGTATACTGGAAGACTTACAGCAGCCAGCTGGCCATCTCAACACCCATGACAGCCAGCTGTCTACCTACTGGAAGACAGGAACCAGCCAGCTGTCTACTGCAAGACTTACAGGAACCAGCTGTCTACTGGAAGACAGGAGCCAGCTGTCTACCTACTGGAAGACACAGATTTTTAAAAACCATCTTAAAAGATGTCTAATTATCTTGAAAACATAACTAAAACACAAGAAACGACAATCTTAAGACCCTCTTCTGCCTTTATATATATATATATATATATATATATATATATATATATATATATATATATATATACAGCAGAAAGATGTCCATAAGATAATGTCCTTATTTCGTATGTATTGCAACGTACGTCCCTGCCATAGGTACTTTTTCACGTACATAGATCACTTTAGGGTAGGGGAAGGGGGTTAAAATAGGTAATAGGGGAGGGGGATGCTGATAGTGTGCTGGATATGGGTGGATAGTAGATAGTTTGAAGCATGTAGGGGCTACCCACAGTAGGATCGTAACACGTACTAACATAGTAGACTAGTCCCTAGTGGCTTGCAGAAGTCAGTATGGCTTTCCAGAGAGCCATACCAGAAGTGGTTGGAGAATGCTAGGATAGGGGAGGATAGTGGATAGTTTGAAGCATGTAGGGCTTACCCATAGTGGGACAGTAACATGTACTAGCATAGTAGACTAGTCCCTAGTCCCCAGTGGCTTGTATAAGGCTTACCAGAAAACCATACCAAGGGTGGTTAGTATTGAGGGTGGGCTGTGTACACCTCACTTCCGTGCAGATGGTAGGCAGGGGTGGGCAGCTGCCTTGCCCACAATCCCTCAGGGACCTAGGTCAGTACCTAGCCTCACTACCTACCCAGGTACAAGCACCTAGTACCCATCACCTGGACTCAGGTACCTAATACCTTCCCCTGGTACCAAACCGAACCACACATCCAACAGATTTCAAACAGGATTAACAGGCCGTTGGACAACGGTAGGGATTCAGGGCTGTGCTCAGGGACAAGACAACTCCAGTTCCTCTGATCAAGAGCCTCACAGGGTCCCCAGAGACGAAATATTTCGAAAACAGTCACTCCTTGGACCACACTAGTGGTCCATCTGGACCCCTGGACCACACAAGTGGTCCATCTGGTCCCCTGGACCACACAAATGGTCCATCTGGTCCCCTGGACCACACAAATGGTCCACCTGGACTACAAATGGTCCACTTAAAAATTAAGGGATTTAAAGCTCACTTAATTCGGCTTAAAGTGGTAATACACACAGGCAGGCCCAGGAGCTATGACTTGGCCCCTGCAACCACATATAGGTAGGTAGTAGATATATAGTAGACAGCAGTAGATACAAGAGAGAGCTGTCAGTCAGCTGTCAGTCACTGCCCTAGAGACTGGTCAGGAGCTGTGACTCGACCCCAACAACTACCAACAGGTCAGTACACTCCCCTATAATGGGAGATGACAGTAATAACAGCCTTAGTGATCAGGCTAGCATCATGGGGAACTAGACTACTTAGCTAGCATCATGGTGGTAGACTGTATGGTAGATTGTGTGGTGGACTGTATGGTAGATTGTATGGTAGACTGTATGGTAAATTGTATGGTAGACTGTGGTGGATTGTATGGTAGAATGTATGGTAGACTTTATCATAGACTGATGGAATGTATGGTAGACTGGTAGAATGTATGGTAAACTATGGTAGGTAGACTGTAGAATGATGTTAGACTCTAGTATTTGAAGGGTAGACTGTAATGTTTTAAGGGTAGACAGTAATGTTTGAAGGGTAGACAGTAATGTTTTAAGGGTAGACTGTAGTATTTTAAGGGTAGACTGTAGTATTTGAAGGGTAAACTGGCGTATATTCTGCAACATGTGACGGGCCTCAACATACTGGTCTGGGGATCATAAAAAAACACCAGCAACCACAGGTATTAAAGTATATAGCAGAAGCTAAGGCCAGAATTTTCAAACGACACATCAGGATGCAGATGGCGTTTTTCCAGATAAAATAACTGTTGTTCGAACTAGCTCCAGAACTACACACACACACACATGTGCATTTGCAAACGTGTTCATTACCACTGTGGGATTGTCGTTAAGCATCGTTTGAAAAGCCTGGGAAGTGGTATAATAAAAGCGTATAGCTAAAACAGTACAAACGCACACACGCGTTTTTCCACAATGGTTGACAGTATTCCTTAAATGCTAGGGAGATGGGGCGGGAACAATCAACATTGCAAGCTGCTAGCATCAATCACTTATTGCACTGGCAGTCATATGCGACACGCGGTCATGTACGACATGCGGCCATGTACAACACACAGCTGTGTACGACACGCGGCCGTGTATGACATGCAGGTGGCCGAGGCCATTGCCATTTCTCGCACACTGCACAAGGATGGGGAACTGTGATTGCGTATAAATTATTTGTGCGCATCATGTCATATAACAATTGTCTCTGATCAAATATACTCTTTCTACAGTACAATAAAGACCAAAATTACTTGACGCGGAGGGCACCATCATGCGCACTGAAGGCCGGGCCCCTATGTAACAGTTGGGCAAGGCCCCCATGTAACAGCTGGGCCAAGCCCCCATGTAACAGTTGGGAGAGGTCCCCATGTAACATTTGGGAGAGGCCCCCATGTAACAGTTGGGAGAGGCCCCCATGTAACAGTTGGGAGAGGCCCCCATGTAACAGTTGGGCCAGGCCCCCATGTAACAGTTGGGCCAGGCCTCCTTTTAACAGCTGGCCAAGGCCCCCATGTAACAGCTAGAGCCAAAGCTCTTGTGTAACAGCTGGGGGCAGGCCCCCATGTAACAGAGACAGGCCCTCATGTAACAGCTAGAGCCACGGCTCTCGTGTAACAGCTGGGGGCAGGCCCCCGTGTAACGGAGACTGGTCCTCATATAACAGCTAGAGCCACGGCTCTCGTGTAACAACTGGGGGCAGGCCCCCGTGTAACGGAGACTGGTCCTCATATAACAGCTAGAGCCACGGCTCTCGTGTAACAGCTGGGGGCAGGCCCCCGTGTAACGGAGACTGGTCCTCATATAACAGCTAGAGCCACGGCTCTCGTGTAACAGCTGGGGTCAGGCCCCCGTGTAACGGAGACTGGTCCTCATATAACAGCTAGAGCCACGGCTCTCGTGTAACAGCTGGGGGCAGGCCCCCGTGTAACGGAGACTGGTCCTCATATAACAGCTAGAGCCACGGCTCTCGTGTAACAGCTGGGGGCAGGCCCCCATGTAACAGCTGGGCAATCAGCCACACAAGAATATTCCTACACTATAACACATTTGGATTGTCAGGGCCAGTAAAGGGCAATTATTTAAAACTAAAGGGCGGGCCAAGGGGCGGCCAGGAAGACACGCGGCCCACTCGGCCCAGAAAGATCTGTGGCGACACCAAAGTTAAACTTGACACCAGACTGTTTAACAGTCGAACTTAATCCTAGACATTGAAAAAAAATTTAATAGCTAAAAAAAAAGGACTTCTATTAATGCAATATTTAAATTAGAACGGTCAGCTTGTTCACACCTGTAATCAGTATTTCGGGGTATGGGTGAAGATACTAGCATAGGGCCGGAGGCACATCTCGGCCCTCTAACATGGCCACCAGCTTGACCAACCCACCTTCATGTCCTCAGACGTATCAACAAAATGCATGTACAGCAAATATATTTGTGATTTAAAATTGACTGAGAATACAGTCGGTTCCCGTATACAATGGCTTCTAGTGTCATTTTTCTGCAGAAACGACTAGAAAACTACACTGAAAATCAAACAGTGACTTAAAAACACTGAAAATTGAACAGCGATTGATAAACTAATTGAAAATTGAACATCATGTTGGAAGACCATCACTGCAAACACTATTCTATTTTCAGTGCAATTCCCCAGTTGCATCTGCAATGAACTGCATTATACAGAGGAACTATGGAAGAGAACCGACTATGCAGCAAAACAAGTGAATTTCACAAATCGGAGGACATGACAGTAGTGGAGTAGGCTCCGTGACCATGGAACACACAGGAAATTTGGGGGACCTGCTCACCATCCATATTTCTAAGTAAGCGAAACAGGGGCAGCTGAATTTAGCATATATACAGGATAGGTGCTCACCCATTGGCCACAAGTGGAGGAATTCCACAGGGACTTGTTTCTCAAAAAGTCCATAGGATCCCTTTAAGTTATGCCAAACAGCAGGAGTATATATATATGTATAAATACAAATATCTACCATAGCCCATTTAAAAAGTTCACTGTGAGAGACAATTGCGGAGAACAGGTTTAGAGAGACGTTTTGCCCCTGCCAGAGACTTTGATTCCACAGGTGAAACGTCACACCGGATTTCTTCTCTGTGGCTGTGTCCACAAATTACCTTCACAAATTACCTTACTGTAGAACTGTGAAACAGATTAAAGCAATAAGCTGGATTCCTTCACCCCAGCCTAGGATAAGCACCGTCCTGTGGGCCTACACCTTCACTGTAGGCCTACAACATCACTGTAGGCCCACACCTTCACTGCAGTCCTGCAACATCACTGCAGTCCTGAACAATCACTGCAGTAACACACCATTTCAATACTGCACCTTCACTGCAGTCACACTACATAACCTACACATCCAAGGCTGTAGAACCATTGGTAAGTGCTCATAGGCTTCTACAAGGAGGCACTCTTGCTTCTGTAGAATCCTAGTCAATAAAGAGTGCCCCTGGACCCACCCTAAGCACTTACAACAGCGTAACAAGCAGAACCACTTGAACCCAAGATAATTCATCTTCCGAATGCATCTTGCAATTCGAACCTTTGAAATATCTCGTACCATCACACATAATGACATTCTTAAAAGGACGCAGTAGGCAGCTAGGACCATAAAATATATTTCAAATCGACATTTACACTTCAAAACACTTTTAGAGGGGTATATATCCTGCCAGAACAGCGAAAAGAGGCCATTTGCGAATCCACCCCAAGCGCAGAAGAGCAGGTTGGAACAATGCCATATAGTATGCACCCCATACCTCTGACCCCATGCCTCTGTGGCATACATAAGCATTTCTTAGTCACACAGTAGCTAGTAGCATGCCCACCAATACAAAAAATATCCTTTACAGTAAGTCTTATCCTTGGATACGTCACTTTGCGTCACTCCATTATATTCCTGACTGGTATTGAATTTCCTTTAATGATTTCCATACCAACTGTAAATAACAACTAATAATAATAATAATAATAATAATAATAATAATAATAACAATAATAATAGTACACTTACTGTTATATTTATCACTTTGAAAAATCACTAAAAAACATTTAACTACGTTATAGAAAGGGAAGTTTATTTCTTATATAATTTTTTGAGATCAAGTGACTTAGGTGAAATGAATGTTTATCAACTTCGGAGATTTGTACAGCATAGGCCAGCCGTCTTCATTAATAGTGAGTTACCACAGCTTTGAGTGATGGTAGTTAGTGGAGGTTCATTGGTGTGTTAGCCTGGCTACCTTCACAGCATTCTCACACTATTGTGCTTACAGTAGAGTACGATCAGTGCTTCAGCACAGCAAGGCACAGCAGAGCACAGTTTGTGCTTAATTAAGGCACAGAACACCTGGTACTTCAGCAGAACCTTCAGCAAACCACAAGCGAGTAGGTGCCTAATGGCTCCTAGCACCATGAACTTCAGAGAGGCCTTCGACAGCACTTATCAGTACCTCTAGTTCATGAGGAAACTGTTTTTCTGAAGTCACTATCACTGCAAGCAGAACACTGCAATATTCTTGCAAGCAGCAGGCTGTTAGGCATCCAGTAAACCTTGACTGCAAGCTGCTAGGCATCCAGTAAATTTTGACTGCAGGCTGCTAGGCATCCAGTAAACCTTGACTGCAGGCTGCTAGGCATCCAGTAAACCTTGACTGCAGGCTGCTAGGCATCCAGTAAACCTTGACTGCAGGCTGCTAGGCATCCAGTAAACCTTGACTGCAGGCTGCTAGGCATCCAGTAAACCTTGACTGCAGGCTGCTAGGCATCCAGTAAACCTTGACTGCAGGCTGCACTATAAGTGGCTGCCTGCAGGATTGTGGGTATGGTCGACTATCGCTGGTAGGGAAGACTGCTAGGCATATATTGCTTGTAGATTGTGGTTGTTGTTCTTGTTGGGGTATTTAAGAAATGACTCAAGTGACTATGGACTTTTGACCCCAGTTGAGGGCCCCCAGTGCACTTCGAACTCTTAAAAATGCGAACGCCATTGTCGCAATGACCAGCGACGGTACTCAGTCATGCGTACTCAGCCTGGGTTGTGGTCAGTGTAGGTCTAAAACCAAAAAGAGAGTTCTACATCACAGACACTGTTAATTACACCGAAGCGACTTGCAACGACCTCGTCCCAGGCTGATGCAATGGTGTAACGTGGGGATGGACCTTCCTCCAGGGCCTGTCTTTTCATGACTATCTATTGGAGGCTTAATCTATCACAGCAACGAGCGCGGCAGCGATGGACTTGGCAATCTTCTGACCGAATTTCCTCACCCCTTTGGGTTTGTTGCTCTTGTCGCTCTTGGAGTCATCTCGTCTCTCTTCTGTGGAGAAAGTGGAAAATATTAGACCTTGTATAGAACATGACCAAAGAACACCTAGGATTCTTATACAACAACACTTAGGTGTAGACATAGCCTCTTTGTATAAGGTAGTAGAGCACTAGCTTAACCACCTGTCACACTAGCTTAACCACCTGTCACACTAGCTGAACCATCTGTCACACTAGCTTAACCACCTGTCACACTAGCTTAACCACCTGTCACACTAGCTTAACCACCTGTCACACTAGCTGAACCACCTGTCACACTAGCTTAACCACCTGTCACACTAGCTGAACCACCTGTCACACTAGCTTAACCACCTGTCACACTAGCTTAACCACCTGTCACACTAGCTTAACCACCTGTCACACTAGCTTAACCACCTGTCACACTAGCTTAACCACCTGTCACACTAGCTGAACCATCTGTCACACTAGCTTAACCACCTGTCACACTAGCTTAACCACCTGTCACACTAGCTTAACCACCTGTCACACTAGCTTAACCACCTGTCACACTAGCTTAACCACCTGTCACACTAGCTTAACCACCTGTCACACTAGCTTAACCACCTGTCACACTAGCTTAACCACCTGTCACACTAGGTTAACCACCTGTCACACTAGGTTAACCACCTGTCACACTAGGTTAACCACCTGTCACACTAGCTGAACCATCTGTCACACTAGCTTAACCACCTGTCACACTAGCTTAACCACCTGTCACACTAGCTTAACCACCTGTCACACTAGCTTAACCACCTGTCACACTAGCTTAACCACCTGTCACACTAGCTTAACCACCTGTCACACTAGCTGAACCACCTGTCACACTAGCTGAACCACCTGTCACACTAGCTTAACCACCTGTCACACTAGCTTAACCACCTGTCACACTAGCTTAACCACCTGTCACACTAGCTTAACCACCTGTCACACTAGCTTAACCACCTGTCACACTAGCTGAACCATCTGTCACACTAGCTTAAACACCTGTCACACTAGCTGAACCATCTGTCACACTAGCTTAACCACCTGTCACACTAGCTTAACCACCTGTCACACTAGCTTAACCACCTGTCACACTAGCTTAACCACCTGTCACACTAGCTGAACCATCTGTCACACTAGCTTAACCACCTGTCACACTAGCTGAACCATCTGTCACACTAGCTTAACCACCTGTCACACTAGCTGAACCATCTGTCACACTAGCTTAACCACCTGTCACACTAGCTGAACCACCTGTCACACTAGCTTAACCACCTGTCACACTAGCTTAACCACCTGTCACACTAGCTTAACCACCTGTCACACTAGCTTAACCACCTGTCACACTAGCTGAACCATCTGTCACACTAGCTTAACCACCTGTCACACTAGCTGAACCACCTGTCACACTAGCTGAACCATCTGTCACACTAGCTTAACCACCTGTCACACTAGCTGAACCACCTGTCACACTAGCTTAACCACCTGTCACACTAGCTGAACCATCTGTCACACTAGCTTAACCACCTGTCACACTAGCTGAACCATCTGTCACACTAGCTTAACCACCTGTCACACTAGCTTAACCACCTGTCACACTAGCTTAACCACCTGTCACACTAGCTTAACCACCTGTCACACTAGCTTAACCACCTGTCACACTAGCTTAACCACCTGTCACACTAGCTGAACCATCTGTCACACTAGCTTAACCACCTGTCACACTAGCTGAACCACCTGTCACACTAGCTGAACCATCTGTCACACTAGCTTAAACACCTGTCACACTAGCTGAACCATCTGTCACACTAGCTTAACCACCTGTCACACTAGCTTAACCACCTGTCACACTAGCTTAACCACCTGTCACACTAGCTTAACCACCTGTCACACTAGCTTAACCACCTGTCACACTAGCTTAACCACCTGTCACACTAGCTGAACCATCTGTCACACTAGCTTAACCACCTGTAACACTAGCTTAACCACCTGTCACACTAGCTTAACCACCTGTCACACTAGCTTAACCACCTGCCACACTAGCTTAACCACCTGTCACACTAGCTGAACCATCTGTCACACTAGCTTAACCACCTGTCACACTAGCTTAACCATCTGTCACACTAGCTTAACCACCTGTCACATTAGCTTAACCACCTGTCACACTAGCTTAACCACCTGTCACACTAGCTTAACCACCTGTCACACTAGCTGAACCATCTGTCACACTAGCTTAACCACCTGTAACACTAGCTTAACCACCTGTCACACTAGCTTAACCACCTGTCACACTAGCTTAACCACCTGTCACACTAGCTTAACCACCTGTCACACTAGCTTAACCACCTGTCTCACTAGCTTAACCACCTGTCACACTAGCTTAACCACCTGTCACACTAGCTTAACCACCTGTCACACTAGCTTAACCACCTGTCACACTAGCTTAACCACCTGTCACACTAGCTTAACCACCTGCCACACTAGCTTAACCACCTGCCACACTAGCTTAACCACCTGTCACACTAGCTGAACCATCTGTCACACTAGCTTAACCACCTGTCACACTAGCTGAACCATCTGTCACACTAGCTTAACCACCTGTCACACTAGCTTAACCACCTGTCACACTAGCTTAACCACCTGTCACACTAGCTGAACCATCTGTCACACTAGCTTAACCACCTGTCACACTAGCTGAACCATTTGTCACACTAGCTTAACCACCTGTCACATTAGCTTAACCACCTGTCACACTAGCTTAACCACCTGTCACACTAGCTTAACCACCTGTCACACTAGCTGAACCATCTGTCACACTAGCTTAACCACCTGTAACACTAGCTTAACCACCTGTCACACTAGCTTAACCACCTGTCACACTAGCTTAACCACCTGTCACACTAGCTTAACCACCTGCCACACTAGCTTAACCACCTGTCACACTAGCTTAACCACCTGTCACACTAGCTTAACCACCTGTCACACTAGCTTAACCACCTGTCACACTAGCTTAACCACCTGTCACACTAGCTTAACCACCTGTCACACTAGCTGAACCATCTGTCACACTAGCTTAACCACCTGTCACACTAGCTGAACCATCTGTCACATCAACTGAACCACTAAGACAGAATTAGAGGCACTGGAAGACAACCAAAATGCAGATGTGATATACACAGACTTTGCAGTGGTGTTTGACACACGTGATCATGATAAATTAGACACATGTGCAACTCTTGGGTATCTTTATTGAGAAAACGTTTCGCCACACAGTGGCTTCATCAGTCCATACGTAGGAGAAACTTGAAGAACAGGAGGAGAATGAGGTAATCAGTCCCTCAACCTTGAGTCGATGTGTTCAGTCCATCAATCTCCTGTTCTTCAAGTTTATCCTGTGTATGGACTGATGAAGCCACTGTGTGGCTAAACGTTTCCTCAGTAAAGGTACCCAAGAGTTGCACATGTGTCTAATTTATCAACATGTCGGTTCTCTGAACCATTCATCTACAAACACGTGATCATGGGTGATAGCACACAAAATGAAGGCCATAGGCATATAGCGCTATAGGCAGACGGATTTTCTGGTTCCTAATACACACAACACAAAAAGTAGCAATAAACAGAGGTAAAAAGTTCAGTTCCCCAGGGCACTGTCCTGGCACCTCTGCTGTTTATCATCTTCCCAGGGCACTGTCATGGCACCTCTGCTGTTTATCATCTCCCCAGGGCACTGTCCTGGCACCTCTGCTGTTTATCATCTCCCCAGGGCACTGTCATGGCACCTCTGCTGTTTATCATCTCCCCAGGGCACTGTCATGGCACCTCTGCTGTTTATCATCTCCCCAGGGCACTGTCCTGGCACCTCTGCTGTTTATCATCTCCCCAAGGCACTGTCATGGCACCTCTGCTGTTTCTCATCTCCCCAAGGCACTGTCCTGGTACCTCTGCTGTTTCTCATCTCCCCAAGGCACTGTCCTGGTACCTCTGCTGTTTCTCATCTCCCCAAGGCACTGTCCTGGTACCTCTGCTGTTTCTCATCTCCCCAAGGCACTGTCCTGGCACCTCTGCTGTTTATCATCTCCCCAAGGCACTGTCCTGGCACCTCTGCTGTTTATCATCTCCCCAAGGCACTGTCCTGGCACCTCTGCTGTTTATCATCTCCCCAAGGCAGTGTCCTGGCACCTCTGCTGTTTATCATCTCCCCAGGGCACTGTCATGGCACCTCTGCTGTTTATCATCTCCCCAAGGCACTGTCCTGGCACCTCTGCTGTTTATCATCTCCCCAAGGCACTGTCCTGGCACCTCTGCTGTTTATCATCTCCCCAAGGCACTGTCATGGCACCTCTGCTGTTTATCATCTCCCCAAGGCACTGTCCTGGCACCTCTGCTGTTTATCATCTCCCCAAGGCAGTGTCCTGGCACCTCTGCTGTTTATCATCTCCCCAGGGCACTGTCATGGCACCTCTGCTGTTTATCATCTCCCCAAGGCACTGTCCTGGCACCTCTGCTGTTTATCATCTCCCCAAGGCACTGTCTTGGTACCTCTGCTGTTTATCATCTCCCCAAGGCACTGTCTTGGTACCTCTGCTGTTTATCATCTCCCCAAGGCACTGTCTTGGTACCTCTGCTGTTTATCATCTCCCCAAGGCACTGTCTTGGTACCTCTGCTGTTTATCATCTCCCCAAGGCACTGTCATGGCACCTCTGCTGTTTATCATCTCCCCAAGGCACTGTCCTGGCACCTCTGCTGTTTATCATCTCCCCAAGGCACTGTCCTGGCACCTCTGCTGTTTATCATCTCCCCAGGGCACTGTCCTGGTACCTCTGCTGTTTATCATCTCCCCAGGGCACTGTCCTGGCACCTCTGCTGTTTATCATCTCCCCAGGGCACTGTCCTGGCACCTCTGCTGTTTATCATCTCCCCAAGGCACTGTCATGGTACCTCTGCTGTTTATCATCTCCCCAAGGCACTGTCCTGGCACCTCTGCTGTTTATCATCTCCCCAAGGCACTGTCCTGGCACCTCTGCTGTTTATCATCTCCCCAAGGCACTGTCATATCACCTCTGCTGTTTATCACCTCCCCAAGGCACTGTCCTGGCACCTCTGCTGTTTATCATCTCCCCAGGGCACTGTCCTGGTACCTCTGCTGTTTATCATCTCCCCAGGGCACTGTCCTGGCACCTCTGCTGTTTATCATCTCCCCAGGGCACTGTCCTGGCACCTCTGCTGTTTATCATCTCCCCAAGGCACTGTCATGGTACCTCTGCTGTTTATCATCTCCCCAAGGCACTGTCCTGGCACCTCTGCTGTTTATCATCTCCCCAAGGCACTGTCCTGGCACCTCTGCTGTTTATCATCTCCCCAAGGCACTGTCATGGCACCTCTGCTGTTTATCATCTCCCCAAGGCACTGTCCTGGCACCTCTGCTGTTTATCATCTCCCCAGGGCACTGTCCTGGTACCTCTGCTGTTTATCATCTCCCCAGGGCACTGTCCTGGTACCTCTGCTGTTTATCATCTCCCCAGGGCACTGTCCTGGCACCTCTGCTGTTTATCATCTCCCCAAGGCACTGTCATGGCACCTCTGCTGTTTATCATCTCCCCAAGGCACTGTCCTGGCACCTCTGCTGTTTATCATCTCCCCAGGGCACTGTCCTGGCACCTCTGCTGTTTATCATCTCCCCAGGGCACTGTCCTGGCACCTCTGCTGTTTATCATCTCCCCAGGGCACTGTCCTGGCACCTCTGCTGTTTATCATCTCCCCAGGGCACTGTCCTGGCACCTCTGCTGTTTAACATCTCCCCAGGGCACTGTCCTGGCACCTCTGCTGTTTATCATCTCCCCAGGGCACTGTC
Organism: Cherax quadricarinatus; assembly: GCF_038502225.1. NCBI lineage: Eukaryota > Metazoa > Arthropoda > Malacostraca > Decapoda > Parastacidae > Cherax > Cherax quadricarinatus. The sequence goes on along the minus strand of NC_091388.1, from coordinate 4,307,567 downwards.
CTGGCACCTCTGCTGTTTAACATCTCCCCAGGGCACTGTCCTGGCACCTCTGCTGTTTATCATCTCCCCAGGGCACTGTCCTGGCACCTCTGCTGTTTATCATCTCCCCAGGGCACTGTCCTGGCACCTCTGCTGTTTATCATCTCCCCAGGGCACTGTCCTGGTACCTCTGCTGTTTATCATCTCCCCAGGGCACTGTCCTGGCACCTCTGCTGTTTCTCATCTCCCCAAGGCACTGTCCTGGCACCTCTGCTGTTTATCATCTCCCCAGGGCAGTGTCCTGGCACCTCTGCTGTTTATCATCTCCCCAGGGCACTGTCCTGGCACCTCTGCTGTTTATCATCTCCCCAGGGCACTGTCCTGGCACCTCTGCTGTTTATCATCTGCCCAGGGCACTGTCCTGGTACCTCTGCTGTTTATCATCTCCCCAGGGCACTGTCCTGGCACCTCTGCTGTTTCTCATCTCCCCAAGGCACTGTCCTGGTACCTCTGCTGTTTCTCATCTCCCCAAGGCACTGTCCTGGCACCTCTGCTGTTTATCATCTCCCCAAGGCAGTGTCCTGGCACCTCTGCTGTTTATCATCTCCCCAAGGCACTGTCATGGCACCTCTGCTGTTTATCATCTCCCCAAGGCAGTGTCCTGGCACCTCTGCTGTTTATCATCTCCCCAAGGCAGTGTCCTGGCACCTCTGCTGTTTATCATCTCCCCAAGGCACTGTCATGGCACCTCTGCTGTTTATCATCTCCCCAAGGCACTGTCCTGGCACCTCTGCTGTTTATCATCTCCCCAAGGCAGTGTCCTGGCACCTCTGCTGTTTATCATCTCCCCAGGGCACTGTCCTGGCACCTCTGCTGTTTATCATCTCCCCAAGGCACTGTCCTGGCACCTCTGCTGTTTATCATCTCCCCAGGGCACTGTCCTGGTACCTCTGCTGTTTATCATCTCCCCAGGGCACTGTCCTGGTACCTCTGCTGTTTATCATCTCCCCAGGGCACTGTCCTGGCACCTCTGCTGTTTATCATCTCCCCAGGGCACTGTCCTGGCACCTCTGCTGTTTATCATCTCCCCAAGGCACTGTCATGGTACCTCTGCTGTTTATCATCTCCCCAAGGCACTGTCCTGGCACCTCTGCTGTTTATCATCTCCCCAAGGCACTGTCCTGGCACCTCTGCTGTTTATCATCTCCCCAAGGCACTGTCCTGGCACCTCTGCTGTTTATCATCTCCCCAGGGCACTGTCATGGCACCTCTGCTGTTTATCATCTCCCCAGGGCACTGTCCTGGTACCTCTGCTGTTTATCATCTCCCCAAGGCACTGTCCTGGCACCTCTGCTGTTTATCATCTCCCCAAGGCACTGTCCTGGCACCTCTGCTGTTTATCATCTCCCCAGGGCACTGTCATGGCACCTCTGCTGTTTATCATCTCCCCAGGGCACTGTCCTGGTACCTCTGCTGTTTATCATCTCCCCAAGGCACTGTCCTGGCACCTCTGCTGTTTATCATCTCCCCAAGGCACTGTCCTGGCACCTCTGCTGTTTATCATCTCCCCAAGGCACTGTCCTGGCACCTCTGCTGTTTATCATCTCCCCAAGGCACTGTCCTGGCACCTCTGCTGGTTATCATCTCCCCAAGGCACTGTCCTGGCACCTCTGCTGGTTATCATCTCCCCAAGGCACTGTCCTGGCACCTCTGCTGGTTAACATCCTCATAACAACCATCATTTGCAAATGACACTAAAATAAGAATGAAAGTTACTACGGCAGAAGACACTGAAAAATTACATGAAGATATAAGAAGTGTTTTCCAGTGATGTTCAGTGGTGATAAGTTCCAACTACAGCAGCAACAACATGGTTGACCAGGCCAGCATCAAGCCAGCATGGTTGACCAGGCCAGCACCGAGCCAGCATGGTTGACCAGGCCAGCACCAAGCCAGCATGGTTGACCAGGCCAGCACTGGGCCAGCATGGTTGACCAGACCAGCATCAAGCCAGCATGGTTGACCAGGCCAGCACCGAGCCAGCATGGTTGACCAGGCCAGCACCGAGCCAGCATGGTTGACCAGGCCAGCACCAAGCCAGCATGGTTGATCAGACCAGCACTGGGCCAGCATGGTTGACCAGACCAGCATCAAGCCAGCATGGTTAACCAGGCCAGCACCGAGCCAGCATGGTTGACCAGGCCAGCACCAAGCCAGCATGGTTGACCAGGCCAGCACTGGGCCAGCATGGTTGACCAGACCAGCATCAAGCCAGCATGGTTGACCAGACCAGCATCAAACCAGCATGGTTGACCAGGCCAGTACTGGGCCAGCATGGTTGACCAGGCCAGCATGGTTGACCAGGCCAGCATCAAGCCAGCATGGTTAACCAGGCCAGCACCAAGCCAGCATGGTTGATCAGGCCAGCATCAAGCCAGCATGGTTGACCAGGCCAGCATGGTTGACCAGGCCAGCATCAAGCCAGCATGGTTAACCAGGCCAGCACCAAGCCAGCATGGTTGACCAGGCCAGCATCAAGCCAGCATGGTTGACCAGGCCAGCACCAAGCTAGCATGGTTGACCAGGCCAGCATCAAGCCAGCATGGTTGACCAAGCCAGCATGGTTGACCAGGCCAGCATCAAGCCAGCATGGTTAACCAGGCCAGCACCAAGCCAGCATGGTTGATCAGGCCAGCATCAAGCCAGCATGGTTGACCAGGCCAGCATCAAGCCAGCATGGTTGACCAGGCCAGCACCAAGCCAGCATGGTTGACCAGACCAGCATCAAGCCAGCATGGTTGACCAGGCCAGCATCAAGCCAGCATGGTTGACCAGGCCAGCACCAAGCCAGCATGGTTGACCAGACCAGCATCAAGCCAGCATGGTTGACCAGGCCAGCATCAAGCCAGCATGGTTAACCAGGCCAGCACCAAGCCAGCATGGTTGACCAGGCCAGTACTGGGCCAGCATGGTTGACCAGACCAGCATCAAGCCAGCATGGTTAACCAGGCCAGCACCAAGCCAGCATGGTTGACCAGACCAGCATCAAGCCAGCATGGTTGACCAGGCCAGCACTGGGCCAGCATGGTTGACCAGACCAGCATCAAGCCAGCATGGTTGACCAGGCCAGCACTGGGCCAGCATGGTTGACCAGACCAGCATCAAGCCAGCATGGTTGACCAGGCCAGCATGGTTGACCAGACCAGCATCAAGCCAGCATGGTTGACCAGGCCAGCATCAAGCCAGCATGGTTAACCAGGCCAGCACCGAGCCAGCATGGTTGACCAGGCCAGCACTGGGCCAGCATGGTTGACCAGGCCAGCACCGAGCCAGCATGGTTGACCAGGCTAGCACTGGGCCAGCATGGTTGACCAGACCAGCATCATGCCAGCATGGTTAACCAGGCCAGCACCGAGCCAGCATGGTTGACCAGGCCAGCACTGGGCCAGCATGGTTGACCAGGCCAGCACCGAGCCAGCATGGTTGACCAGGCCAGCACCGAGCCAGCATGGTTGACCAGGCCAGCACCGAGCCAGCATGGTTGACCAGGCCAGCACCGAGCCAGCATGGTTGACCAGGCCAGCATCAAGCCAGCATGGTTAACCAGGCCAGCACTGGGCCAGCATGGTTGACCAGTCCAGCACCAAGCCAGCATGGTTGACCAGGCCAGCACTGGGCCAGCATGGTTGACCAGACCAGCATCAAGCCAGCATGGTTAACCAGGCCAGCACTGGGCCAGCATGGTTGACCAGTCCAGCACCAAGCCAGCATGGTTGACCAGGCCAGCACTGGGCCAGCATGGTTGACCAGACCAGCATCAAGCCAGCATGGTTAACCAGGCCAGCACTGGGCCAGCATGGTTGACCAGTCCAGCACTGGGCCAGCATGGTTAACCAGGCCAACACTGGGCCAGCATGGTTGACTAGTCCAGCACTGGGCCAGCATGGTTAACCAGGCCAGCACTGGGCCAGCATGGTTGACCAGACGACCATCAAGCCAGCATGGTTAACCAGGCCAGCACTGGGCCAGCATGGTTGACCAGTCCAGCACCAAGCCAGCATGGTTGACCAGGCCAGCACCAAGCGAGCATGGTTGACCAGGCCAGCACCGGGCCAACCTGGCCCATGGCCAGGCTCCAGGTGGCGAAAAAAATCTCAGAACTCATAGGTATGTCAAAGGTAATGATAAGGAACAGTGTAAGAGTGGTCCATACTGGACCACTCTTACATCACAATTGATATTGGTCCACTTGTGATCAGTGGTCCAGAATGGACCAGAAATATGGCCCTAGGTGCCCTCTAGTAAGTGGCCACAGATCACAGGGGCTCCAGACCTAAACTGATCTAATTCTCACCTGTTCTGTGGGTTGCAGCCTTGATGTAGGTCTGATATCTCACTGATATCTCTTCAGTAAAGCCGCATCTGTAGTCTGTCATTACTGTAGCGAGGTCGTCCTGTGGGAGAGAAGAGTACTGTATCAACTGTATTAATCAAGAAACATGTTAAATGATAAAAAGGCATACAACCACTGTACTTTCCACCTCCAGTACTGTAACATCCTCACTCATTCAGAGTACAGGTACTGTGCTGTACTTCCCACCTCCAGTTCTGTAACATCCACTCATCATTCAGAGTACAGGTACTGTGCTGTACTTCCCACCTCCAGTTCTGTAACATCCACTCATCATTCAGAGTACAGGTACTGTACTGTACTTTCCACCTCCAGTACTGTTACATCCTCACTCATCATTCAGAGTACAGGTACTGTGCTGTACTTCCCACCTCCAGTACTGTAACATCCTCACTCATCCTTCAGAGTACAGGTACTGTACTTCCCACCTCCAGAACTGTAACATTCTCACTCATCCTTCAGAGTACAGGTACTGTACTTCCCACCTCCAGAACAATAACATCCTCACTCATCCTTCAGAGTACAGGTACTGTACTTCCCACCTCCAGAACTGTAACATTCTCACTCATCCTTCAGAGTACAGGTACTGTACTTCCCACCTCCAGAACTGTAACATTCTCACTCATCCTTCAGAGTACAGGTACTGTACTTCCCACCTCCAGAACTGTAACATCCTCACTCATCCTTCAGAGTACAGGTACTTTACTTCCCACCTCCAGAACTGTAACATTCTCACTCATCCTTTAGAGTACAGGTTGAGCACTTACATATGTAAGAGGTGGTGGTACATTCTGTATGTACTTGCTACCATCACTGGCTGGTACTCTAGGTACTTGTCTGAGTACAGTGTTGATGTCAGCTGCTGAGTACCTGTAATAAGGCAGATGTTATGGATAATAGCTAGTTATTCTTGGATAATCACAATGGCTGAACACAAGTAATACCTGGATAATAGTAATGGTTGAATAATAGCTAGTTTTTCCTGGATATAAATCCTTGGATAATAGCTAGTAATGCCTGGATAACACTTATTAAACCCTGGATAATTCTTATTAACCCCTGGGTAACCCTTATTAACCATAGGATAATACTTAACTTCTGGGTATACTTATTAACCCTGGATAATATTTATTAACCCCTGGATAACACTTATTAACATTGCATAACCCTGGATAATACCTAGTAATGCTTAGATATTAGCTAATAACCCTGGATAATACCTAGTAATGCTTAGATATTAGCTAATAACCCTGGATAATACCTAGTAATGCTTAGATATTAGGTAATAACCCTGGATAATACCTAGTAATGCTTAGATATTAGGTAATAACCCCTGGATAATACCTAGTAATGCTTAGATATTAGCTAATAACCCTGGATAATACCTAGTAATGCGTAGATATTAGCTAATAACCATGGATAACACCTAGTAATGCTTAGATATTAGCTAATAAGCCTGGATAATACCTAGTAATGCTTAGATATTAGCTAATAACCCTGGATAATACCTAGTAATGCTTAGATATTAGCTAATAACCCTGGATAATACCTAGCAATGCTTAGATATTAGCTAATAACCCTGGATAATACCTAGTAATGCTTAGATATTAGCTAATAAGCCTGGATAATACCTAGTAATGCTTAGATATTAGGTAATAACCCTGGATACCTGGTAATGCTTAGATATTAGGTAATAACCCTGGATACCTAGTAATGCTTAGATATTAGGTAATAACCCCTGGATAATACCTAGTAATGCTTAGATATTAGGCAATAACCCTGGATAATACCTAGTAATGCTTAGATATTAGGCAATAACCCTGGATAATACCTAGTAATGCTTAGATATTCGGTAATAACCCTGGATAATACCTAGTGATGCTTAGATATTATCTGGAGTTTATCTGGAGAGAGTTCCGGGGGTCAACGCCCCCGCGGCCCGGTCTGTGACCAGGCCTCCTTAGGTCAGTGTCCCAGGATGCGACCCACACCAGTCGACTAACACCCAGGTACCCATTTTACTGATGGGGAACATAGACAACAGGTGGAAAGAAACACGTCCAATGTTTCTACTCTGGCTGGGAATCGAACCCAGGCCCTCACCGTGTGAAGCGAGAGCGTTAACCACCAGGCCACCAGAGCCCCTTGGGTAATAACCCCTGGATAATACCTAGTAATGCTTAGATATTAGCTAATAACCCCTGGATAATACCTAGTAATGCTTAGATATTAGCTAATAACCCCTGGATAATACCTAGTAATGCTTAGATATTAGCTAATAACCCTGGATAATACCTAGTAATACTTAGATATTAGCTAATAACCCTGGATAATACCTAGTAATGCTTAGATATTAGGTAATAACCCTGGATAATACCTAGTAATGCTTAGATATTAGGTAATAACCCCTGGATAATACCTAGTAATGCTTAGATATTAGCTAATAACCCCTGGATAACACACATTAACCCCTGGATAACACACATTGACCCCTGGATAACACACATTAACCCCTGGATAGCACACATTAACCCCTGGATAACACTCACCCTTCACTTTTAGCCACTAGACACTTAAACTGGTCATTATTGATGGTGTGGGATAAGGATTGCAGGAACATCCTGAACAGTTCCTCTCTTGCCTTCTCTCCCGGAAGTTTGACATGGATATTATAGGTGAATATTCTTCTTAGTTGGTCCTCTAACATCCAGGGCTGGTTAGTGGTTCCCAGGACCATTATCCCTTCGTTGATGGAGTTAGCGTCGATGCGAGATGGATAAGGCGGATGTAGCGTGGTTGTCCCTGTGGATAATTGGATAAATTAAGACGGTCGTGGTCACTGTTAATAATGGTGCTTGGATAATAGTGGTGCTTGGATAATAGTGGTGCCTGGATAATAGTGGTGCTTGGATAAGAGTAATGCTTGGATAAGAGCAAGTAATGCTTGGATAATGGGTAAATTATACAGTTTTATTGTTATTCAAGACTGGATAATACATGGATAAGGCTGTATAGAGGAACTTTATAGAACTGACTTTATACAGTGGAACTTTATAAGAAAACTGACTTATACAGTGGAACTTTATAAGAAAACTGACTTATACAGTGGAACTTTATAAGAAAACTGACTTATACAGTGGAACTTTATAAGAAAACTGACTTATACAGTGGAACTTTATAAGAAAACTGACTTATACAGTGGAACTTTATAAGAAAACTGACTTATACAGTGGAACTTTATAAGAAAACTGACTTATACAGTGGAACTTTATAAGAAAACTGACTTTATACAGTGGAACTTTATAAAACTGACTTTATACAGTGGAACTTGATAAGAAAAGTGAGTGTAAAGAGAGGAACTTATAAAGAGAAGTGTGTGATAATCTCACCTCTGATTTGGGCAAGTAATTCAGCCTTTGCTCTGATCGCCGTCTCGCTGGTCCGGTCGTAACTAAGTGCATGAACCTCGTCGAAGAGAATAACTGCTGGACCATGCAGCCTAGCATGATCAAACATGTACCTCACAATCCTCGGGGTATCATGTGGCGGCTGGGTAGCGAGATATGCTGATGATATACCTATTGATATGGCATCGTTGGCCTCTTTAGCTAGTGCCCTTGCTAGACAGGTCTTTCCAGACCCTGATGGGCCAAATAGGAGTACACCTTTGCAAGTACCTTGTGTCCCCTCGAATACTTCGGGGAAGGATTCACTCACAAAAAGGTTTTTTAAGGCCTCCTTGGCTGTGTCTAGGCCTATCATGCACTGCCATCCGAAGGTTGGCTTTTCTATGATAAATGGCAGTGGGCCTACGGCATATTGTGGGCCAGGTCTGGTTTTCTGCTGACTTTCCTGCAAATCATTGTCCAGATCTGATAGATTGGCTGTTACATTGTGAGCATCTGAGTGGTTGTCAGTATCTGAGTCCCGCATGGATTCAGTAGCACTAGCTAAGTCACTCATGGAGGCACAGCTAGCTGACTCCAAGACTGGAGTAGACTCACTACCTGTAGGGCTTAACCTACCCAACTTATCCAGCAAAACTGGAGATGGGGTCTTCTTTCTGACGCTCTCAGTGTCTGATTTCCCATCAGCAACGTCAGCCCCGGGAACTGGGACTACTCCAAGAGTCGACTTTGGCGCCTCTTGCTTGCTCAAAGGGGATACCACTCTTGTAGGCCTGGCATCTTCTTCCCTTGCTTCAATAATTTCATTTTCTTCATCTTCGCTTTCAACTTCCTCTTTACTGTCTTTTGCAGCCTCTTTCGTGGCTGGAGCTGGAGCTTGACTAGGAAGCTTCGCATCGGCTTTCTGAGGGGTGATGTGCATCTTTTCAAGAGCTGATGTTGCAGCTAAGACGTCAGCATCAGCCTGACGTTCACTTGTAGGTAAAGTTCTCGTAGAACTGTTGAGAGACTGGTCCACTTGACGTTCCAGTGTAGGTAGCGTTCTTGTAGAGGCGTTTAGAGATTGGTCCACTTGACGTTCCAGTGTAGGTAGCGTTCTTGTAGAGCCGTTTAGAGACTGGTCCACTTGACGTTCCCCTGTAGGTAGCGTTCTTGTAGAGCCGTTTAGAGATTGGTCCACTTGACGTTCCCCTGTAGGTAGCGTTCTTGTGGAACTATTGAGAGAGTCATTACCAACAAGGGTGACACTTGAGGTGTCAGAACTGTTCAATTTAGTCAGTGACTGTCCACCACAGGAGGAAAGACTGTTGACAACAGGAGCCAGTATGCTGGCTCCTGTTGCAATGCCAGCTAGAGCCATGGGCATGCCAGCCAGTGGGTCGACGCTTCTGACAGTGCCCCCGCTTATGCTAGGGGCCATGTTGGTATGGTGCATTGGTGTGGGTATGTGGGGCATCTGGGTGTGACAAGAGGGCGAGGGCATCATGTCGCCTGGGGTATAGCCATGTGTGAAGCCTATTGTAGGAGGATGCCCAGAGAGCATGGCATTACCAGGGTGCTGAGTGTGCCCTGGTATGGCCCCATGCCCTGGGTGGGACCCAAGTATCCCAGGGGCCATGAGGCCTCCCACAGCTACCCCTGCCGCTGCTGTAGCCACAGTACCCATGCCCACTCTCTCATCAATATCATCCTCATCCTCCTCGTCTTCCTCATCCGACAACAACTCATCATCCTCATCATACTCATGGATAGTTGCCCCGCTATTACCTCCAGTGAACCCATCCATCAGGGCACTCATGCCCCCTGCAAATGCCCCTGCTAGAGACCCTGCCATCTCAGGATTCATGGCAGGGAGAAATGAGGGCATATTTGACAGGAAACTACCAGCTCCCCCATCCATGGGGGCCCCCATACCTGCCATCCCAGGGTTCATGGGGCCACTAAGCCCCCCTGCCAGATCTGGAACCCCACCAGGGAGGGCAGCAGGGTTCATATTCAACAAACCCTGCAATATACTCATGGTCTGCATGGTAGGCAGGGAACTCATGTCCCCACTACCCATGGCCCCGCCCCCATCACCCCCACCGAAGGGGTTGGCCATGGTATGAATGTTGTGCTCATGGCCACCATAGTCATAATCATCATCTTCATCGTCATCTTCATCATCGTAATCATCATCTTCGTCTTCATCATCAACATCATCGTAGCTACCCTGAGGTAAACTCTGTTGCATGTTGGCCAAAAGAGCTTCGAAAAGTTCCAGATCCATGTTGTTGGCTTGTTCCTGCAACATTGCAAAGTTCTGTTAGTTGACGGTATATACTGCAACTGTATAAGATAACTCTATATAGTGGAACTGTACAAGGCAACTGTATATAGTGGAACTGTATAAGACAACTGTATATAGTGGAACTGTATAAGATAACTGTATATAGTGGAACTGTATAAGACAACTGTATATAGTGGAACTGTATAAGACAACTGTATATAGTGGAACTGTATAAGATAACTCTATATAGTGGAACTGTATAAGACAACTGTATATAGTGGAACTGTATAAGACAACTGTATATAGTGGAACTGTATAAGACAACTGTATATAGTGGAACTGTATAAGATAACTGTATATAGTGGAACTGTATAAGACAACTGTATATAGTGGAACTGTATAAGACAACTGTATATAGTGGAACTGTATAAGACAACTGTATATAGTGGAACTGTATAAGACAACTGTATATACTTCAACTGTATAAGATAACTCTATATAGTGGAACTGTATAAGACAACTGTATATACTGCAACTGTATAAGATAACTCTATATAGTGGAACTGTATAAGACAACTGTATATAGTGGAACTGTATAAGACAACTGTATATAGTGGAACTGTATAAGACAACTGTATATAGTGGAACTGTATAAGACAACTGTATATAGTGGAACTGTATAAGACAACTGTATATAGTGAAACTGTATAAGATAACTGTATATAGTGGAACTGTATAAGACAACTGTATATAGTGGAACTGTATAAGATAACTCTATATAGTGGAACTGTATAAGACAACTGTATATAGTGAAACTGTATAAGATAACTGTATATAGTGGAACTGTATAAGACAACTGTATATAGTGGAACTGTATAAGATAACTCTATATAGTGGAACTGTATATAGTGGAACTGTATAAGATAACTGTATATAGTGGAACTGTATAAGACAACTGTATATAGTGGAACTGTACAAGACAACTGTATATAGTGGAACTGTATAAGATAACTGTATATAGTGGAACTGTATAAGACAACTGTATATAGTGGAACTGTATAAGATAACTATATAGTGGAACTTTATAAGATAACTCTATATAGTGGAACTGTATAAGATAACTGTATATAGTGGAACTTTATAAGATAACTCTATATAGTGGAACTTTATAAGATAACTCTATATAGTGGAACTGTATAAGATAACTGTATATAGTGGAACTTTATAAGATAACTGTATATAGTGGAACTTTATAAGATAACTCTATATAGTGGAACTGTATAAGACAACTGTATATAGTGGAACTTTATAAGATAACTCTATATAGTGGAACTGTATAAGATAACTGTATATAGTGGAACTTTATAAGATAACTATATAGTGGAACTTTATAAGACAACTGTATATAGTGGAACTTTATAAGACAACTGTATATAGTGGAACTTTATAAGATAACTCTATATAGTGGAACTGTATAAGATAACTGTATATAGTGGAACTTTATAAGATAACTCTATATAGTGGAACTTTATAAGATAACTCTATATAGTGGAACTGTATAAGACAACTGTATATAGTGGAACTTTATAAGATAACTCTATATAGTGGAACTTTATAAGACAACTGTATATAGTGGAACTTTATAAGATAACTCTATATAGTGGAACTGTATAAGATAACTGTATATAGCGGAACTGTATAAGACAACTGTATATAGTGGAACTGTATAAGACAACTGTATATAGTGGAACTGTATAAGATAACTCTATATAGTGGAACTGTATAAGATAACTGCATATAGTGGAACTTTATAAGACAACTCTATATAGTGGAACTGTATAAGACAACTGTATATAGTGGAACTGTATAAGACAACTGTATATAGTGGAACTGTATAAGACAACTGTATATAGTGGAACTTTATAAGATGACTCTATATAGCGGAACTGTATAAGACAACTGTATATAGTGGAACTTTATAAGACAACTGTATATAGTGGAACTTTATAAGACAACTGTATATAGTGGAACTGTATAAGACAACTGTATATAGTGGAACTATATAAGACAACACAGTACCACATACCAGTACTCAACATGGTACCACATACCAGTACTCAACATGGTACCACATACCAGTACTCAACACGGTACCACATACCAGTACTCAACATGGTACCACATACCAGTACTCAACATGGTGCCACATACCAGTACTCAACATGGTACCACATATCAGTACTCATGGTACCACATACCAATACTCAACATGGTACCGCATACCAGTACTCAACACAGTACCACATACCAGTACTCAACATGGTACCACATACCAGTACTCAACATGGTACCACATACCAGTACTCAACATTCTACTACATACCAGTACTCAACATGGTACCACATACCAGCATTCAACATGGTACCACATACCAGTACTCAACATGGTACCACATACCAGTACTCAACATGGTGCCACATACCAGTACTCAACACAGTACCATATACCAGTACTCAACACAGTATCATATACCAGTACTCAACAGAGTACCACATACCAGTACTCAACATAGTATCACATTCTAGTACTCAACGCAATACCACATACCAGTACTCAACACAGTACCACATACCAGTACTCAACATAGTACCACTTACCAGTACTCAACACAGTAGCACATACCAGTACTCAACATGGTACCACATACCAGTACTCAACACAGTACCACATACCAGTACTCAACACAGTATCACATACCAGTACTCAACACAGTACCACATGCCAATACTCATAGTACCACATACCAGTACTCAACACAGTACAGTATACCAGTACTCAACATAGTACCACATGCCAGTACTCAACATAGTACCACATACCAGTACTCAACACAGTGCCACATACCAGTACTCAACACAGTACCACATACCAGCATTCAACATGGTACCACATACCAGTACTCAACATGGTACCACATACCAGTACTCAACACAGTACCACATACCAGTACTCAACACAGTACCACATACCAGTACTCAACACAGTATCACATACCAGTACTCAACACAGTACCACATGCCAATACTCATAGTACCACATACCAGTACTCAACACAGTACAGTATACCAGTACTCAACATAGTACCACATGCCAGTACTCAACATAGTACCACATACCAGTACTCAACACAGTGCCACATACCAGTACTCAACACAGTACCACATACCAGCATTCAACATGGTACCACATACCAGTACTCAACACAGTACCACATACCAGCACTCAATAAAGTACCACATACCAGTACTCAACACAGTACCACATACCAGTACTCAACACAGTACCACATACCAGCACTCAACATGGTACCACATATCAGTACTCAACATGGTACCACATATCAGTACTCAACATGGTACCATATACCAGTACTCAACACAGTACCACATACCAGTACTCAACACGGTACCACATACCAGTACTAAACATGGTACCACATACCAGTACTCAACACAGTACGACATACCAGTAAACACAGTACCACATACCAGTACTCAACACAGTACCACATACCAGTACTCAACATGGTACCTCATACCAGTACTCAACACAATACCACATGCCAGTGCTCAACACAGTACCACATACCAGTACTCAACATGGTACCTCATACCAGTACTCAACACATTACCACATACCAGTACTCAACATAGTACCACATACCAGTACTCAACACAGTACCACATACCAGTACTGAACACAATACCACATGCCAGTACTGAACACAGTACCACATATCAGTGCTGAACACAGTACCACATACCAGTACTGAACACAGTACCACATGCCAGTACTCAACACAGTACCACATACCAGTACTCAACACAGTACCACATTCCAGTACTCAACACAGTACCACATACCAGTACTCAACACAGTACCACATACCAGTACTCAACACAGTACCACATACCAGTACTCAACACAGTACCACATACCAGTACTCAACACAGTACCACATACCAGTACTCAACACAGTACCACATACCAGTACTCAACACAGTACCACATACCAGTACTCAACACAGTACCACATACCAGTACTCAACACAGTACCATATACCAGTACTCAACACAGTACCACATACCACTCATACACTAATATACATAATGTATAGTGTATCAGTATTTTAGTTACCCCTCTATCCTGTCTATCCTTCAACTGTCTTTCAACAGCAGTAACAGCAACAGTAGTAGCAGCAACAATGACAACAGTAGTAACAGAAACAGCAACATCAGTAAGAGTAGCAACAGTAGTAACAGTAACAGTAGTAACAGCAACAGTAACAGCAACGACCGAAGCAACGACATAAACAACAGTAACAGCAAGAACAACAGACGCAGCAGCAACAGTGGTGGGTAGGGTGAGTCACTGGTGCCCCCGTTGATCATTATAACAGTGCCACTGTTGGTGTTACTGTTGGTGTTACTGTTAACGCCAACAGATGGCGTTGTTGTGTTGATATCTGGTGGACCTCTGTTCGGATCCTTGCAACACAAGCCTGGCTTTGGTTTAGGTTATACTGACGGGTCTAGGAACTGTGAATCGACCCCTGTAACTATGCAGTGGTACGTACAGACACACAAAACACAAAACACAAAACACAAAACACAAAACACACACACACACACACACACACACACACACACACACACACACACACACACACACACACACACACACACAGGGGCCAGGAGCTCGGACTCGACCCCCGCAACCTCAACTAGGTGAGTACACACACGATGTTCCAGAGATGGGACACAGAAACAAGGAGTCACACTTGGAAGTTGATGACTCAGATGAGTCACAGGGATGTTAGGAAGTATTTCTTCAGCCATAGAGTCGTCAGGAAGTGGAACAGTCTGGCAAGTGACGTAGTGGAGGCAGGAACAATACATACGTGTTCACCTTGAACAGCTCGGACATTGAGGACATCACATATGAGAGGCCCCTTGGAGCTAGTGATCACGTTGTTCTGAGCTTTGAATACATAGTAGAGTTTCAAGTGGAGAGGGTAACAGGAGCTGAATGGGAAAAGCCAGACTATAAAAGGGGGACTACACAGGTATGAGGAACTTCCTGCAGGAGGTTCAGTGGGACAGAGAACTGGTAGGAAAGTCAGTAAACGAGGTGATGGAATACGTAACAACAAAATGCAGGGAGGCAGAGGAACGGTTTGTTCCCAAGGGCAACAGAAATAATGGGAAGACCAGAACGAGCCCCTGGTTTACCCGAAAGTGTAGAAAGGCAAAAACTAAGTGCACTAGAGAATGGAAAAAGTGCAGAAGGCAAAGAGCCCAGGAAAATAAGGAGATTAGTCGAAGAGCCAGGAACGAGTATGCACAGATTAGGAGGGAGGCCCAGCGACAGTATGAAAACAACACAGCATCGAAAGTTAAGTCTGACCCGAAACTGCTGTATAGCCACATCAAAAGGAAGACAATAGTCAAACACCAGGTGATCAGGCTGAGGAAAGAAGATGGGGAACTCACAAGAAACGATCAAGAGGTATGTGAGGAGCTCAACATGAGATTTAAGGAAGTATTTACAGTGGAGACAGGAATATACCAACAAGTGTTGGATGACATTCACACAACTGAGGAGGAGGTGAAAAAGCTGCTAAGTGACCTTGAAACCTCAAAGGCGGTGGGACCGGACATCTCTCCGTGGGTCCTTAGAGAGGGAGCAGAGATGCTGTGTATGCCACTGACCACAATTTTCAACACATCCCTTGAAACTGGACAACTACCTGAGATATGGAAGGGGGCAAATGTAGTCCCCATTTTTAAGAAAGGAGACAGAAACGAGGCACTAAACTATAGACCAGTGTCTCTGACGTGTATAGTGTGCAAAGTCACGGAGAAGATTATCAGGAGGAGAGTGGTGGAGCACCTGGAACGGAACAAGAGTATAAATGACAACCAGCATGGCTTCATGGGAGGCAAATCCTGTGTCACAAACCTTCTAGAGTTTTATGACAAGATAACAGAAGTAAGACACGAGAGAGAGGGGTGGGTAGATTGCATTGTTTTTGGACTGCAAGAAGGCCTTCGATACAGTTCATCACAAGAGATTAGTACAGAAGCTGGAGGATCAGTCACCTATAACAGGAAGGGCACTGCAATGGATCAGAGAATACCTGACAGGGAGGCAACAACGAGTCATGGCACGTGACGAGGTATCACAGTGGGCACCTGTGACGAGCGGGGTCCCACAGGGGTCAGTCCTAGGACCAGTGCTATTTTTGGTATATGTGAATGACATGACGGAAGGGATAGACTCAGAAGTGTCCTTATTCGCAGATGATGTGAAATTAATGAGGAGAATTAAATCAGATGAGGATCAGGCAGGACTTCAAAGAGACCTGGACAGGCTGGATGCGTGGTGCAGCAACTGGATCCTCGAATTTAACCCCGCCAAATGCAAAGTCATGAAGATCGGGGAAGGGCAAAGAAGACCGCAGACAGATTATAGTCTAGGTGGCCAAAGACTGCAAACCTCACTCAAGGAGAAAGATCTTGGGGTGAGTATAACACCGAACATGTCTCCGGAGGCACACATCAACCAGATAACTGCTGCAGCATATGGGCGCCTGGCAAACCTGAGAATAGTGTTCCGATACCTTAGTAAGGAATCGTTCAAGACACTGTACACCGTGTACGTCAGGCCCATACTGGAGTATGCAGCACCAGTTTGGAACCCGCACCTGGTCAAGCACGTCAAGAAATTAGAGAAAGTGCAAAGGTTTGCAACAAGGATAGTTCCAGAGCTAAGGGGTATGTCCTACGAAGAAAGGTTGAGGGAAATTGGCCTGATGACACTGGAGGACAGGAGGGTCAGGGGAGACATGATAACGACATTCAAAATACTGCGTGGAATAGATAAGGTGGACAGAGACAGAATGTTCCAGAGATGGGACACAGAAACAAGGTGTCACAATTGAAAGTTGAAGACTCAGATGAGTCACAGGATGTTAGGAAGTATTTCTTCAGTCATAGAGTTGTCAGGAAGTAGAATAGTCTAGCAAATGATGTAGTGGAAGCAGGAACCATACATTGCTTTAAGACGAGGTATGATAAAGCTCATGGAGCAGGGAGAGGACCTAATAGCGATCAGTGAAGAGGCAGGGCCAGGAGCCGAGTCTCGACCCCTGCAATCACAAATAGGTGAGTACAAATAGGTGAACACACACACACACACACACACACACACACACACACACACACACACACACACACACACACACACACACACACACACACACAAAACAGGCCTAGTCTCTCACCGACATGTGCTTAGTACAAAATGATAACACACACAAAAAAAAAAGGTCGAGTGTCTATCGGCAAGTTCCTTTGACAGTAACTACTACTAATGACGTCATCATCTGTACCCTGATTCGTGAATGGGCGAGTGACGTCATCAGTTACGTCATCAATGACGCAATCGATACAATGTAAACAAAAACACGTGCTTTTGTTTACATACAAACTACTGCCTTCCCCATGTCCACTGCTGCCTTTCCCATGTCCACTACTGCCTTCCCATGTCCACTGCTGCCTTCCCATGTTCCCTACTGCCTTCCCCATGTCTTCTGCTGCCTTCCCCATGTCCACTGCTGCCTTCCCATGTCCACTGCTGCTTCCCCATGTCCACCGCTGCCTTCCCATGTCCCCTGCTGCCTTCCCCATATCTCCTGCTGCCTTCCCCATGTCCACTACTGCCTTCCCCATATCCACTGTTGCCTTCCTATGTCCACTGCTACCTTCCCCATATCCATTGCTGACTTCCCCATGTCCACTACTGCCTTCCCATGTCCACTGCTGCCTTCCCATGCCCACTGCTGCCTTCCCATGTCCACTGTTGCCTTCCCCATATCCACCGCTACCTTCCCCATATCCATTGCTAACTTTCCCATGTCCACTGCTGCCTTCCCCATGTCCACTGCTGCCTTCCCCATATTCATTGCTGACTTCCCCATGTCCACTGCTGCCTTCCCCATGTCCTCTGCTACCTTCCTCATATCCATTGCTGACTTCCCCATGTCCACTGCTGCCTTCCCCATGTCCTCTGCTACCTTCCTCATATCCATTGCTGACTTCCCCATGTCCACTGCTGCCTTCCCCATATCCACTGCTACCTTCCCCATATTCATTGCTGACTTCCCCATGTCCACTGCTGCCTTCCCGTGTCCAATGCTACCTTCCCCATGTCCTCTGCTACCTTCCTCATATCCATTGCTGACTTCCCCATGTCCACTGCTGCCTTTCCATGTCCACTGCTGCCTTCCCCATATCCACTGCTTCCTTCCTATGTCCACTGCTACCTTCCCCATATCCATTGCTGACTTCCCCATGTCCACTGCTGCCTTCCCCATGTCCACTACCTTCCCTATATCCATTGCTACCTTCCCCATGTCCACTACCTTCCCCATATCCATTGCTGACTTCCCCATGTCCACTGCTACCTTCCCCATATCCATTGCTGCCTTCCCCGTGTCCAGCGCTGCCTTCCCCATGTCCACTGCTGTGTTTCCATGTCCACTGTGTGTGTGTGTGTGTGTGTCTCATATCCTTCACATACCTCTCCCCCCTCCTCCTACATCGTGATGCTTATTCATGATTCGTCATGTCTGCGTGCATGTCTGTCTTCTGGGGGGTCAAGGCAGACATGCAGGAGCCATATCAAGCCAGCGCACAAACATTATCAGCCGGTTGCAGAGTCTTGGTCCTCTCATGTTGACGGTGGCAGTGTGGCGCTGATGTTACCTTAGGTCTATGCCTATCTAGGCCTACTGGACCGTGTTAGGCAGGTTCAGCACTACAGTAGGTTTACTGGACCATGCTAGGTAGGTTCAACGCTACAGTAGATCTACTGGACCATGCTAGGTAGGTTCAGCGCTACAGTAGATCTACTGGACCATGCTAGGTAGGTTCAACACTACAGTAGGCCTAATGGAACATGCTAGGTAGGTTCAGCACTACAGAAGGCCTACTGAACCATGCTAGGTAGGTTCGACACTACATTAGGTCTACTGGACCATGCTAGGTAGGTTCAACACTACAGTAGGTCTTCTGGACCATGCTAGGCAGGTAGACTTTAAATCCATTTATCAATCAACCTACATGACCTTCCTGTACGAGATAGGCCTAAGCAACAAGTGTAACTAGGCTTGTCTTCCTTAATAGGCCTACTGAAATATCACGCCATATCGAGACTCCAGGACCATAGGCCTCTTGTTTTCAAGTTCAATAGGCCTATTGGGATCGTAGGCCGTGTAAAGGGAGCACAATAGACAGGAAGGAAGACCTCTGAAGGTCTGTGGTCTTCGTAAGGTCTTTTGAAGTCTTCGTGTTAGTCACTGGCTGTACAAAACCAGTGGTCTTGAACCCATTTATCTTCGTCAATTATTTCTCTATTTGTCGTTCAGTCTGTCGTAGGCTCAACACGCGCGCATCGTCCAAACAATATGGTCAGTTGAACGATGTATTTTGAGAATGTTGTGGCTCTTGACCAAGAGGGCAACACCTGTTGAAATTCCTCTTGTTTTAGCTTATTTTAGCTAGTAAACGGCATCTAGGAGATGCTAGGAGCTTGCTAGTGATACAAGGGGCTATTCTCCATGGCTAGTAGGCGCAAAATAGCCTAGAAAAGGCCTAGAAACTAAGAAAATATGTGATCACAGAACGACAACAATATCCTGTCCGCATTGGAAAGGGTAGTGGAGGCAGCGACCCGCTGCGCGATGCTCACAATAATTCACCGGACAATTCTGATTGTTTCAGGCGCTTACAATCACTCACAATCACCCTGCCGCATGCCACACGCACCCTAAAGAGGCTCGTGCAAAGCAATTGTGCGCAAGTTGGGCGGCTGGCGCCCAGAAAGGGGATATAGTTGCGTGTGTGGCGGTGTGGTAGTGGGAGGCTGGGGTATATAAACAGGGGTCGTGGGGGGGGAGGTAGCAGACTCATACTGCCACATTTAACCCAAATCAACTATTTTCCCCCATTAAAATCAACCTGGTTAACTACCCCAGGGGTGCACTAGGGGTTTGTGCACCCTTGTGCATAGACACAGCGGGGGTATAGTACCCAGGGGCCGCAACAGAAGCTAAAACATGGCAAGCAAATCGTTCCTGGTAGCTAGATATCTACAACCTGTCTTCATACCACAAGTGACTACGCGTCTTTGGGCACCGGTCTTGGGTATCTTTGGGTATCCTGGGTATCCTGGGCACCAGCCACACGGGATTCCTTCACCACAGCCACGCCACAATGCCCACAGAAGGATATATACACCCGAGGGTGTGTATATCACTGTATACCCAATCCTTCATCGCTATTTGCATATTACACTATTATGAGCGACTAACGATGATAATTAGGTGTCTTAATGACCCAAATTAGTGATCTTAATAACCATAATTTTCAATAAGACACATGTACAACACCTGGGTGTCTTTATTGATGAATAAGACACATGTACAACACCTGGGTGTCTTTATTGATGAATAAGACACATGTACAACACCTAGGTGTCTTTATTGATGAATAAGACACATGTACAACACCTAGGTGTCTTTATTGATGAATAAGACACATGTACAACACCTGGGTGTCTTTATTGATGAATAAGACACATGTACAACACCTAGGTGTCTTTATTGATGAATAAGACACATGTACAACACCTGGGTGTCTTTATTGATGAATAAGACACATGTACAACACCTAGGTGTCTTTATTGATGAATAAGACACATGTACAACACCTGGGTGTCTTTATTGATGAATAAGACACATGTACAACACCTAGGTGTCTTTATTGATGAATAAGACACATGTACAACACCTAGGTGTCTTTATTGATGAATAAGACACATGTACAACACCTAGGTGTCTTTATTGATGAATAAGACACATGTACAACACCTAGGTGTCTTTATTGATGAATAAGACACATGTACAACACCTGGGTGTCTTTATTGATGAATAAGACACATGTACAACACCTAGGTGTCTTTATTGATGAATAAGGCACATGTACAACACCTGGGTGTCTTTATTGATGAATAAGACACATGTACAACACCTAGGTGTCTATTGATGAAGACACATGTACAACACCTAGGTGTCTTTATTGATGAATAAGACACATGTACAACACCTGGGTGTCTTTATTGATGAATAAGACACATGTACAACACTTGGGTGTCTTTATTGATGAATAAGACACATGTACAACACCTGGGTGTCTTTATTGATGAATAAGACACATGTACAACACTTAGGTGTCTTTATTGATGAATAAGACATGTACAACACCTGGGTGTCTTTATTGATGAATAAGACACATGTACAACACCTGGGTGTCTTTATTGATGAATAAGACACATGTACAACACCTAGGTGTCTTTATTGATGAATAAGACACATGTATAACACCTGGGTGTCTTTATTGATGAATAAGACACATGTACAACACCTGGGTGTCTTTATTGATGAATAAGACACATGTACAACACCTGGGTGTCTTTATTGATGAATAAGACACATGTACAACACATGGGTGTCTTTATTGATGAATAAGACACATGTACAACACCTGGGTGTCTTTATTGATGAATAAGACACATGTACAACACCTGGGTGTCTTTATTGATGAATAAGACACATGTACAACACCTGGGTGTCTTTATTGATGAATAAGACACATGTACAACATCTGGGTGTCTTTATTGATGAATAAGACACATGTACAACACCTGGGTGTCTTTATTAATGAATAAGGCACATGTACAACACCTAGGTGTCTTTATTGATGAATAAGACACATGTACAACACTTGGGTGTCTTTACTGATGAATAAGACACATGTACAACACTTGGGTGTCTTTACTGATGAATAAGACACATGTACAACACCTAGGTGTCTTTATTGATGAATAAGACACATGTACAACACTTGGGTGTCTTTACTGATGAATAAGACACATGTACAACACCTGGGTGTCTTTATTGATGAATAAGACACATGTACAAAACTTGGGTGTCTTTACTGATGAATAAGACACATGTACAACACTGGGTGTCTTTATTGATGAATAAGACACGTGTACAACACTTGGGTGTCTTTACTGATGAATAAGACACATGTACAACACCTGGGTGTCTTTATTGATAAGACACATGTACAACACCTAGGTGTCTTTATTTATGAATAAGACACATGTACAACACCTAGGTGTCTTTATTGATGAATAAGACACATGCACAACACCTGGGTGTCTTTATTGATGAATAAGACACATGTACAACACTTGGGTGTCTTTACTGATGAATAAGACACATGTTCAACACCTGGGTGTCTTTATTGATGAATAAGACACATGTACAACACTTGGGTGTCTTTACTGATGAATAAGACACATGTACAACACCTGGGTGTCTATTGATGAATAAGACACATGTACAACACCTAGGTGTCTTTATGAATAAGAAACATGTACAACACCTAGGTGTCTTTATTGATGAATAAGACACATATACAACACCAAGGTGTCTTTATTGATGAATAAGACACATGTACAACACCTGGGTGTCTTTATTGATGAATAAGACACATGTGCAACACATGGGTGTCTATTGATGAATAAGACACATGTACAACACCTGGGTGTCTTTATTGATGAATAAGGCACATGTACAACACCTGGGTGTCTTTATTGATGAGTAAGACACATGTACAACACCTGGGTGTCTTTTTTGATGAATAAGACACATGTACAACACCTAGGTGTCTTTATTGATGAATATCATAATCTACACTTGGAAAATCTTGGAAGGAATGGTCCCAAATCTGCACACAGAAATCACTCCCTACGAAAGTAAAAGACTGGGCAGGCGATGCAAAATGCCGCCAATAAAAAGTAGGGGCGCCATTGGTACACTAAGAGAAAACACCATAAGTGTCCGGGGCCCAAAACTGTTCAACAGCCTCCCATCAAGCATTAGGGGAATTGCCAATAAACCCCTGGCTGCCTTCAAGAGAGAGCTGGACAGATACCTAAAGTCAGTGCCGGATCAGCCGGGCTGTGGCTCGTACGTCGGACTGCGTGCGGCCAGCAGTAACAGCCTAGTTGATCAGGCCCTGATCCATCGGGAGGCCTGGTCGTGGACCGGGCCGCGGGGGCGTTGATCCCCGGAATAACCTCCAGGTAACCTCCAGGTAATAAGGCACATGTACAACACCTGGGCGTCTTTATTGATGAATAAGGCACATGTACAACACCTGGGTGTCTTTATTGATGAATAAGACACATGTACATCACCTGGGTGTCTTTATTGATGAATAAGACACATGTACAACACCTGGGCGTCTTTATTGATGAATAAGGCACATGTACAACACCTGGGTGTCTTTATTGATGAATAAGACACATGTACAACACCTGGGTGTCTTTATTGATGAATAAGACACATATACAACACCTGGGTGTCTTTATTGATGAATAAGACACATGTACAACACCTGGATGTCTTTATTGATGAATAAGGCACACCAGGAGGATACAGGGTGCGACTTTCACCAACAACTGGACGGCACCAGTCTTGACTATCCTCTGGATAAGCTACCCTCTATCCACACACACTTTCAAATGTACATCTGGGGTTTAAAACCTATCTACTGCCCCATGGGGTTTAAAGCATATCTACTACACCAACGTCATTAAGACTGGTTGATTGGTTAATAATATAATGGGGTTTAAAGTCTATCAGATATACACCTCTCAGGGTATATACACTGGGATCAACAGGTCTGGACCGTGTGGTGTACTTTCTGGACCGTGTGGTCCATGTTCTGAAGCGTGTGGTCCACCTGGACCGCCTGGTTTACCTTCTGGACCGCCTGTTCCACTTTCTGCACCGTCTGGTCTACCTGGACCGCCTGGTCCACCTGGACAATATGATCCACCTTCTGGACCGTCTGGTCCACCTAGACTGCCAGGTCCACTTTCTGAACCTCCTGGTCCACCTTCTGGACCGTCTTTTTCACCTTCTGGACTGCCTGGTCCACTTTCTGAACCTGGTCCACCTTCTGGACCGTCGGGTCCACCTTCAAGACGCCATGATACGGACACGTGTGTGGGATAACAGCCATTGTATATTGAGTTGTACACAAAACTCTCCACAGCGCTTTACAATCTCTCTAGAGCTCTCTGCACCTCTCTCCCCTCAAGGAAGGTTCCTTGATGTTGGTGAGGGGCTCTTGATTTAGGGAATTGGATCTGTGCTCCAGTTCCCCGAATTAAGCCTGAATGCCTTCCACATCCCCCCCCCAGGCGCTGTATAATCCTCCGGGTTTAGCGCTTCCCCCTTGATTATAATAATAATAATCTGCACCTCTCTCCAGCTCTCTACTCTCTCTACCACCTGTCTAGAGGTCCCCTAGAGCGCTCTAGAGCTCTAAATAGACTTGTAGACATTGACAAGTCTGGCTTATTGGAGTAGGTGTGTATAGTGTAGATGGTGGTGGTGGTGGTTAAATGATAGGGAGGGGGTGGTAGGGGGGATAATGGCAGTGGGTGGGGGTGGCAGAGGGTGGTAGGGGAAGCTAGGGGGTGTTAGGAGGTAAGGGGAAGGGGGTAAAGGGTGGTGTGGCCACCCACACGTAGGGTCCTAGTTGTCAGGAGTCGGGTGGATGAAAATCTAACAGGTGGTATTCCCGTCTGTTTTGGGGGGTTTGGGGGTATTTATGGGGTAGATGGGGCATGCCGTGGGATGACCAATGCCCTCAGTGCCCGGGGTTACTCCTGGCACCCCATATAAGGCCCTAAATAAGTCCCAAAGTCCCTAAAAAGAGAGAAGGCTGTGAGACCCCAGCGCGTCACTGCACAGGCTAGCGCCACACACACACACCCTCACATATACACCCATTCTACCATCTACCTCTACATCTACCGGCATATACGCACAACCCAGGGCAGCAGGGAGCTTCGGGCATCACGCCCACCGTACCCAAACCCAAATCGGGCATGGTATAAGGGAGTTATTGCCATAAATAAGACGTCCCCCTGAGCCCAAGGGCCACGATTTGGCAGCAGTGGATTCAATGTACCTGAGATACTGGCCCTGGAGGGCGCCTTCTACCCTCAGAGTCACATTCACACGCACACACACCACGTACACGCACCACGCACACGTCGTGTGCACGCTTGAAACGCACACAGACTTTTTCGAGGTCAGTTCTCGTGTGTTTCAACTTAAGACTGAAGAATGTGTACACAGTATTGGAGAGAGGGAGGGGATAAAGGGGTAGGGAGAGGGAGGGGACAGATCTCTCTTTACACATGTACGTATTGTAAGCTTAACCTCAAGAAGTCAGTCCCTGAGCCTTGATAAAAGGGAGCCAATCCCTGACTAGATTGAAGGGGGTTCAGTCCCTGACTTGATAGAGGGGGGGGTTAGTACTTCAATCATAACAGAAGGTAGTCAGTAGCTCAGTCATGATAGAAGGTAGTCAGTACCACAGTCATGATAGAAGGTAGTCAGTACCACTGTCATGATAGAAGGTAGTCAGTACCACAGTCATGATAGAAGGTAGTCAGTAGCTCAGTCATGATAGAAGGTAGTCAGTACCACAGTCATGATAGAAGGTGGTCAGTACCACAGTCATGATAGAAGGTGGTTAGTACCACAGTCATGATAGAAGGTAGTCAGTACCACAGTCATGATAGAAGGTAGTCAGTACCACAGTCATGATAGAAGGTAGTCAGTACCACAGTCATGATAGAAGGTAGTCAGTACCACAGTCATGATAGAAGGTAGTCAGTACCACAGTCATGATAGAAGGTAGTCAGTACCACAGTCATGATAGAACGTAGTCAGTACCACAGTCATGATAGAAGGTAGTCAGTACCACAGTCATGATAGAAGGTAGTCAGTACCACAGTCATGATAGAAGGTAGTCAGTACCACAGACATGATAGAAGGTAGTCAGTACCACAGTCATGATAGAAGGTAGTCAGTACCACAGTCATGATAGAAGGTAGTCAGTACCACAGTCATGATAGGTAGTCAGTACCACAGTCATGATAGAAGGTAGTCAGTACCACAGTCATGATAGAAGGTAGTCAGTACCACAGTCATGATAGGTAGTCAGTACCACAGTCATGATAGGAGGTAGCCAGTACCATAGTCATGATAGGTAGTCAGTACCACAGTCATGATAGGAGGTAGTCAGTACCATAGTCATGATAGGTAGTCAGTACCACAGTCATGATAGGTAGTCAGTACCACAGTCATGATAGAAGGTAGTCAGTACCACAGTCATGATAGGTAGTCAGTACCACAGTCATGATAGGAGGTAGCCAGTACCATAGTCATGATAGGTAGTCAGTACCACAGTCATGATAGGTAGTCAGTACCACAGTCATGATAGAAGGTAGTCAGTACCACAGTCATGATAGGTAGTCAGTACCACAGTCATGATAGAAGGTAGTCAGTACCACAGTCATGATAGGTAGTCAGTACCACAGTCATGATAGGAGGTAGCCAGTACCATAGTCATGATAGGTAGTCAGTACCACAGTCATGATAGGTAGTCAGTACCACAGTCATGATAGAAGGTAGTCAGTACCACAGTCATGATAGGTAGTCAGTACCACAGTCATGATAGAAGGTAGTCAGTACCACAGTCATGATAGGTAGTCAGTACCACAGTCATGATAGAAGGTAGTCAGTACCACAGTCATGATAGAAGGTAGTCAGTACCACAGTCATGATAGAAGGTAATCAGTACCACAGTCATGATAGAAGGTAGTCAGTACCACAGTCATGATAGAAGGTAGTCAGTACCACAGTCATGATAGAAGGTAGTCAGTACCACAGTCATGATAGAAGGTAGTCAGTACCACAGTCATGATAGGTAGTCAGTACCACAGTCATGATAGGTAGTCAGTACCACAGTCATGATAGAAGGTAGCCAGTACCACAGTCATGATAGGTAGTCAGTACCACAGTCATGATAGGTAGTCAGTACGACAGTCATGATAGGTAGTCAGTACCACAGTCATGATAGGCAGTCAGTACCACAGTCATGATAGGTAGTCAGTACCACAGTCATGATAGGTAGTCAGTACCACAGTCATGATAGGAGGTAGCCAGTACCACAGTCATGATAGGTAGTCAGTACCACAGTCATGATAGGTAGTCAGTACCACAGTCATGATAGGTAGTCAGTACCACAGTCATGATAGGAGGTAGCCAGTACCACAGTCATGATAGGTAGTCAGTACCACAGTCATGATAGGTAGTCAGTACCACAGTCATGATAGGTAGTCAGTACCACAGTCATGATAGGTAGTCAGTACCACAGTCATGATAGGTAGTCAGTACGACAGTCATGATAGGTAGTCAGTACCACAGTCATGATAGGTAGTCAGTACCACAGTCATGATAGGTAGCCAGTACCACAGTCATGATAGGTAGTCAGTACCACAGTCATGATAGGTAGTCAGTACCACAGTCATGATAGGTAGTCAGTACCACAGTCATGATAGGTAGTCAGTACCACAGTCATGATAGGTAGCCAGTACCACAGTCATGATAGAAGGTAGTCAGTACCACAGTCATGATAGGTAGTCAGTACCACAGTCATGATAGGTAGTCAGTACCACAGTCATGATAGGTAGTCAGTACCACAGTCATGATAGGTAGTCAGTACCACAGTCATGATAGGTAGTCAGTACCACAGTCATGATAGGTAGTCAGTACCACAGTCATGATAGGTAGTCAGTACCACAGTCATGATAGGTAGTCAGTACCACAGTCATGATAGGTAGTCAGTACGACAGTCATGATAGGTAGTCAGTACCACAGTCATGATAGGTAGTCAGTACCACAGTCATGATAGGTAGTCAGTACCACAGTCATGATAGGTAGTCAGTATGACAGTCATGATAGGTAGTCAGTACCACAGTCATGATAGGTAGTCAGTACCACAGTCATGATAGGTAGCCAGTACCACAGTCATGATAGGTAGTCAGTACCACAGTCATGATAGGTAGTCAGTACCACAGTCATGATAGGTAGTCAGTACCACAGTCATGATAGGTAGTCAGTATGACAGTCATGATAGGTAGTCAGTACCACAGTCATGATAGGTAGTCAGTACCACAGTCATGATAGGTAGCCAGTACCACAGTCATGATAGGTAGTCAGTACCACAGTCATGATAGGTAGTCAGTACCACAGTCATGATAGGTAGTCAGTACCACAGTCATGATAGGTAGTCAGTACCACAGTCATGATAGGTAGTCAGTACCACAGTCATGATAGGTAGTCAGTACGACAGTCATGATAGGTAGTCAGTACCACAGTCATGATAGGTAGTCAGTACCACAGTCATGATAGGTAGCCAGTACCACAGTCATGATAGGTAGTCAGTACGACAGTCATGATAGGTAGTCAGTACCACAGTCATGATAGGTAGTCAGTACCACAGTCATGATAGGTAGTCAGTACCACAGTCATGATAGGTAGTCAGTACCACAGTCATGATAGGTAGTCAGTACCACAGTCATGATAGGTAGTCAGTACCACAGTCATGATAGGTAGCCAGTACCACAGTCATGATAGGTAGTCAGTACCACAGTCATGATAGGTAGTCAGTACCACAGTCATGATAGGTAGTCAGTACCACAGTCATGATAGGTAGTCAGTACCACAGTCATGATAGGTAGTCAGTACCACAGTCATGATAGGTAGTCAGTACCACAGTCATGATAGGTAGTCAGTACCACAGTCATGATAGGTAGTCAGTACCACAGTCATGATAGGTAGTCAGTACCACAGTCATGATAGGTAGTCAGTACCACAGTCATGATAGGTAGTCAGTACCACAGTCATGATAGGTAGTCAGTACCACAGTCATGATAGGTAGTCAGTACCACAGTCATGATAGGTAGTCAGTACCACAGTCATGATAGGTAGTCAGTACCACAGTCATGATAGGTAGTCAGTACCACAGTCATGATAGGTAGTCAGTACCACAGTCATGATAGGTAGTCAGTACCACAGTCATGATAGGTAGTCAGTAACACAGTCATGATAGGTAGTCAGTAACACAGTCATGATAGGTAGTCAGTACCACAGTCATGATAGGTAGTCAGTACCACAGTCATGATAGGTAGTCAGTACCACAGTCATGATAGGTAGTCAGTACCACAGTCATGATAGGTAGTCAGTACCACAGTCATGATAGGTAGTCAGTACCACAGTCATGATAGGTAGTCAGTACCACAGTCATGATAGGTAGTCAGTACCACAGTCATGATAGGTAGTCAGTACCACAGTCATGATAGGTAGTCAGTACCACAGTCATGATAGGTAGTCAGTACCACAGTCATGATAGGTAGTCAGTACCACAGTCATGATAGGTAGTCAGTACCACAGTCATGATAGGTAGTCAGTACCACAGTCATGATAGGTAGTCAGTACCACAGTCATGATAGGTAGTCAGTACCACAGTCATGATAGGTAGTCAGTACCACAGTCATGATAGGTAGTCAGTACCACACTGGGACCAGCTACTGGGAAGAACACGTCAGTGTTCAGTGTTCAGTGTTCAGTGTTCAGTGTTCCCAGAACAAGTACAACGGATGATTGTGCAATCTTTCTCAGCAGAACAACTGGTATCGTGGCTAGAATAAGAAGCTTCCAAGATGAGAAACAATGGTACCACTGTACACATAGGAAGACACCCAGGTGTTATACATGTGTCTTATTTACCAGTACAGACACCCAGGTGTTATACATGTGTCTTATTCATCAATACAGACACCCAGGTGTTGTACATGTGTCTTATTTACCAATACAGACACCCAGGTGTTATACATGTGTCTAATTCATCAATTAAGACACCCAGGTGTTATACATGTGTCTTATTCATCAATAGAGACACCCAGGTGTTGTACATGTGTCTTATTCATCAATAAAGACACCCAGGTGTTGTACATGTGTCTTATTCATCAATACAGACACGCAGGTGTTATACATGTGTCTAATTCATCAATAAAGACACCCAGGTGTTATACATGTGTCTTATTCATCAATAAAGATACCCAGGTGTTATACATGTGCCTTATTCATCAATAAAGACACCCAGGTGTTGTACATGTGTCTTATTCATCAATAAAGACACCTAGGTGTTATACATGTGTCTAATTCATCAATAAAGACACCCAGGTGTTGTACATGTGCCATATTCATCAATAAAGACACCTAGGTGTTATACATGTGTCTTATTCATCAATACAGGCACCCAGGTGTTGTACATGTGTCTTATTCATCAATAAAGACACCCAGGTGTTGTACATGTGTCTTATTCATCAATAAAGACACCTAGGTGTTGTACATGTGTCTTATTCATCAATAAAGACACCCAGGTGTTGTACATGTGTCTTATTCATCAATAAAGACACCTAGGTGTTGTACATGTGTCTTATTCATCAATAAAGACACCTAGGTGTTGTACATGTGTCTTATTCACCAATAAAGACACCTAGGTGTTGTACATGTGTCTTATTCATCAATAAAGACACCTAGGTGTTGTACATGTGTCTTATTCATCAATAAAGACACCCAAGTGTTGTACATGTGTCTTATTCATCAATAAAGACACCCAGGTGTTGTACATGTGTCTTATTCATCAATAAAGACACCTAGGTGTTGTACATGTATCTTATTCATCAATAAAGACACCCAGGTGTTGTACATGTGTCTTATTCATGAATAAAGACACCCAGGTGTTGTACATGTGTCTTATTCATCAATAAAGACACCTAGGTGTTGTACATGTGTCTTATTCATCAATAAAGACACTCAGGTGTTGTACATGTGTCTTATTCATCAATAAAGACACCCAGGTGTTGTACATGTGTCTTATTCATCAATAAAGACACCCAGGTGTTGTACATGTGTCTTATTCATCAATAAAGACACCCAGGTGTTGTACATGTGTCTTATTCATCAATAAAGACACCCAGGTGTTGTACATGTGTCTTATTCATCAATAAAGACACCCAGGTGTTGTACATGTGTCTTATTCATCAATAAAGACACCCAGGTGTTGTACATGTGTCTTATTCATCAATAAAGACACCTAGGTGTTGTACATGTGTCTTATTCATCAATAAAGACACCCAGGTGTTGTACATGTGTCTTATTCATCAATAAAGACACCCAGGTGTTGTACATGTGTCTTATTCATCAATAAAGACACCCAGGTGTTGTACATGTGTCTTATTCATCAATAAAGACACCCAGGTGTTGTACATGTGTCTTATTCATCAATAAAGACACCTAGGTGTTGTACATGTGTCTTATTCATCAATAAAGACACCCAGGTGTTGTACATGTGTCTTATTCATCAATAAAGACACCCAGGTGTTGTACATGTGTCTTATTCATCAATAAAGACACCTAGGTGTTGTACATGTGTCTTATTCATCAATAAAGATACTCAGGTGTTGTACATGTGTCTTATTCATCAATAAAGACACCCATGTGTTGTACATGTGTCTTATTCATCAATAAAGACACCCAGGTGTTGTACATGTGTCTTATTCATCAATAAAGACACCCAGGTGTTGTACATGTGTCTTATTCATCAATAAAGACACCCAGGTGTTGTACATGTGTCTTATTCATCAAGAAAGACACCCAGGTGTTGTACATGTGTCTTATTCATCAATAAAGACACCCAGGTGTTGTACATGTCTTATTCATCAGTAAAGACACCCAGGTGTTGTACATGTGTCTTATTCATCAGTAAAGACACCCAGGTGTTGTATATGTGTCTTATTCATCAATAAAGACACCCAGGTGTTGTATATGTGTCTTATTCATCAATAAAGACACCCAGGTGTTGTACATGTCTTATTGGCTGAGACAGATACATAGGCAGTGTGACACATGATGTATCCGGCAGTGTATAGTACCAGACACACGGACACATGTATCCGGCACTGTAGAGCACTGGACACTTGGACACGTGATGTATCAGGCAGTATAGAGTACCGGTCACTTGGACACATGATGTATCCGACAGTATAGAGTACCGGACACTTGGACACGTAATGTATCCGGCAGTGTAGAGTACCGAACATTTGGACACATGATGTATCCGGAAATATAGAGTACCGGACATTTGGACACATGTATCCGGAACTGTAGAGTACCGGACACATGGACGCGTGATGTATCCGGCAATATAGAGTACCGGACACTTGGACACATGATGTATCCGGCAGTGTAGATCACAGGACACTTGAACACGATATATCCGGCAGTATAGAATACCGGACACATGGACACACGATGTATTCGGCAGTGTAGAGTACCTGACACATGGACATACAATGTATCCGGCAGTGTATAAGATCGGACACATGTACACAATGTATCCGGCAGTGTAGAAGACTGGACACACGATGTATCCGGCAGTGTAGAGTATCGGACACATGATGTATCCGGCAGTATAGAGTACCGGACACATGTATCCTTCAGTGTAGAGCACCGGACACATGGACACAATGTATCCGGCAGTGTAGAAGACTGGACACACGATATATCCGGCAGTGTAGAGTATCGGACACATGATGTATCCGGCAGTGTAGAGTATCGGACACAAGATGTATCCGGCAGTGTAGAACACCGGACAAATGGACACACAGTGTATCCGGCAGTGTAGAGAACCAGACAATGTATCCGGCAGTGTAGAGTATCGGACACATGATGTATCCGGCAGTGTATAGTACTGGACACATGGACACACGATGTATCCGGCAGTGTAGAGTACCAGACACAATGTATCCGGTAGTGTAGAGTACCGGACACACGATGTATCCGGCAGTGTAGAGTACGAGACACAATGTATCCGGCAGTGTAGAGCACCGGACACAATGTATCCGGCAGTGTACACCACCGGACATACAATGTATCCAGCAGTGTAGAGTACCAGACACAGTGTATCCGGCAGTGTACAGCACCGGACACAATGTATCCGGCAGTGTGGAGTACCAGACACAATGTATCCGGCAGTGTACAGCACCGGACACTCAATGTATCCGGCAGTGTAGAGTACCAGACACAATGTATCCGGCAGTGTAGAGTACCAGACACAATGTATCCGGCAGTGTAGAGTACCAGACACAATGTATCCGGCAGTGTAGAGCACCGGACACGCAATGTATCCGGCAGTGTAGAGCACCGGACACACAATGTATCCGGCAGTGTACAGCACCGGACACAATGTATCCGGCAGTGTACAGCACCGGACAATGTATCCGGCAGTGTAGAGCACCGGACACAATGTATCCGGCAGTGTAGAGCACCGGACACAATGTATCCGGCAGTGTAGAGCACCGGACACACAATGTATCCGGCAGGGTACAGCACCGGACACACAATGTATCCGGCAGTGTATACCACCGGACACAATGTATCCGGCAGTGTACAGCACCGGACACAGTGTATCTGGCAGTGTAGAGCACCGGACACACGATGTATCCGGCAGTGTAGAGTACCAGACACAATGTATCCGGCAGTGTACAGCACCGGACAATGTATCCGGCAGAGTACCGGATGTGTCTCCCGGCTGGAAGTGGATGTTACTCATATTATTCATTATTTCCGCAGCCGCTTGTTGGAATTAAATGTCGGCTGTGGTACACTACGGTACACTACGGTACACTGGTACACTACGGTACACTGGTACACTACGGTACATTACGGTACACTGTGGTACACTACGGTACACTGTGTACACAGTGGTACACTGTACACTGGTACACTACGGTACACTGCGTGTACTACGGTACACTGCGTACACTACGTGTACTACGGTGCACTGCGTACACTACGGTACACTGCATACACTACGGTACACTGTGGTGCACTACCTTACACTGTGTACACTGGTACACTACGGTATACTGTGGTACTCTACGGTACACTGTGGTACACTACGGTACACTGTGTACACTACGGTACACTGTGGTACACTACCGTACACTGTTACACTACGGTACACTGGTACACTGCGGTACACTGTGTTACACTACGGTACACTGTGTTACACTACGGTACACTGTGTTACACTACGGTACATTGTGGTACACTACGGTACACTGTGTACACTACGGTACACTGTGGTACACTACGGTACACTGGTACACTACGGTACACTGGTACACTACGGTATATTGTAGTACACTATGGTACACTGTGTACGCTGGTACACTACGGTACACTGTGTACACTGTGGTACACTACGGTACACTGTGGTACACTACGGTACACTGTGGTACACTACGGCACACTGTGTACACTGTGGTACACTACGGTACACTGTGGCACACTACAGTACACTGTGGTACACAACGGTACACTGTACATTGTGGTACACTACGGTACATTGCTACACTGTACACTACAGTACACTGTGGTACACTACGGTACACTGTGGTACACTACGGTACACTGTAGTACACTACGGTATACTGTGTACACTATGGTACACTACGGTACACTGTGTACACTGTGGTACACTACGGTACACTGTGGTACATTACGGTATACTGGTACACTACGGTACACTGTGGTACTGTGGTACACTGTGGTACACTACGGTACATTGTGGTGCACTACGGTACAGAGGTACACTACGGTACACTGTGGTACACTACGGTACAGTGTGCACTGTGGTACACTACGGTACAGTGTACACTGTAGTACACTACGGTACGCTACGGTACACTGTGGTACACTACGGTACACTGTGGTACACTACGGTACACTGTGGTACACTACGGTACACTGTGGTACACTACGGTACACTGTGTACACTACGGTACACTGTGGTACACTACGGTACACTGGCACACTACTGTACACTATGGTACAGTACGGTACACTGTGGTACACTACAGTGCATTGGTCACTACAGTACATTGTGGTACACTACGGTACACTTTGGTACACTACCGTACATTGGTACACTATGGTGCACTTCGGTACACTGTGATACACTACAGTACACTGCAGTACACTATGGTATGCTGTAGTAAACTACGGCACACTACAGTAAACTGTGGTACACTATGGCATACTGTTGTACACTATGGTAGACTGCAGTACACTGTCGTATGCTGTAGTACACTACGGCACACTACAGTAGACTATGGTGCACTGTAGTACACTGCTGTACACTGTAGTACACTGCGGTACACTGTAGAACACAGCGGTACACCGTAGTACAATACAGTACACCTCAGTATTGTAGTACACGATGGTACACTGTAGTACACTAAAGTACTGATGCAATGGTCGGAGAAGTGACAGATGCAGTTTAATATAGACAAATGCAAACTTCTAAACATTGGACCGGACAATAACCATGACACATATAAACTAAATAATGTAGATCTTAATATTACGGATTGCGAAAAAGATTTAGGAGTTCTGGTTAGCAGTAATCTGAAACCAAGACAACAGTGCGTAAGTGTTGGCAATAAAGCTAGTAGGCACGACCTACTTCCACATTGAACAAATGTGACACCACCTATGACTGCTGCACCTCTCCTGCCTACGGTTTATAAGCTCCTTCGCACTTATGCCGTATTCTATTCAAGATTGATGTACTGACCACATCGACTCAAGGCTGAGGGACTGATTACCTCATTCCCCTCCTGTTCTTCAAGATTCTCCTTTTATGGACTGATGAAGCCGCTGTGTGGCGAAACGTTTCCTCAATAAAGATTTCCAAGAGTTGCACATGTGTCTAATTTATCAACGTGTCGGTTCTCTGAACCATTGACCTACAATCTGCAATAAAGCTAACAGAATCCTTGGCTTCATATCAAGAAGCATAAATAATAGGAGTCCTCAGGTTGTTCTTCAACTCTATATATCCTTGGTTAGTCCTCATCTAGATTATGCTGCACAGTTTTGGTCACCGTATTACAGAATGGATATAAATGCTCTGGAAAACGTACAAAGGAGGATGACGAAGTTGATCCCATGTATCAGAAATCTTCCCTATGAGGATAGACTGAGGCCCTGAATCTGCACTCTCTAGAAAGGCGTAGAACCAGGGGATACATGATTGAGGTGTATAAATGGAAGACAGGAATAAATAAAGGGGATGTAAATAGTGTGCTGAAAATATCTAGCCTAGACAGGACTCGCAGCAATGGTTTTAAGTTGGATAAATTCAGATTCAGGAAGGATATAGGAAAGTACTGGTTTGGTAATAGAGTTGTGGATGAGTGGAACAAACTCCCGAGTACAGTTATAGAGGCCAGAACGTTGTGTAGCTTTAAAAATAGGTTAGATAAATACATCAGTGGGTGTGAGTTGGACCTGACTAGCTTGTGCTACTAGGTCAGTTGCCGTGCACCTTCCTTAAGTGAATGTGACCTGACCTGACTAAGTTGGAGCATTGGCTTGGACTGTTAGGGAACTTGGACTTGCCTCACATGGGCCAGTAGGCCTGATGCAGTGTTCTTTCTTATAAAGTCACCCAGGTGTTGTACATGTGTCTTATTCACCAATAAAGACACCTAGGTGTTGTACATGTGTCTTATTCACCAATAAAGACACCCAGGTGTTGTACATGTGTCTTATTCATCAATAAAGACACCTAGGTGTTGTACATGTGTCTTATTGATCAATAAAGACACCTAGGTGTTGTACATGTGTCTTATTCATCAATAAAGACACCCAGGTGTTGTACATGTCTCTGATTCATCAATAAAGACACCCAGGTGTTGTACATGTGTCTTATTCATCAATAAAGACACCCAAGTGTTGTACATGTGTCTTATTCATCAATAAAGACACCCAGGTGTTGTACATGTGTCTTATTCATCAATAAAGACACCCAGGTGTTGTACATGTGTCTTATTCATCAATAAAGACACCCAGGTGTTGTACATGTGTCTTATTCATCAATAAAGACACCCAGGTGTTGTACATGTGTCTTATTCATCAGTAAAGACACCCAGGTGTTGTACATGTGTCTTATTCATCAATAAAGACACCTATGTGTTGTACATGTGTCTTATTCATCAATAAAGACACCTAGGTGTTGTACATGTGTCTTATTCATCAATAAAGACACCCAGGTGTTGTACATAAGCGAACTCAACGCGTTGAACACCTGTTGCACACCTCTTATGTCACAGGTTTTGAGTCTTCCTAGCACTGTAGGCCTACTGTAGTGTTGAACCTACCTACCATGGTCCAGTAGGCCTACTGCAGTGCTGAACCTACCTAGCATGGTCCAGTAGGCCTACTGTAATGTTGAACCTACCTAGCATGGTCCAGTAGGCCTACTGTAGTGTTAACCTACCTAACATGGTCCAGTAGGCCTAATGTAGTGTTGAACTAACTTACCATGGTCCAGCAGGCCTACTGTAGTGTTGAACCTACCTAGCATGGTCCAGTAGACCTACTGTAGTGTTGAACCTACCTAGCATGGTCCAGTAGACCTACTGTAGTGTTGAACCTACCTAGCATGGTCCAGTAGACCTACTGTAGTGTTGAACCTACCTGGCATGGTCCAGTAGACCTACTGTAGTGTTGAACCTACCTAGCATGGTCCAGTAGACCTACTGTAGTGTTGAACCTACCTAGCATGGTCCAGTAGACCTACTGTAGTGTTGAACCTACCTAGCATGGTCCAGTAGACCTACTGTAGTGTTGAACCTACCTAGCATGGTCCAGTAGACCTATGGTAGTGTTGAACCTACCTAGCATGGTCCAGTAGACCTACTGTAGTGTTGAACCTACCTAGCATGGTCCAGTAGACCTACTGTAGTGTTGAACCTACCTAGCATGGTCCAGTAGACCTATGGTAGTGTTGAACCTACCTACCATGGTCCAGTAGACCTACTGTAGTGTTGAACCTACCTAGCATGGTCCAGTAGGCCTACTTTTGTGTTGAACCTACCTAGCATGGTTCAGTAGGCCTACTGTAGTGTTGAACCTTCCTAGCATGGTCCAGTAGACCTACTGTAGTGTTGAACCTACCTAGCATGGTCCAGTAGACCTATGGTAGTGTTGAACCTACGTAGCATGGTCCAGTAGACCTACTGTAGTGTTGAACCTACCTAGCATGGTCCAGTAGACCTATGGTAGTGTTGAACCTACTTAGCATGGTCCAGTAGGCCTACTGTTGTGTTGAACCTACCTAGACTAGAAAACACACTTGACCTTATCTTCACAAATAATGAGGACCTGATAAGAGACATAATATCAAAAACAACTGATTCCGATCACAACCTAATCGAAGTCCAGACGTACATGCATAGGGGTACTGATCAGCAGAATGCATGTACCTGTGAAGGTGTCTTCACAAAATACAGCTTCAACAACAAGAACATCAACTGGGACCAGGTAAACCATGTCCTAAACGAAACATGTTGGGAAGATGTCTTAAATGACATGGATCCAAACCAGTCCCTTGAAAGGATCAACTTCCTGGTAGCCGAAACATGTTCTAGGCATATTCCCCTAAGAAACAAGAACAGCAGGAGTAAACTGGAGAGAAAAAGAAGCTCCCTCTACAGAAGACGACGAAGAGTCACTGAGCTCCTCAGGAGTGCTAGAATATCTGATAAACGAAAGGAGGCGCTGACCAGGGAAGTGGAAACTATCGAACTTAAGCTAAATGACTCCTACAGGAACCAGGAGAGGCAGGAGCAGCTTAAAGCTATTAGTGAAATTGAAAGAAATTCAAAATATTTCTTTTCATATGCCAAAAACAAGGCAAATACCACATCTAGTATCGGGCCCTTACTCAGACAGGATGGGACTTACACAGATGACAACAAGGAAATGAGTGAAATATTGAAATCCCAGTATGACTCTGTGTTTAGTGAACCACTAATCGGTCTGAGGATCGACGACCCAAATGATTTCTTCATGAATGAGCCTCAAAACTCCATAAATGTATGCCAGATTTCCGACATTACCCTAACTCCGACAGATTTCGAAAAAGCCATTGACAACATGCCTATGCACTCAGCCCCGGGCCCAGACTCGTGGAACTCTGTTTTCATTAAGAACTGCAAGAAACCCCTCTCGCGTGCCCTAAGTACACTATGGAGGAGGAGCTTGGACATGGGTGAAATTCCACAGTCACTTAAAACAACGGATATAGCCCCACTCCATAAAGGTGGCAGCAAAGCATTAGCTAAGAACTATAGACCAATAGCTCTGACGTCCCACATCATAAAAATCTTTGAAAGAGTGCTAAGAAGCAGGATTGCAAATCACCTGGATTCCCAAAATCTGCACAATCCAGGGCAACATGGGTTCAGGGCAGGTCGCTCCTGCCTCTCACAACTACTGGATCACTATGACATGGCCTTGGATGCACTGGAAGAAAATCAGAATGCAGATGTAATATACACAGACTTTGCAAAAGCATTTGACAAATGCGATCATGGCGTAATAGCCCATAAAATACGTGCTAAAGGAATAACTGGGAAAGTGGGGAGATGGATCTTCAACTTCCTAACAAATCGAATACAATGAGTAGTGGTCAACAGAGTTAAATCGGAGGCTGCCATAGTGAAGAGCTCTGTTCCACAAGGCACAGTACTCGCCCCCATCTTATTCCTTATCCTCATATCAGACATAAACAGAGATATACACCACAGCACCGTATCATCCTTTGCGGATGATACTAGGATCTGCATGAGGCTGTCATCTGCTGAGGACGCGGTTAACCTCCAAGAAGATATAAACAAAGTTTTCCAGTGGGCAACGGTAAACAATATGATGTTCAATGAGGACAAATTCCAACTACTCCGTTATGGAAAACTGGAGGAGATAATAACTAGAACAGAGTATACTACTGACTCCGGCCATACAATAGAGCGGAAAAATAATGTAAGGGACCTGGGAGTAGTAATGTCTGAGGATCTCACTTTCAAGGATCACAACAGTGCCACGATCGCTCGTGCAAAGAAAATAATAGGATGGATAATGAGAACTTTCAAAACGAGAGATGCCAAGCCCATGATGATCCTTTTCAAATCACTTGTACTCTCTAAGCTAGAATACTGCTGTACATTAACATCTCCATTCAAAGCAGGTGAAATCGCAGATCTAAAGAGTGTACAGAGATCCTTTACTGCACGTATAAGTTCTGTCAAGCACCTTAACTACTGGGAACGCTTGGAAGCACTTGACTTGTACTCGTTGGAACGCAGGAGGGAGAGATATATCATAATCTACACTTGGAAAATCTTGGAAGGAATGGTCCCAAATCTGCACACAGAAATCACTCCCTACGAAAGTAAAAGACTGGGCAGGCGATGCAAAATGCCCCCAATAAAAAGTAGGGGCGCCATTGGTACACTAAGGGAAAACACCATAAGTGTCCGGGGCCCAAAAACTGTTCAACAGCCTCCCATCAAGCATTAGGGGAATTGCCAATAAACCCCTGGCTGCCTTCAAGAGAGAGCTGGACAGATACCTAAAGTCAGTGCCGGATCAGCCGGGCTGTGGCTCGTACGTTGGACTGCGTGCGGCCAGCAGTAACAGCCTAGTTGATCAGGCCACGATCCATCGGGAGGCCTGGTCATGGACCGGGCCGCGGGGGCGTTGATCCCCGGAATAACCTCCAGGTAGCATGGTCCAGTAGGCCTACTGTAGTGAACCTACCTAGCATGGTCCAGTAGACCTTTTGTAGTGTTGAACCTACCTAGCATGGTCCAGTAGGCCTACTGTAGTGTTGAACCTACCTAGAATGGTCCAGTAGGCCTACTGTAGTGTTGAATCTACCTAGAATGGTCCAGTAGGCCTACTGTAGTGTTGAACCTACCTAGCATGGTCCAGTAGGCCTACTGTAGTGTTGAACCTACCTAGAATGGTCCAGTAGGCCTACTGTAGTGTTGAACCTACCTAGCATGGTCCAGTAGACCTACTGTAGTGTTGAACCTACCTAGAATGGTCCAGTAGGCCTACTGTAGCGTTGAACCTACCTAGCATGGTCCAGTAGGCCTACTGTAGTGTTTAACCTACCTAGCATGGTCCAGTAGACCTACTGTAGTGTTGAACCTACCTAGCATGATCCAGTAGACCTACTGTAGTGTTGAACCTACCTAGCATGGTCCAGTAGGCCTACTGTAGTGTTGAACCTACCTAGCATGGTCCAGTAGGCCTACTGTAGTGTTGAACCTACCTAGCATGGTCCAGTAGACCTACTGTAGTGTTGAACCTACCTAGCATGGTCCAGTAGGCCTATTGTAGTGTTGAACCTACCTAGCATGGTCCAGTAGGCCTACTGTAGTGTTGAACCTACCTAGCATGGTCCAGTAGGCCTACTGTAGTGTTGAACCTACCTAGCGTGGTCCAGTAGACCTACTGTAGTGTTGAACCTACCTAGCATGGTCCAGTAGGCCTATTGTAGTGTTGAACCTACCTAGCATGGTCCAGTAGGCCTATAGCAGTGTTGAACCTACCTAGCATTGTCCAGTAGGCCTATGGTAGCAATAATAATATTATAAAAATAATTAATAATAATTAATTAAGAATAATAATAAAATAATAATTAAAATTATAAATAATATTAATTAATAATAATGATAAATAAAAATAATAAATTAATAATAATAATAATAATAATAAATTAATAATAATAATAATACTAATAATAATAATAATAATAATAATAATAATAATAATAAATTAATAATAATAATAATAATAATAATAATAATAACAATAATAATAATAATGATAATAATAATAATAATAATAATAATAATAATAATAATAATAATAATAATAATAATAACAATAATAATAATAAATTAATAATAATAATAATAATGATAATAATAATAATAATAACTCACCATTGCTGGTTGTTATGTCCTTGTTGCTCGATACGTCGTGAATTTTTTTCCCCAAAAATCCCGTTTTTTTTTAGGCCTCTATGAGGCCATGGAGGGGGGAGGGGGTCCGACGGTAGGCCTACTTAAATCACTAGAAACTAAACCAAAATTTCCCTCACTGGAAATTATAGCCAAAAATATTCGGTTTTACAGGTTTTTCACGTTTTTTCCGGTTTTCTTGTGGGTTTTTCTGGTTTATTGTTTTTTTTATGGGGTTTTCACGTTTTGTCTGGTTTATTGTGGATTTATCCTAGTTTTTATGGTTTTTTCCACGGTTTTTTCCTGTTTTCACGGTTTTTCCCCGGTTTTCTTGGGTTTTCACGTTTTTTCCCTGGGTTTTCCCGGTTTTCTTGGGTTTTTTGAGGGTTTAACCTTTATTTAAATCCCTTTTTCTCGTTATTTGGGTTTCTCACGGTTTTTAAGCTTTTTTGGTTTTTAATCGAGTTTTCTTTGTTTTTTTATAGGTTTTTCTTGGTTTTTAATCTGTTTTTCTTGTTTTTATAGGTTTTTCTTGGTTTAATCGATTCTTGGTTTTTATAGGTTTTTCTTGGTTTTTAATCGGTTTTTCTTGGTTTTTATAGGTTTTTCTTGGTTTTTAATTGTTTTTTCTTGATATTTATAGGTTTTTCTTGGTTTTTAATCGGTTTTTCTTGGTTTTTAATCGGTTTTTCTTGGTTTTAATGTTTTTTCTTGTATTTTTCCTGTTGTTTTTCTCGTTCACTTTATTTTTTTTTGCCCAGATAGACACACTAGGCCTATGTGATGGTGTCTACTCACTCGATAGTGTCTACTCTATCCGACAAATAGTGTCTAGTTGCACTGTTTTCGATAGATAGTGTCTACTTTCACTGTCTACTCGATAGTGTCTATTTTCACTGTCTACTCGATAGTGTCTACTTTCACTGTCTACTCAATAGTGTCTACTTTCACTGTCTACTCGATAGATAGTGTCTACTCTCACTCTGGTCGATAGATAGTCCCCGATAGATGGAGGAGCGAGGTAGACACGTCTACCCACCACGAGAGTCGACAGTGTACTGAGGACCCACCTTAACCCACCCCTAACCCACCCCCGCCCACCCTCCCCTATATTCTCCTATTTCGACCCCTTAGACACCCACTATCCCCTTGATTTTTGTGAGTGGGTGTTGGAGAAGTGGAGGGAGGGGTATGAAAGGGGACAAGGCCATAGGCCTAAGGGAAAGGGGTTAAAATGGGGTTTAAGGGGAAGGGGTTGTGGTAATTCAGTCTAGGGGAGGGGGGGAAGTTGTCAGTGCTCACCAGAGGGTTAATGTGGTCATCCCCCCTCCCTATCCCCCTTCCAGGGCTCCCCTCCCCCTAAAACCCCCTTCCCGACAAAACATCCCCTCCCCTCCCACACAACCTGACTTGGAGGATGGCTTCCCCCTCCCCATCCCCCTACGTCTATCATGTACGTCTCCTACCCCCCGTCCCCCACCTATTCCTTAACCCCTGCCAATCCCTCCCCCTACGACCCACCCCCTCCCATTATTCCGCCATTCCTTTACCACAGCGATGGACAGACAAGGGAGGGGGTGATAGGGAGGGGTTGTGGTATTGGGGAGGAGGTGGTGTTAGGGGTGGTGGTGTTTGGTAGGGGTGGTGGTGTTAGGTAGGGGTGGTGGTGTTAGGTGGGGTGGTGGTGTTAGGTAGGAGTAGTGGTGTTAGGTAGGGGTGGTGGTGTTTGGTAGGGGTGGTGGTGTTAGGTAGGGGTGGT
Source organism: Cherax quadricarinatus (assembly GCF_038502225.1). Classification (NCBI taxonomy): domain Eukaryota; kingdom Metazoa; phylum Arthropoda; class Malacostraca; order Decapoda; family Parastacidae; genus Cherax; species Cherax quadricarinatus. The sequence goes on along the minus strand of NC_091388.1, from coordinate 4,263,727 downwards.
GGTGTTAGGTAGGGGTGGTGGTGTTAGGTAGGAGTAGTGGTGTTAGGTAGGGGTGGTGGTGTTAGGTAGGGGTAGTGGTGATAGGTAGGGGTAGTGGTGTTAGGTAGGAGTAGTGGTGTTGGGTAGGGGTGGTGGTGTTAGGTAGGGGTGGTGGTGTTAGGTAGGGGTGGTGGTGTTAGGTAGGGGTGGTGGTGTTAGGTAGGGGTGGTGGTGTTAGGTAGGGGTGGTGGTGTTAGGTAGGGGGTAGTGGTGTTAGGTAGGGGGTAGTGGTGTTAGGTAGGGGTGGTGGTGTTAGGTAGGGGTGGTGGTGTTAGGTAGGGGTGGTGGTGTTAGGTAGGGGTGGTGGTGTTAGGTAGGAGTGGTGGTGGTTTAGAAAGACACGTAAGCAAACACTACGACACACTTACTAGAAAACGTTTCGGTCCTGGGACCTTGATCACGTGATCAAGGTCCCAGGACCGAAACGTTTTCTAGTGTGTCGTAGTGTTTGCTTACGTGTCTTTCTAAACCAGCTTGTCGGTATTTATTACCAAGGTTTATACCAGGAGTGGTGGTGTTAGGTAGGGGTGGTGGTGTTAGGTAGGGGTGGTGGTGTTAGGTAGGGGTGGTTAGGTAGGGGTGGTGGTGTTAAGTAGGGGTAGTGGTGTTAGGTAGGGGTGGTTAGGTAGGGGTGGTGGTGTTAAGTAGGGGTAGTGGTGTTAGGTAGGGGTGGTGGTGTTAGGTAGGGGTGGTGGTGTTAGGTAGGGGTGGTGGTGTTAGGTAGGGGTGGTGTTAGGTAGGAGTAGTGGTGTTAGGTAGGGGTGGTGGTGTTAGGTACGGGTGGTGGTGTTAGGTAGGGGTGGTGGTGTTAGGTAGGGGTGGTGTTAGGTAGGAGTAGTGGTGTTAGGTAGGGGTGGTGGTGTTAGGTAGGGGTGGTGGTGTTAGGTAGGGGTGGTGGTGTTAGGTAGGGGTGGTGGTATTAGGTAGGGGTAGTGGTGTTAGGTAGGGGTGATGGTGTTAGGTAGGGGTGGTGGTGTTAGGTAGGGGTGGTGGTGTTAGGTAGGAGTAGTGGTGTTAGGTAGGGGTGGTGGTGTTAGGTAGGGGTGGTGGTGTTAGGTAGGGGTGGTGGTGTTAGGTAGGAGTAGTGGTGTTAGGTAGGGGTGGTGGTGTTAGGTAGGGGTGGTGGTGTTAGGTAGAGGTGGTGGTGCTAGGTAGGGGTGGTGTTAGGTAGGAGTAGTGGTGTTAGGTAGGGGTGGTGGTGTTAGGTAGGGGTGGTGGTGTTAGGTAGGGGTGGTGGTGTTAGGTAGGGGTGGTGGTGTTAGGTAGGGGTAGTGGTGTTAGGTAGGGGTAGTGGTGTTAGGTAGGAGTAGTGGTGTTAGGTAGGGGTGGTGGTGTTACGTAGGGGTAGTGGTGTTAGGTAGGGGTAGTGGTGTTAGGTAGGGGTTGTGGTGTTAGGTAGGGGTGGTGGTGTTACGTAGGGGTAGTGGTGTTAGGTAGGGGTAGTGGTGTTACGTAGGTGTAGTGGTGTTAGGTAGGGGTAGTGGTGTTAGGTAGGGGTAGTGGTGTTAGGTAGGGGTGGTGGTGTTACGTAGGGGTAGTGGTGTTAGGTAGGGGTAGTGGTGTTAGGTAGGGGTAGTGGTGTTAGGTAGGGGTGGTGGTGTTACGTAGGGGTAGTGGTGTTAGGTAGGGGTAGTGGTGTTAGGTAGGGGTTGTGGTGTTAGGTAGGGGTGGTGGTGTTACGTAGGGGTAGTGGTGTTAGGTAGGGGTAGTGGTGTTAGGTAGGGGTAGTGGTGTTAGGTAGGGGTAGTGGTGTTAGGTAGGGGTAGTGGTGTTAGGTAGGGGTAGTGGTGTTAGGTAGGGGTAGTGGTGTTAGGTAGGGGTGGTGGTGTTACGTAGGGGTAGTGGTGTTAGGTAGGGGTAGTGGTGTTAGGTAGGGGTAGTGGTGTTAGGTAGGGGTGGTGGTGTTACGTAGGGGTAGTGGTGTTAGGTAGGGGTAGTGGTGTTAGGTAGGGGTAGTGGTGTTACGTAGGGGTAGTGGTGTTAGGTAGGGGTGATGGTGTTAGGTAGGGGTAGTGGTGTTAGGTAGGGGTGGTGGTGTTAGGTAGGAGTAGTGGTGTTAGGTAGGGGTGGTGGTGTTAGGTAGGGGTTATTAACTAGGGGGTACTGTATCACACGTCCAGTTAAAAGAATTTCCTTCTAAAACACAAGAATGTCCAGGAGGAGGAGGGGTAGGGGAAGGGGGGAGGGGAGATAGAGGGAGGGGAGGAGGGGGTTAAAATATATACACCCCTCCCCCCCTCTCTCTCTCTCTCTCTCTCTCTCCACGTCATTGCACAGGTGATAGGTGCATAGGGGAGGGGAAGGGGGAGGGGGCAGGACACACACACGTGTCCACGCGTCCGGACACACTGGAGCAGGTTGCGTCCTGTTGACCTGGAGGAAGGGGATAGGGAGGGGGAAGGAAAGGAGGAGGGGATGGGAAAGAGGTAGGTGGGAGGGGGAGGTAATCAAGACGACCCCCCCCCCCTGTGAGGGCTACGGAGCACTACCGTAGACCTACTGGCCTATGTGTGATAAATGATCTTTGCTAGGCAGGTCTAACCCACACACTGCAACACCTGGGTGTTTTTATTGATGAATAAGACACATGTACAACACCTGGGTGTTTTTATTGATGAATAAGACACATGTACAACACCTGGGTGTCTTTATTGATGAATAAGACACATGTACAACACCTGGGTGTCTTTATTGATGAATAAGACACATGTACAACACCTGGGTGTCTTTATTGATGAATAAGACACATGTACAACACCTGGGTGTCTTTATTGATGAATAAGACACATGTACAACACCTGGGTGTTTTTATTGATGAATAAGACACATGTACAACACCTAGGTGTCTTTATTGATGAATAAGACACATGTACAACACCTGGGTGTCTATTGATGAATAAGACACATGTACAACACCTAGGTGTCTTTATTGATGAATAAGACACATGTACAACACCTGGGTGTCTTTATTGATGAATAAGACACATGTACAACACCTAGGTGTCTTTATAAGAACATAAGAAAGGAGTGATGAATGGTTTGAAAAACCGACAAGTTGAAGATTGAGACACTTATGCAGCATATGGGAATCTTTATTCAGGAAACGTTTCGCCACACAGTGGCTTCATCAGTCCAATACAAAGAGGAAGGCGTAAGGAGAGGAGGAGTATGAGGTAATCAGTCCCTCAGCCTGGAGTCGATGTGTTCAGTCCATCAATCTTGTAGAATGTACAGCATAGGGCCGTAGACGTGGCTTATATACTGTAGTGAGGTGAGGTGAAGCAGGCGGAGGCCGGGTCATAGTGGTACCATCCACTAGTCGAAGTAGTCAGGTGAGGCGAAGCAGGAGGAGGCGGGGTCATAGTGGTACCATCCACTAGTCGAAGTAGGTCTTCGTCCAAAGGTTGAACAAGTGTTGAAAAATTCTTTGTAACAAGATCCCATGATGCTGCAGTGTCTGACAGTTGTGATGAATGGTTTAAAAAACCGACCTATGCTGTACATTCTACAAGATTGATGGACTGAACACATCGACTCCAGGCTGAGGGACTGATTACCTCATACTCCTCCTCTCCGTACGCCTTCCTCTTTGTATTGGACTGATGAAGCCACTGTGTGGCGAAACGTTTCCTGAATAAAGATTCCCATATGCTGCATAAGTGTCTCAATCTTCAACTTGTCGGTTTTTCAAACCATTCATCACAACTGTCAGACACTGCAGCATCATGGGATCTTATTACAAAGAATTTTTCAACACTTGTTCAACCTTTGGACGAAGACCTACTTCGACTAGTGGATGGTACCACTATGACCCCGCCTCCCCCTGCTTCACCTCACCTCACTACAGTATATAAGCCACGTCTACGGCCCTATGCTGTACATTCTACAAGATTGATGGACTGAACACATCGACTCCAGGCTGAGGGACTGATTACCTCATACTCCTCCTCTCCTTACGCCTTCCTCTTTGTATTGGACTGATGAAGCCACTGTGTGGCGAAACGTTTCCTGAATAAAGATTCCCATATGCTGCATAAGTGTCTCAATCATAAGAAAGGAGGAACACTGCAGCAGGCCTGTTGGCCCATACTAGGCAGGTCCTTTACAATTCATCCCACTAACAAACATTTGACCAACCCAATTTTCAATGCCACCCAAGAAACAAGCTCCGATGTGCAAGTCCCTCTCAAATCCAACCCCTCCCACTCATGTACTTATCCAACCTAAATTTGAAACTACCCAAAGTCCTAGCCTCAATAACCCAACTAGGTAGACTGTTCCACTCATCAACTACCCTATTTCCAAACCAATACTTTCCTATGTCCTTTCTAAATCTAAACTTATCTAATTTAAATCCATTACTGCGGGTTCTCTCTTGGAGAGATATCCTCAAGACCTTGTTAATATCCCCTTTATTAATACCTATCTTCCACTTATACACTTCGATCAGGTCTCCCCTCATTCTTCGTCTTACAAGTGAATGTAACTTAAGAGTCTTCAATCTTTCTTCATAAGGAAGATTTCTAATGCTATGTATTAATTTAGTCATCCTACGCTGAATGTTTTCTAACGAATTTATGTCCATTCTGTAACATGGAGACCAGAATTGAGCTGCATAATCTAGGTGAGGCCTTACTAATGATGTATAAAGCTGCAGTATGACCTCTGGACTTCTGTTGCTTACACTTCTTGATATAAATCCCAGTAATCTATTTGCCTTATTACGTACGCTTAGGCATTGCTGTCTTGGTTTAAGGTTGCTGCTTACCATAACCCCCAAGTCCTTTTCGCAATCTGTATGGCTAAGTTCTGCATTGTTTAACTTATAAGTACTAGGGTTATGGACACTCCCGAGCTTCAGAACCTTGCATTTATCTACATTGAACTGCATCTGCCACTTTTCTGACCAAGAGTAGAGTTTGTCTAAATCCTCCTGAAGTTCCTTAACATCTACGTTTGACTCAATTATCCTACCTATCTTCGTGTCATCGGCGAATTTTGCTCATATCACTAGTAATTCCTTCATCAAGATCATTGATATATATTATAAACAACAACGGGCCCAAGACTGATCCCTGTGGAACGCCACTTGTTACTGACCCCCACTCGGATTTAACCCCATTTATGGACACTCTCTGCTTCCTGTCTGTGAGCCATGATTCGATCCACGAGAGCACCCTTTCCCCAATGCCATGAGCTGCTACTTTCTTCAACAGTCTTTGGTGCGGAACTCTATCAAATGCCTTACTAAAATCTAAGTAAACAATATCAAATTCTTTATCGTGGTCAACAGCCTCAAAAGCTTTACTGAAGAAAGTTAATAAATTAGTTAGACAAGACCGGCCTCTTGTGAATCCATGCTGAGTATCATTAATCAAGCTATGCTTATCGAGATGGCTTCTTATAATCTCAGCTATAATTGACTCTAGTAATTTGCCTACAATTGAGGTCAGGCTTATTGGGCGGTAATTTGACGGTAACGACTTGTCCCCTGTTTTAAAAATAGGAATTACATTAGCCATCTTCCACATATCAGACACTACACCTGTTTGAAGAGATAAATTAAAAATCACCTGGATTCCCAAAATCTGCACAATCCAGGGCAACATGGGTTCAGGGCAGGTCGCTCCTGCCTCTCACAACTACTGGATCACTATGACATGGCCTTGGATGCACTGGAAGAAAATCAGAATGCAGATGTAATATACACAGACTTTGCAAAAGCATTTGACAAATGCGATCATGGCGTAATAGCCCATAAAATACGTGCTAAAGGAATAACTGGGAAAGTGGGGAGATGGATCTTCAACTTCCTAACAAATCGAACACAAAGAGTAGTGGTCAACAGAGTTAAATCGGAGGCTGCCATAGTGAAGAGCTCTGTTCCACAAGGCACAGTACTCGCCCCCATCTTATTCCTTATCCTCATATCAGACATAAACAGAGATATACACCACAGCACCGTATCATCCTTTGCGGATGATACTAGGATCTGCATGAGGCTGTCATCTGCTGAGGACGCGGTTAACCTCCAAGAAGATATAAACAAAGTTTTCCAGTGGGCAACGGTAAACAATATGATGTTCAATGAGGACAAATTCCAACTACTCCGTTATGGAAAACTGGAGGAGATAATAACTAGAACAGAGTATACTACTGACTCCGGCCATACAATAGAGCGGAAAAATAATGTAAGGGACCTGGGAGTAGTAATGTCTGAGGATCTCACTTTCAAGGATCACAACAGTGCCACGATCGCACGTGCAAAGAAAATGATAGGATGGATAATGAGAACTTTCAAAACGAGAGATGCCAAGCCCATGATGATCCTTTTCAAATCACTTGTTCTCTCTAGGCTGGAATACTGCTGTACATTAACATCTCCATTCAAAGCAGGTAAAATCGCAGATCTAGAGAGTGTACAGAAATCCTTTACTGCACGTATAAGGTCTGTCAAGCACCTTAACTACTGGGAACGCTTGGAAGCACGACTTGTACTCGTTGGAACGCAGGAGGGAGAGATATATCATAATCTACACTTGGAAAAATCTTGGAAGGAATGGTCCCAAATCTGCACACAGAAATCACTCCCTACGAAAGTAAAAGACTGGGCAGGCGATGCAAAATGCCGCCAATAAAAAGTAGGGGCGCCATTGGTACACTAAGAGAAAACACCATAAGTGTCCGGGGCCCAAAACTGTTCAACAGCCTCCCATCAAGCATTAGGGGAATTGCCAATAAACCCCTGGCTGCCTTCAAGAGAGAGCTGGACAGATACCTAAAGTCAGTGCCGGATCAGCCGGGCTGTGGCTCGTACGTCGGACTGCGTGCGGCCAGCAGTAACAGCCTAGTTGATCAGGCCCTGATCCATCGGGAGGCCTGGTCATGGACCGGGCCGCGGGGGCGTTGATCCCCGGAATAACCTCCAGGTAACCTCCAGGTATGGTTCACAGACTTCCATTTTGCATTCCTTTAGAACCCTTGAAAAAACCTCATCAGGACCCGGTGACTTATTTTGCTTCAGTCTGTCTATCTGCTTCACAACCATTTCACTAGTGACTGTGATGTTACATAATTTATCTTCTGGCCCACTATAAAAATTAATTACCAGAATATTATTAGTGTCTTCCTGTGTAAAAACCGAGAGAAAATAATTATTTAAAATCGAGCACATTTCATTCTCTTTGTCAGTAAGATGCCCATAGTTATTTTTAAGGGGACCGATCTTATCTCTGACTTTTGTTCTATATACCTGGAAAAAACTTTTTGGGTTAGTTTTAGAATCCCTAGCAACTTTAATTTCATAGTCCCTTTTAGCTTTTCTTATCCCCTTTTTAATGTCCCTCTTAATGTCAATATACTGATTCATAAGATGACCCTCGCCTCTTTTGATACGCCTATAAATTCCTTTCCTATGCCCTAGTAGATATTTCAGCCTATTATTCATCCATTTTGGGTCATTTCTATTTGATCTAATTTCTTTATAAGGGATAAACGTTCTTTGAGCAGCATGTATTGTGTTCAGAAAACTGTCATATTGATAGCTCTCTTCGTTACCCCAGTCAACAGATGACAAGTGTTCTCTAAGCCCATCGTAATCTGCTAAGCGAAAATCTGGGACTGTTACTGAGTTATCCCTACTATCATACTTACATTCAATTCTAAATGTAATTGATTTGTGGTCGCTAGCACCCAGTTCCTCTGAAACTTCTAAATTATTAACAAGGGATTCATTGTTTGCCAGAACTAAGTCAAGCAGGTTATTATCCCTTGTAGGTTCTGTCACAAACTGCTTCAAAAAACAATCCTGAACTACTTCTAAGAAGTCGTATGATTCTAAATTCCCAGTCAAGAAATTCCAATCAATATGACTAAAGTTAAAGTCTCCTAGAATTACTACATTATCGTGCCTTGTGGCCCTAACAATTTCCTCCCATAGTAGTCTCCCCTGGTCCCTATCTAAATTTGGGGGACGGTATATCACACCTAAAATTAACTTTTCATGCCCCTCTGAAAATTCTATCCAAACAGACTCTGTATGTGTTACTTCAGACTTAATACCCGTTTTTATGCAACAGTTCAAGCGATCTCGGACATACAGTGCCACCCCACCCCCCTTCCCGATACTTCTATCTACTTGGAACAATTTAAAACCCTGAATGTGACATTCTGCAGGCATGTCCCGACTTTTTGAATTAAACCACGTCTCAGTAATGGCAAATACTTCTATGTTACCTGCACTAGCAACTAGTCTCAACTCGTCCATCTTATTCCTAGCACTGCGACTATTTGTGTAATAAATACTTAAAGACCCTCCTCTCTCTTTACCCTTCCTGCTCCTTTCTGTTATTCCACTAAACCTATTACTGTCCTTGTCAATTAGTGCCACTGGCTTTCCAATATCCACCTTATTTTGCTTATTACTAGTTCTCCTAGTACTCATATTACTACCCTGAGACTTCACAGTTTTCCCACAAAAACCCATACCACTAACTATTCCTAGTTTAAAGACCTAACAGCTCCCTCCATTACGTTGGCCAGTGCTCCCACCCCACACCTAGATAAGTGAACCCCATCCCTGGCATACATGTCATTTCTGCCATAGAAGAGGTCCCAGTTGTCAATGAATGTTACCGCATTTTCCCTACAGTATTTGTCCAGCCAGCAATTGACACCAATTGCTCTGGACAACCATTCATTTCCAACTCCTCTCCTTGGCAAAATGCCACATATGACAGGTTTCCCACCCTTCCTCCTAATTATCTCTATTGCTAACCTATACCTGCTAATCAGGTCCTCACTCCTACGTCTGCCAACATCGTTGCCTCCAGCACTGAGACAGATAATAGGATTGCTCCCATTACCTCTCATGATGTCATCCAGACAGCTAACAATATCCTTCATCCCAGCCCCAGGAAAACACACTCTCTGCCTCCTACTCCTATCCTTCAAGCAGAATGCCCTATCCATGTATCTAATCTGGCTATCCCCAACAACAACAATGTTTTTTACCTTCCTTGGCGTCGTCCGTCGTGATGCTCCGAGTAGTCGACTCACATTCGCTAGGTAGCATTACACCACTTGTAGAATTCGTCAAGATGTTCTCGATGGTCTTCGTTGGGGTTTCTAGGGATGTCTCACTCACGTCTGCCAATGCTTCTTTGGTGCTCGTTGTGGCATTCCCAGTAGAACACTCACATTCGTCAGGTAGCACCGAGAATGGGTTGGAAGTTTCCACGGTAGTCTTCTGGTTTCTCGTTGTTTCTGCCTCTCCAACCGTTTTCTTGATCTTCAGCTTGGTTCCATGTTGCCCGGCCACTGATCAAGCTCCTCTCTTAACCTGGGGACTCACAACAGGAGGATTACTACGAATCCTCTTGTTCTCCTCCGTTAATCGCCGTATCTCCATCTTAGCAACTCTGAGCTCTTCTCTCAGCTGCTGGTAAAGTTGCTCAAGAGAGGGCATCCTGGTTCAGATTCACAGAGAGCACACAAACAGGTCTTCACAGAGCTAAGTACACGTCACCACTTATTGATGAATAAGACACATGTACAACACCTGGGTGTCTTTATTGATGAATAAGACACATGTACAACACCTGGGTGTCTTTATTGACAAATAAGACTCATGTATAACACCTGGGTGTCTTTATTGATGAATAAGACACATGTACAACACCTGGGTGTCTTTATTGACGAATAAGACTCATGTACAACAACTAGGTGTCTTTACTGGTGAAAAGTGGCAGATGCAGTTCAATGTAGATAAATGCAAGGTTCTGAATTTTGGGAGTGCCCATAACCCTAGTACTTATAAGTTAAATAA